>NC_060138.1:267369805-267701305 GCF_021461385.2 Schistocerca piceifrons | reverse complement strand
TGTCATCTTCAAGTGCCTTTGCTCGAAATAAGTGCATTCTAAGACGTCAGGAGCCGATGGAATACGGCAAACGTCGTTTTCTCACGGGAATATTAGCGCGTAAAATCTCCTCGGTAATGCCGGATATCCTTATTTCGAGCTTTCTGTGCATCTTAAGATAGCCCACCAATCGAAAATGGGGCATCACAACTATGGGGACTGATGTCGACGCCTGGTACCATGAGTATAATTCTACATTTCGTCCTGCCACATTCAAGCAGTTCGTTTTAAATTTCTCGACAGCAATGGCATTCTTGCTTGACGTTGTCTGCAATATTACTTTGCTCTTCATCATCAGGTCCTCATCAATCCCCAAAATTTGTCTAGTTAACAGCGCATCGTAAAAAAAAAAAAAAAAAAAAAAAAAAAAAAAAAAAAAAAAAAAAAAAAAAAAAAAAAAAGCGTCCAGCAGTATTACCATCATTTGTTGTGCCTAAACCGAGCTTGTGCCCTCTGTATAATACTGGAGCTATTCTTTTACTTGGTGGACGTCAACATGAACCGACATATAACAGTGAAAGAGAGAATTGCTCCAACTCTGAGGTGAGTATAAAATAAACCCCTTTGTTGCAAAAGCATAGATTTTTTTTAGAATTTTAGCAGTTTTCTAATTACAGATACAAGTGTGCTAATAAAAATAGTATAATGTCATTTTTGAGGAATTTTATGTCTATCAAGGTATTGCATCTATTAACATCGAAGAATCAATTTTTCAAAATTACAGAATTATCTTACGATAAGTTTTCGAATTTTGGTGTAGGCTAAAACGAACGTCTTGTGTGTGGTTACCCCATTTCTGTGCAGGGTTGAATAGTATTCGAGTGACCTTTTTAATCTTGTAATTTTCTTCTCATGTAGGGCAAAATTACCAACATCCCCGCTACATATTTTATCCCAAATGTCAAATTTTTTTAAAGACATTTGAATGATCAGGTGTTGAACAGCCCCACGGTAAGGCCCTAGTCTACATGTCAGCAATGGAACTTATTTTGTTGAATAGAGTCACTGTTTTCTCCACCGTCAGACACCCACTAAATGATTTTACTGTACTTGCACATGAGTGGTGGCAAGTCCTTCACTGCATCCCGTCCGAGGGCTCCCATTTGACTAGACGGCAACAGTGAGCCGAACATGAACCTCTGCAGCTCTAGTGTGAAAGGGCGGAAATAGTTCAATGTTGTAAAGCCACTTTGCTTCGTCTGATTGGATCTGGATACCTGGTCACCCGTGTGAAAGACTGCTTCGGGTTCTTTGTTCTGAAGGCATTGTCTATTGTGATGTTTTTTTTTCATTAGATGAGGAGGCATGCCTAAAGGGTATAGGAGGGTCCTATATGAACATCACATTGCTATGGGCTATTTCTAGGCGATCTCACTCTCCTGGCACATATTTAAAATTATCGCTAGCATGACCGGTGTTAACATCTCCAAACTCTGGCGATACTTTTGTGCAACAAAGACCGTTTGAGAGTAACACTCATTTTTTCTTAACAAACATTATGAGAAGATTATTTGAAAGGATTCATTCCAGCGACCGGATGATCACCTATCCAAGCGCTAGCCCAGCGCGACAGCGCTTAACTTCGGTGATCTGGCCGGTTCTAGGCGTATCAGTCTGGAACCGCGCGACCGCTACAGTCGCAAGTTCGAATCCTGCCTCCGACATGGATGTGTGTGATGTCCGTAAGTTAGTTAGGTTTAAGTAGTGCTAAGTTCTAGGGGACTGATGACCTCAGATGTTGAGTCCTATGGTGCTCACAGCCATTTGAACCATTTTTTTTCGTTGATCTGACGGGACCCGGTTTTAACCACTGCGACAAGGCTGTGTACGCCCAAAAGGGGCTCACGTTTATAGCAATTGCTATCTTTTCAAAATTTATTAACTTCTTAATGAAATGGAATAACGGTACACAAAAATTACGGAAAAATACGTCTACACCTAGTTATGGTTACTAATTACACTACTGGCCATTAAAATTGCTACACCAAGAAGAAATACAGATGATAAACGGGTATTCATTGGACAAATATATTATAATAGAACTGACATGAGATTACATTTTCACGCAATCTGAGTGCATAGATCCTGAGAAATCAGTACCCTGAACAAGCACCTCTGGCCGTAATAACGGCCTTGATACGCCTGGGCATTGAGTCAAACAGAGCTTGGATGGCGTGTACAGGTACAGCTGCCCATGCAGCTTCGACGCGATACCACAGTTCATCAAGAGTAGTGACTGGCGTATTGTGACGAGCCAATTGCTCGGCCACCATTGACCAGACGTTTTCAATTGGTGAGAGATCTGGAGAATGTGCTGACTAGGGCAGCAGTCGAACATTTTCTGCACCCAGAAAGGCCCGTACAGGACCTGCAACATGTGGTCGCGCATTATCCTGCTGAAATGTAGGGTTTCGCAGGGATCGAATGAAGGGTAGAGCCACGGGTCGTAACACATCTGAAATGTAACGTCCACTGTTCAAAGTGCCGTCAATGCGAACAAGAGGTAACCGAGACGTGTAACCAATGGCACCCCATACCATCACAACGGGTGATACGCCAGTATGGGAATGACGAATACGCGCTTCCAATGTGCGTTCACCGCGATGTTGCCAAACACGGATGCAACCATCATGATGCTGTAAACGGAACCTGGTTTCATCCGAAAAAATGACGTTTTGCCATTCGTGCACCCAGGTTCGTCGTTGAGTACACCATCGCAGGCGCTCCTGTCTGTGATGCAGCGTCAAGGGTAACCGCAGCCATGGTCTCCGAGATGATAGTCCATACTGCTGCAAACGTCGTCAAACTGTTCGTGGCAGATGGTTGTTGTCTTGCAAACGCCCCCATCTGTTGACTGAGGGATCGAGACGTGCAGCCACTGCACGATCCGTTACAGCCATGTGGATAAGATGCCTGTCATCTCGACTGATAGTGATACGAGGCCGTTGGGATCCAGCACGGCGTTCCGCATTACCCTCCTGAAACCACCGATTCCATATTCTGCTAACAGTCATTGGATCTCGACCAACGCGAGCAGCAATGGTGCGATACGGTAAACCGCAATCGCGATAGTCTACAATCAGACCTTTATCAAAGTCGGAAACGTGATGATACGCATTTCTCCTCCTTACACGAGGCATCACAACAACGTTTCACCAGGCAACGCCGGTCAACTGCTGTGTGTGTATGAGAAATCGGTTGGAAACATTCCTCATGTCAGCACGTTGTAGGTGTCGCCACCGGCGCCAACCTTGTGTGAATGCTCTGAAAAGCTAATCATTTGCATATCACAGCATCTTCTTCCTGTCGGTTAAATTTCACGTCCGTAGAACGTCATCTTCGTGGTGTAGCAATTTTAATGGCCAGTAGTGTATTTAAAGTCTCTCGTCTGCCCCTGCATCACACATAAAATTAATAATAACATTGAAGGATTCATCAATAAAAGCGAATTCCTATCTTATCTGTTGTTTCAAAGGCTTTCTATACATCATTAATTTCAATCTATCTACACCTACATAGACACTCCGCAAGCCAGCATACGGTGCCTGGCAGAGGGTACCTTACACCGCTTCTTTTCATTTCGCTTCCTTTTCCACTCGCAAACAGAGCGAGGCAAAAACGACTGTCTGCTTGCCTCCGTATGAGTTATCGTTTCTCGTATCTTCGTGGTCCTTACGCGTGATGTATGTTGGCGGCAGCAGAATTGTATGGCAGTCATCTGGGTTCCGGGGCATGTTGGCATTGCTGAGAATGAAAGGGCAGATCTCGCAGCCAAGGGGGCGTGTCTCGCCCCACAAGTATCTCAAGTGTGCTATCCCCTTGCACGCACTCACCTCGCTGTTGAGCTCACGGGTCATGTGTCGGTGGGAGGATGAGTGGCTGGAAGTGACTGACAATAAGCTCCGTATAGTCAAGCCCACAACGCGTGTGTGGTGTACTTCCTTTCAGCCCCATCGACGGGGCGAGGTTCTCCTCACTCGGCTTCGAATAGGCCACAGCCCTATGACGCACGGCTTCCTGCTCCGGCGAGAGGAACCTCCAATTTGTGGTGCTTGCGGCGTCCAGGTTACTGTGCGCCACGTTTTATTGGATTGCGTTTTATTTTGTGACCAGCGGGTCGCGGTTGACTTGCCAGCGGACCTGCCATCTCTTTTAGGCAACACTCGGACGAATGTGGTTAAAGTTTTAAAGTTCTGTGCCCTGTCAAATGTTTTTACAAAGATTTTAGGGAGAGGATTTTGGTTTGCTCATTGTGTGAGAAGCTCGCCCATATTATATGTAAGTGGCCAGCCAATAACAATTTCCTGTGTCATTCTTGTTGCTATGCTTTGTTGACCACTCTGTCCGCCAAATCACATACGTATATACTGTAGAAAACAAAAGCGGTTGCATCACTTTTCCCTGGGGCACTGTTTAGAAACTGAGGATGGAGTAGATGTACTATGCCTGTCTGAACGTCACATAGTCACAGATATGGAAAAGATAAGTGCAAACATATCACTAAATTATCCTACTATGTCTGTTTTCATTCACTGCCTTCATATGGCAACGTATTTTGGTGTAAGTTGTCATTAACGAAAAAGTATTCATGCACAGAATAACAGCTGGAGCCCATTCACAGTACCTTTGCAATACATATATTCCCTTATGAAATTTGTTGTTAATAACCCATCTCAATTCAAAAATAATAGCGAAGTGCATAGTAAGGATGATCTTCACTATTCTGGGTTAAATCTGACTTTTGCACAGAAAGAGGTGAATTATGCTGCCACAAAAATATTTGGTCATTTTCCAAATAGCACCGAAAGTCTGACAGACAGTCAACCAACATTTAAGAAAAAATTAAAAGAATTTATGAATGACAACTCCTTCTGCTCAATAGATGAATTAGACATGAAGTAATAACTGTAAAAAATTTGTTATACTGTTAAAGAAAACTTATGATAAACTGACACATTCCACATCATTACGAAATTTCGTATTCGTGATCTATGGAACAGGTACTAGTGTAATATACTCCTGACGATACCCTTGTTTCTGATGAACACTCGCCATCGAGGACATCATACTGGGTTTATTACTTAAGAAGCCTTCAGGACACTCACATATATGTGAGCTTATTCCAGATGCTTGTACCTTCGTTAACAGCCTACAATGGGGCATCGTGTCAAATGCTTTTAGCAAATCAAGGAATGTGGACTCTGCCTGATGTCCTTCATCCATAGTTCGCAGTGTATCATGTGAGAAAAGGGAAAGCTGATTTACGAAGGAGCGATAATTCATAAAACCATACTGATTCGTGGACATAAACTTCTTAGTCTCAAGAAAGTTTAATGTACTCGAACTGAGAATTTGTTCAAGGATTCTACCACAAACCGAAATTAGGAATGCTGGTCTGTTATTCTGAGGGTCCGTTCATTTACCCTTCTACTACTATACTAATGTAATATTGAACTACTACAGACTCACAGGACAAAAAATACTTAGTCACCCCAGTGCGCAAGCACAGATGACTCGTTAAGCGTTTATCAGTGGCGGAATAATCGAGTCAAGTGTTCAACCGCACAGCCGCTACATGAGCCTAAGGAATTAACGATCAGTGAGACATTTGTGTTTCAAGCGGACACTGTACGTAGACGTAGGTAGATGTAAGAACGTGACAGAGAGCCAAAAAGGGACAATCGTTTTTGGCCGTGTGGTGTGTGAAGTTGCTGAATTTGTTAGTGTTTTGTGGCGAAATGTTCAGCGTGTCAAGAAGTGGTGTAACGCACGTGGTCGCGAAACACGTCGTCTGAACTGCGGGCGGAAGAAGACCCTAACTAAGTGGAACCGAAGACACGTTTCACAACTTGTGAATCAAAGTCGCGTCCGAATCCGACAGGAACTGCTGCAGGCAATGAAAGTCCTTCCCAGCCTATTACAGAAGGATAACATGGCGACGGGAACTGGATTCAATGAACATTTTGAGTCGGTCACCTCGCAAGAGGCCGTTGCTCACACAGCCACATAATGCTGTGCGTCTTAAGAGGGCTGTAAATCATCGACTGTGGACAGTAGCTGATTGGCGGAACGCAATGTGGTCCGACGAATCACTTTCTTTGCCTGTATTAAAATGACGCACGTCCTCGAGTCAAATGAAACATTTCATCCTATATGTGTGAAAGGTCAGGCTGAAGCCGGAGGCGGGTCTGTGATGTTTCAGGGGCGTTTTTCTAATAATGAACTGGACCTGCTCGCCGAGATTATCATTAAAACAGGTCATTTAAAAATTCTGAGTGATCAGGCGTTGTCTTTCAGTCAACGTCTGTGTAATGAATATGCTACTGATACCCCTGTTTTTCAAGAAGACAACACCAAAAAAGAATATATGACTGGTTTTATGGATACTCTCCCGGCCTATTACAATTCGATTGGCCTGCAAAATCACCTGACTTGAAACCCACAGCAAATAAGTGAGACTTGTTGGAACGGCCGGAAAACCGCCGATATCGGCATCCCCGCAGTTTCGTGGGACTGTACGATCAAATTCTCAGCGGGCGCCTTAACCTGGGTGCGATGTACCTGCAAACCTAACCAAATAAATGGTTATCAAGTCCAGGGGCGGAATTACACAGTATTAAATAATGCCTGTAATGATTTCTCTAATGATGACTAATATTTTGTCCAGTGAGCTTACGAAAACGAGTTGTTGTTTGACATTGTTACCAAAAATATCGAGAAGCTCTTGACCAGTTCGTTTTAAGTTCTTACGCGATACTCTAATAAATCTTCGGTCGGATATGGGCTATATATTTTGAAAGATATATTGTAAACAAATATCTGTGTACTCCATAATGGCTTGGTTCAAATGGCTCTGAGCACTATGGGACTCAACTGCTGAGGTCATTAGTCCCCTAGAACTTAGAACTAGTTAAACCTAACTAACCTAAGGACATCACAAACATCCATGCCCGAGGCAGGATTCGAACCTGCGACCGTAGCGGTCTTGCGGTTCCAGACTGCTGTGTACTCCATAAAGCCGAAACGTTGTTACCGAAAATCTCAAAAATTTCTTGACTGATCTACTTAATCTTTTTACACGATACTCTAACGGACGTTCAGACGGACACACACACATAACCACACACACACACACACACACACACACACACACATATATATATATATATATATATATATATATATATATATATATATATATATATGGAGAAACGTTGTTAGCAAAATTCTCGAAAAGTTCTTAACCGATGAATTTCAAAATGTTACACGAATCTCTAATAAACTTTCGAACAGGAATAAGCCACATAATTTCATATATATGCTCTAATGAATAATCAGAAGCGCGTAAGCTATTATATTTTCAATGCACTTTGTATATAAATATGCAAATAAAATATATAAAGAGGGAACGTTCCAGGAAAATATTTCGAAAACTTCTTGACCTGTTTACTCGAAATTTTTCATGGTAGTGTAATAAATATCAACACAGACATAGGCTACATATTTTTAAACAATAATATAAATGTTTTGTGTTAAAATATAAAGAAAATGCTGAGCTGTGAAAATGTGGAGTTTAGCTTTCTTTGCTGCAGGCAATCTGAACTGCAATAGCGGGGCATTTAAACCATTAAACCATTAAACAAGTTATTTCTCTCATAAATATTCTTTCTCCTTACATATAATTGTTTTTAAAAATTGTGCGCACAACTATGTGCTTCATAGCAGTCGGTTTTCACAGGAAACAAGAAAGTAGTGGCTTACGACTGGAGTGTTACCATAGACTCTCAATCGTCAGATACTTTGCAGTTCCACCCATTTGCAGATTAAAACAATGCAAAATACTGTCATTGAAGCTACTATCCTCAGAGATCCAGCAGCAGGAGAGGTCTCTCATACTTCGTATACCAATGATCTCAATTGATTCAACCACTCATTTTAAGCGACTTCACTTCCCAAATAAGGATTCGTTGGCAATAACAATAAACAAGGGTCGGGATCAGATAGGAGAGGAAGAGGTGATGAAGAGAAAGCAGGGTGGAAATGGATGTAGAGAGGTGGAAGGAGGACGGACACAGAGAGGCGGGTGGAGGAAGAGATGGAGATAGAGATGGGAGAAGAAGTGATGGACAGAGAGAGGGGGAGAAGAAGATTAGGACTATATCCAATTCCCATACAAATTTATCAGCTGCGAATCACTGTCAGGTTCGCTAGCTATTTATTAAATTCCACCCCCTCCTCCCTCCCTCCCTCCCTTAGAGAGTGTAGCACCTCAAAAGGAAGGACACAGGTCTAGAGTTTAACGCCTTCTTGATACCAGTGACTTCACGCACAAGGGATTACCTATGTTGAACACGGATACGATAGAAAACAGATTGAGATTACTTTGAAGCAACAATCTCATTGTTTGTCTGAAGTGCATTTGCTCAACAGTGGACAGTTTCATCAGTCAATCTACACATGCATTTGGACTCCGATCATTAGGAAGGGGAAGCCAGTGCGTTTATCAGTTCCTTGTTCTCGTAGAGTACTCAAGTAACACTTAACTGTCATCACCGATCGATACAACTCCAGCCGCTTGCCACAACATGTAACAATATGTATTGCTTCACCTAATGCTCTTTCATAATATAATATTATAATAGATTTTTACTACTGTGAGATTACTTATTCGGCTGCTATACCTTATTAGTATTCAATGCACTTCACAGCAACTTTCACATATACGGCGGCGCACTTAGAGATTCAGGGCTTCATTACTGCAAAGGTTACGTAGATGGCACAGTACTTCATGTAGATGGGACTAAAAGTGCTGTTAGCAAACCGGTGAATAGCTCCAGTGATATTCGCGAGAAAATTTAATTAACTTATAGCACGGAAGCAATGGCAGCATTTATTTCGGACTTAAAGTAAGGAGACAGGGACATGTGGATGCATTTAAAGTTTTTAAGATAGACTTGCTGTATCAGCATGCAAACTTCTCTGTGGATGCGGCTAGTCCTTTTGAGGACAACTGCCGACTGTCATACACTGATGGAAACGGAAAGTGCTACACCGTGAAGCAACAGTGCGATAATTAACAAACTCTGTAGCTATGTCCGTCAAATAAGAGGTAATAAATAATTAAGCTACCGTTCCCATCGGAACTGATGACTCTTATCGACATCAGTGCCATAAGTGACACCACAGGCACGAATAACCATTGTATTTGTGGCAATAACAAATCAAAGAGACTGTCAACGTCTTCTTCACACTTGCCATACCTGAAATACACGCTATTCCAGCTCAAAAATATTCCTGGTTGGAGGCTGGTTTGAAAGTATAGGTCTTCCCATAAAATCGTAGACATGACAGATCAGGAAATCAGGCAGACTAGTCAACGACACGTATATTCATTATGGTGTATGAGGTGCGAATGGCAAAGTGGGATCCTGCTGAAATATGCCATTTAATACATTGTTCATAAAGGACATGACAACAAGGTTTAATATATTTGCCTCATACTGGCGATCATTGAGCCTGGCTTAAACATTTACTAGATCATTCGTCTTCTAATATCTAATAGCTCCCCACCCTACGATTCAATGATGGGTCTCGACAATCACAGTTTCGTGACCTTTACCCTTCTACGGGAATGTAGGCTTCGACCTGACAGCCGTACACAAAAGTGAGACTCATAGCTGAACACCACAATATGTCATTCAGTGTCCCAGTTGACTAGGACTCTACACTGTGCAAGTTTCTATCGACTGTGGTATGGTGTCAGTAGCAAATGATGCATGGCAGCTCAAACCCAATTTCCAGTAATCTGTTCACTATGGACACTGTCTGCCTGTAATTCCAGTGTTGCCATCTGTGTATTCATCAAGCTGTTCTAACAGTCCTATTATCTCCATGTTGTACAGTCCTCACGGAAGGACCTGTGCCTACTCTCCTTGCTACATTAGTGTCCTGAGACCATCTCGTCACCACTCATTCTACAGTCATTGCACTATAGCCATGTCTCTGTGTGGTCTATTGGTACAATGCTAACATGTCCCTCATGGCAATGAGTCGACCTTAGGTCAAGTCCAAGCATGCATGTGCACATCCTGTCAGAAGGCTGAATTGTGACCTCCACCTGAAAAGTTCTAGTAGCGTTAGCCACACCCAATAACTACAATGTAACCACACCATTCTTTATCAGTTAGAATGACTTTTTTTGTTTTGAAAATAAGCTACGATAAGGATGAATTTAATCAAAACGTCCCACAGGGTTGGAGTAACCGTTTTGTTACCATTCAGCCAATGTGTTAGCAATATAAGACTTTCCACATCCATCAGTGTAATTGTGATGAAGAGAATTGTGCAGATTGGTACGTGGATGGCAGGTGGAGCGGCTGGAACTGGAGCGCCAAAGCCTGGTGAAGGTCGGCTGCTATCGCGGGCCGGCCAACAAGCAGCTGCAGCAGCAGCTGCTAACGATCGAGGAGCGCCAGCAGCTGGAGCTGCTGCAGGAGGAGGTGGCGCTGCTGCGCACCAGGGTGGACGTGCTGCGCAGGGAGAAGGAGGACGACCGCGCCAAATACCTGTCGCTGCTGCAGCGCTCCTGGGACCAGGTGCCTTTCTTCTTGTCATCTTCAGTCTGAGATCCTTTGGCGCAGCTCTTCACACTTGTGTACCTCATACAGGCCTCCTTATCTTAAATCCACTTGAACCTGCTGACTGTAGTCAACTGTTCATCTCCCTCTACAAGTTTTACACCCTCTCTCTCCCCTCCCCTCCCCCCCCCCCCCCACACACATATGACTTTTCGCACTTTTATAATAGTTGTGTAAACAAATGATAAAAAGGATGTATATAAGGAGCCATAAGCAACAAATGAAAATTTATATCAAGTGCAGAAGTCGAAGGCCAATCTGGTGTGCTCTAAGCAAATGCACTAACTACTACGCCACTGCATCACAATGGCTTTGCACAGCTGTATGGACTACACTAACAGACTTGAAACTTGAAAATGTCTCTGGAACCATGTAGTTTCATTTTATTAAAAGCACCTATATTTGGATTTCAGGCAGAACCCCCATTTCGTTCAATGCTGAGGTGCTGTTCCAATACAATTGGAGAGCCTCTACACTGCTGTTCAAGTGTAGGGGGGGATACCAGGTGGACTGAGGCGTGAATGGGAATCAGGATTGAAAGAGAGACATGCTAGGTTAGCCCACATGTTTGTGCAAAGCCATTGTGCCAGTGTGGCACAGTGGTTAGCACATATGCCTAGTGAGCAGGAGACCTACGTTCGAATCCCGACCTTGGTTTAAATTTTCATTTGCCGCTTCAGTCTGCATATATACGTCACAGATATTTTACACCTTAAAAGATCTCTGGAGCCATATTGTTTCATTTGATTAAATGCACTTATGCCTGACTCTCAGGCAGGATTCCCCTTTTCCTTCGATGGTGAGATGCTATTTCAATGAAGTTGGACAGCCTCTGCAATGCTGTTCGAGTTTATGTGGACTACTGAGTGCGGTGATGCATGAATAAGAATTTGGATTGAGGAGGCAGGCTTGCTAGGGTAGTTCATGGAGTTGTGTAAAGCCACTGTACCAGTGTGGCATAGTAGTCAGGGCATCTGCCTGGTGAGAAAGAGACCCAAGATCGAATCTTGGTCTTGGTATAAATTTTCATCTGTCACTCCAAGTCTTCATATATATCTTCTTCTTTCTTTCTTCTTTTGCTACTGCCTTTATCCTGCATTGTGTGCAGGGTAGGCAGGGTTAAGTACGGAATTGGCATGGTTAATTTGAAGGGGTGGCAGGATGATCTTCCTGCCGCCATCCCATACTCCCCAGGACGGAAGTAGTGTACCCCAGCTGTCTGTGTCTAGTGTAAATCGCGAAATAGTGTGAATGTGTTTCAAATGTCTGCAAGTCGGGGAACTGAGGCGGGACATGGGGACCAGCCCGGTCTTCACCTAGGAGGATGTGGAACACCGCCTAAAAACACATTCAGGCTGGCCAGCACACCGGCCATCGTCGTTAATCTGCTGGGTTGATTCGATCTGGGGTCAGCGCTCCTACCTGAGTCCAGCAAGCAGCACGTAAGGGCTCTGGGCTACCCTGGTGGGTGATGTGCCAGATTCTCCGCCACCACTACACACCAAGATAGCAGCCTGAAGGTGACTGACCATAGCCAATAACACATTCAGCTGTTCACATTTATTGCCAAAGTTGAATGTGCTGTTGGATGTGGTTAGCCACCTTCAGGCTGCTACCTCAGCATGTAGTGGTGGCGGAAAATATTGCACATCGCATGGGACACCTCAAGTGTCATTTGTTTTGCCCATGGGCTCTGCTTCCTAGGCACCTCATAGTGCACCCGAAGCAGTGGATCCACCCTCACAGCAGGGTGAGTGGCGGATGGTAAGCGTTTGTATCGCTCAAGGCGGAGGGCCAATGTGGAGGCTGGCCACCTGGCCTCGATCATTTTCCCTGTGAGTGGACAGTTAATCGCTCCTTCAGCAGGATCCGAGCAGGCACACAGGAGGAGGGGTTTACTGGCTATGGGGAGCTTCAGTGTTAGGTGCGTTGTGGAGCCCCTTAGGTAGATAGCGTTCAGGGCTTGAAAGAAAGCCAATGTGAACTCAGTGTGTCTGCTGGAGGGGCGGGGGGGGGAGGGGGGGGCATGTGAGGCGTGGAGGCGACCGTGCCGGTGGCTATCGAGCGTGCTGGGTGCAGTCGTCTGCAAATTGTGACTCACGTCCGCACCAATGGCACCTGCCGCATGGGTTCTGAGGCGATCCTCGCTTTGTACAGACGGCTGGTGGAGTTGGTGAAGACTGCTAACCTCTCCCGCGGGGAGCGAGCAGAGCTCTTAATTCGCAGCAATGTTCCTAGAGTTGAGTGGGGTCCGTTGGTTTGGAGCCGAGTGGAGGGTGTCAACCAAAGGCTTCGTCGACTCTGTGACGGTCTGGGCTGCAGATTTCTGGACATGCGCTATCGTGTGACGTTTGTAGGACTCCCCTTGATAGGTCATAGGCGCACTAAACAAAGGAAGCAGCTACTTGGGTTGCAGAGTACTTGTGGAGTGACAATGAGTGTTTCTTAGCCTAGGCGGTAATTTGAGGTGCTTTGATGAATACTCACCAGTCGTTTCACAGCGAAGGAAGTCAAACGGTGTTCAGAATCAAGACACTTCGACTGTCACGATTTATCAGTAAACTGTCGAAGTATTCTTAATAAAGTTTCCGAATTTACTGCCCTCCCAGAAAAATTCTCATGCTGAAATTGTTCTTGGGATTAAGAGCTGCCTGAAATCCGAGAAGGCAAGCTCTGAGACATATAGCGAGTCGTGGAACGCATATTGAAAAGACAGATTAGAGATTATTGGACGCGGAATGTTCATTACAGTTGATAAAAATATTGTCTCTATTGAGGTCGAAGTTGACTATCAAAGTTGAGTGAGTCGTCTAGTTGCTTATAACAAGCGTAGGTGAAACTAGGTTAATTGTTGGATGTTTTTACCGGTCATCCGATTCCGCTGTGGCAGCTCTAGAGGCATTCAAAGAAAGTCTGCGGTCAGTAGTGCGTAAATACTCAGATACTCAGATCAAGCAATACCAGTTGGAGGCGACTTTAACCTGCCGAGTATAGACTGGGATGTCTATGGATCATTGCGGTGGGTACAGACAAACAATCGGGTCAAATACTTTTGAACGTTCTGAACATTGTCTTGAGTAACTAGCTCGACAGCCCACACCCAATGGAAATATCTTAGACCTTGTATCCACAAATAGCCCGGAACTTACCGACAATGTCAGTATAGAAACGGGGATCAGCGATCATTATGTCATTATAGCAACTATGATTACGCAAGTTAATAAATCAGTCAAGAAAGCTAGGAGAGTGTTTCTGCTAGATGGATCAGATAAGTAGTTATTAATATCTCAGTTAGTGAATTGGCACCACTTAGTTCAAAAAATGGTTCAAATGGCTCTGAGCACTATGCGACTTAACTTCTGAGGTCATCAGTCGCCTAGAACTTACAACTAATTAAACCTAACTAACCTAAGGACATCACAGACATCCATGCTCGAGGCAGGATTCGAACCTGCGACCGTAGCTGTCGCCCGGCTCCAGCCTGTAGCACCTAGAACCGCACGGCCACTCCGGCCGGCCGCATCACGTAGTTCCTATCTCGTATTTCTCGCCCAGCACAAAGTCCCAAGCGACTGAAAAAAAGCGCAAGTGACTCCAGTTTATAAGGAAATTGCAGACCAATATCCCTAACTTCTGAACTTATTCTCAGTTCGAATGTAATAAACGTTCTTGACACTAACAAGGGAACCTCCCCATCGCACCCCCCTCAGATTTAGTTACAAGTTGGCACAGTGGATAGGCCTTGAAAACTGAACACAGATCAATTGAGAAAACATGAAGAAGTTGTGTGGAACTGTGAAAAAATAAGCAAAATATACAAACTGAGTAGTTCATGGGAAGATAAGCAACATCAAGGACACTGGAAACGCGGGAGCGCCGTGGTCTCGTGGTAACGTGAGCAGCTGCGGAACGAAAGGTCCTTGGTTCAAATCTTCCATCGAGTTAAAAGTTTGATTTTTTATTTTCAGTTTATGTGACAAACTCTTATGTTTTCATCACTTTTTGGGAGTGATTATCACATTCACAAGAAAACCTAAATCGGGCAAGGTAGAAGAATCTTTTTACCCATTCGCCAAGTGTAGAAGTTAGGTGGGTCGACAACATATTCCTGTCATGTGACGCACATGCCGTCACCAGTGTCGTATAGAATATATCAGATGTGTTTTCCTGTGGAGGAATCGGTTGACCTATGACCTTGCGATCAAATCTTGTCAGTTCTCATTGGAGAGGCTCGTCCTTTCGTCTACTAATCGCACGGTTTTGCGATGCGGTCGCAAAACACACACTAAACTTATTACAGTGAACAGAGACGTCAATGAACGAACGGACAGATAGTAACTATGCAAAAATAAAGAAAGTAAAATTTTCACTCGAGGGAAGACTTGAACCAAGGACCTCTCATTCTACAGCTGCTCCTGAGTTTGCAGTCTCCATGATGTTGCCTATGCCGCCCATGAACTATTCAGTTTGTATATTTTGCTTATTTTTTCACAGTTCCACACAACTTCTTCCTGTTTTCTCAATTGATCCGTGTTCAGTTTATCAAGGCCTATCCACTGTGCCAACTTATAACTAAATCACAGGGGGGTGCGATGGGGAGGTTCCCTTGTAAGAAGTTTACGTCCAGGAATCGGCATGGTTTTAGAAAGCACCGCTCGTGCGAAACTCGGCTTGCCGTTTTTTCGCATGATATACTAAGAACTGTGGATGAAAGACAACCGGCAGATTCCATTTTTCCAGATTTCCGGAAAGCATTTGACGCGGAGCCCCGTCGCAGGGCATTGTAACGAAGGTACGAACATATGGAATAAGTTCACAGTGTGAGAAGGGTCGGAAGACTTCTTAAATAGTAGAACCAAGTATGTTGTCCTCGACGGCGAGTGTTCATGAGAGAGCAGGGTATAATTAGGAGTGCCCCAGGGAAGTGTGATAGAACTGCTGTTGTTCTCTGTATATACAAATGATTTGGCGGACAGGGTGGGCAGCAATCTTCGGTTGTTTGCTGATGATGCCGTGGTGTACGATAAGGTATCGGAGTTGAGTGACTGTAGGAAGATACAAGACGACTTAGACAAAATTTACAGCTGGTGTGATGAATGGCAGCTAGCCCTAAATGTGGAAAAATTGAAGCTCATGCGGATGAATAGTAAGATCAAGCCGGTAACATTGGGATACAGTATTCCCAGTGTCCTGTTTGACACAATCAAGTCGTTTAAATATCTGGGCGTAAAGTTGCAGCCGCGCGGGGTAGCCGGGCGGTCTTAGGCGCCTTGCCATGGTTCGCGCGGCTCCTCCCGTCGGAGGTTCCAGTCCTCCCTTGGGCATGGGTGTGTGGTGTGTATTGTCCTTAGCATAAGTTAGTTTAAGTTAGATTAAGTAGTGTGTAAGCCTAGGGACCGATGACCTCAGCAGTTTGGTCACATAGGAACTAACTACAAATTTCCAAATTTCCGTAACGTTGCAACGCGATACGAGGTGAAACGAGAATGTGAGAACTGTGGTAGGCAAGGCAGATGATCGACTTCCGTTTATTGGGAGAATTTTAGGGAACAGTCGTCCACTTGTAAACGATCTGTTCTTGGGTTCTGCTCGAGTGTTTGGGATCCGTACCAGATCGGATTGAAGGAAGTCATCGAAGCAATTCAGAGGTGGGCTGCTAGATTTGTTACCGGTAGGTTCGAATATGGCGTAAGTTACGGTGAAGTTTCGGAAACTCGAATGGGAACCCATGGAGGGAAGGCGATGCTCTTTTCGAGAAACACTATTGCTAAAATTTAGAGAACCGGCATTTGAAGCTGATAGCCGAACGATTCTACTACCGCCAACATACTGTGCATCGCGCGTAAGGACCACGAAGATAAGATACGAGAAATTATGGCTCATACGGAGGCGTACAGACGGTCGTTTTTCTGTCGCTCTATTCGCGAATGGAACGAAAGGGGTAATGACAAGTAATGGTACAGGGTACCCTCCGCCACGCACCGTAGGTGGCTTGCGGAATATAAAAGCCTCTGTAACGGTTTCAGTTGAATTGCAATAAAATTGTTTCATAGTGGAGGAAAGATACATGTTTTGAGGAGTGACAGAATAAAACTTAATATGAACATATGTACTATTCCGAATAGTTTCCGAGGTAGAATACATCTGGCGTCACTTTCGTAAGTTTTCTTGAATAACTCGAAAACCGCACTCTCCAGCGAAAATGTGCCGCAGTAAAAATTAAAATACATTAAATTTCCCACGAAAAAAGGTCCTATTCATGTTTCCTCTAGTAATGATAATTTGCGCGAGGGGAGGTATCTTGAAAACCACTCACGACGTGAATGCGCCGTAGCTTAGATTACTTTTGTAGGCCAGTTTGAGATAGTTTCCCGACTTGATAGACCACAGATATCTCAAATCAAATAGTTCGTTTCATCTTCCTCTATACTATTGTGGTACTCTGTAAACAATGACAGTTGTTTATTAATACAAGAAACAAGTAACGACCCAGAGTAAATGTGGTCTATCTTGGAAACCATTCAGAAAAGGACATATGTCCACATGCAGTTTTTTGTTCACACTCACTAATACTAGCACTC
Organism: Schistocerca piceifrons; assembly: GCF_021461385.2. Taxonomy (NCBI): domain Eukaryota; kingdom Metazoa; phylum Arthropoda; class Insecta; order Orthoptera; family Acrididae; genus Schistocerca; species Schistocerca piceifrons. Next base: position 267,684,048 of record NC_060138.1, on the reverse strand, counting down.
CTCAAAGCATGTATCTGTCCTCCTGACTCAAGCCGTGTTCAATATATGCACTAAAAAGTCTCCAAAATATATATGGAATAAATCGTTTTAATATCATTAATTACATTTAAAATAGTTTTTTTTTAAATTATATGCTTCAGCTGTTCCCAGCGCAGGACGCACTGTATAAGAAATAAAACATTGGAGATGTGAACTCAAAAATAAAATGAAACAGAACAGTAATATTAGTGCTGTTATTGGCCTTCAAAATAACAATTCGTCACTATTTATTGAATCCTTGTGGTTTTGTGAAGACTGGTAGATCAGGCACACCGTAAGCAATATTCGAAATGCCTCTTCAGAAAACTCCGAAAAAAATAATTGTCTACAGTCTTCGTGTTCTTGTTGAACTGATGAGTCAGTTTCAAATGTCTCGGTAAATCATAAACTAACTTTTTCAAAAATTATGTTTTCTTTATGAGCAGAAACAGTTGTCTACATGTCTAAGCTGTCTGACTGTTTCATCTTGTAACTAATCACTGAAACTGTTTCTAAATCTGCTCCAGGATGGTACCATAGATGTACTTTCTCCTCGTCTAATGGCAGAAACACATTCTCCTAAGGAACTATTAGGGATAGAAAGGCCCTATTTTGCTACCGTGATGCTGAAATTCCTAGATAATATGCCCTCGACTGTTTTTTCACCGTCGCCATATCCCATTTTGAATTCTTTGAAACTCCAATTCCGGTAATAATCCCTGAAAAGCGAAGGACAGATTCAGTATGTTCGTCTATGGAACTCATTTTGTGTACCCATTTGTAACTGACGTTGATAGCATGCGCACAGCTGACCTGGGAGCATTGACAGTGCGATACGCTTTCCTTAGTCACCTCTGTACTTGTTTACTGTAACGTTACAGCGTGTTTACGATGATTGCCAAGTGCTATAATATCGTGGTTGAGTAACCTCTATGCAGTCAGTATGTTACTCTCCTGCGCATTGAATTCGTTCTCTTCGAGCCTTTCATTGCAGCCCTCAGTGCGCCCGATGTCGGTGTATTTCTTGTTAGTGCGTATCTGTTCCTTCAGTGGCAGTTAACAGGAGCGGAATTCCAAGTATGGAATCGTTCCCAATTTGCAGTATTGACTGCAGTTCTGTACTCGAGTGTTAAGCAAATGTGGTATACTGTTGGAAAGAAAAGTATACATATTTTATATTCGATTTTGTGCGTGGTTTCGCCTGTTTCAGAACGGTGGATGAAAGGCAGAAATGTAAATACTTGAGGTATATTTTTCTGTAAAAGTCGAAAATAACAAAATTATGCAGGGCTATATTTGTGATCAAACATCATATTTCAAAAAGACTGTGTTACAAAATGTACTGTCACAGCTACAGAACTTTATTTTTAGACGTCCGTGCAGCTGTGGTCAACCACTCGTTTCCAATTGCAATAGTGAGTCCATTTTCAGCATTCATACAGTTTTCATGTTCTGCTTTCGTGTCTTGCAGTGTTACGCAAGTTTCACGACCTACCTATTAAATAATTACACTGAGAGAAATCAGTAGTTCAGCCACTTATAGGCATTGAAATAAATCAGTGGTGAAGGTTGGGTAGGACGGGAAGCGTCTCCAGATGGCCGAGGAGACAGGGAAGTCTGTCTTTGGCAGGGCAGCAGTGTGGACCACGCTCGACCGTCCACGCCGTTGTGCACGCGTAGTGTTTGTTTACTTCTCCGTCACCGCGCTTCTCAGTCGAACATCTGTAACGGCCAACTCTTACAGGAAGAACACTCATAGGTTCACCTTTTCAAACGAATACGCACGACCCAAAGCACTGGCAGTCGAACGCTTCCTACGCAGAGGTATGAAGATCGCCCGTGACGATCTCATCAGCATACACCTATCGATCGTTAGCAGCGTCGTTTATGTTAAGATGAATTCGACGCTGCGTGCAACGAGATCATTCAACGGACGCGACATGGACTAAAATTTCAATACTCCGACGGCAACGTTGGGCCTGTGGGTGTCGACCATGCAGGACCTCGCCTTCGTACGATCCGTGTATTCCAACTGCCTTTCGAGGTGAATGAAGATGAAGTCATCACGATGCTAAGCCCGAGCCGGCCGGTGTGGCCGTGCGGTTAAAGGCGCTTCAGTCTGGAACCGCGTGACCGCTACGGTCGTAGGTTCGAATCCTGCCTCGGGCATGCATGTGTGTGATGTCCTTAGGTTAGTTAGGTTGAATTAGTTCTAAGTTCTAGGCGGCTGATGACCTCAGAAGTTAAGTCGCATAGTGCTCAGAGCCAATTTTTTTAGCTAAGCCCGTATGGAAAAGTCCAGAGTCACGTAGCCAAGACATGGGCACAGTTTCCGACGTATCCAGTGCTTAATGGTGTGATGTGAGACAAGTCCAAGTAGATCTGAAATGGCACGTCCTGTCCTATATCTGTATCGGCGGCTGCCGTGCGGTAGTCATTAACGATGGACAACCTCGAACATGTTCCAGTTGTGGCAAAGAAGGCCACTTCCGTAATGATGCCTGCAACGCTGCATCACACAACTACGGCACCACGATACGAACACCGACAGGACCACAACTGCCCTTCCAATCACCTATGCAGCGACACTTCACGTCCAGCCCTCACAAGACGCAGTTCATGAGCGTCTCTCTGGACCGATACACGAGGAGGCGGCACAACACCTTGACACCGGCAGTGCCGCCCGCGAACATGACTTACAGCCGGACACACCAACGCTAGAATATCACAAGGATACCAGCGAGAGTATTATGGAGACAGAAGACGGCATCATAGCACCCGCGGCTTTTGTATCAGAACCACGCGAATCTCTTCCTTCCTCAGACAACGAAACACATTGCCGGAAACAAAAGTTGCCCAAACGACGAAAAAAACGCCGCAAGACATCAGAATCGACCACTGAGCCCCCTCTGCAGGACGAAGACATGGTGCATAAATCTGACGCAACACACGATAACTTTCTCCTCTGCCACGGAGACGCGTCATCCACAAGACGGCGAGCCGTCCAACAGAGACCGTGAGCAAGCCCCGCTCCCAGAAGTCATCTAACATAGCACGCTTGACGTCACGGAAGCAACTGAGCCGTCTCAGCCAGCGCTCTCACCAATGTTGGAACTGACGGACGTTTTTCATGGGCGGATGATGTAGATTTACCACTTCCACCCGATGCGGAAATGAGATCTGTTCCTCCGTTAGACCAACACTAAAATGAGGGATGTCTCTAAGACGACTCCTGCGACTTCTGTAGACTTCCAGAATCCACCACGACAATCTTCACCAGCTAGCCGGCCAGGGTGGCCGAGCGGTTCTAGGCGCTACAGTCTGGAACCGCGCGACTGCTACGGTCGCAGGTTCGAATCCTGCCTCGGGCTTGGATGTGTGTGTGATGTCCTTAGGTTAGTTAGGTTTAAGTAGTTCTAAGTTCTAGGGGACTGATGACCTCAGATGTTAAGTCCCATAGTGCTCAGAGCCATTTGAACCATTTTTTTCTTCACCAGCTACGAACCTATCGACAGCACGTATCCCTCATCAGGCATACCGAATAGCTACCATCAATACTAATAATATCGGCTCCCAAGTTAACCTTCAACTGCTCCACAATACGCTAAGAGCAGCGGACATCGACATCGCCCGGTTACAAGAACTGAGGACAGCAACTTGATCTGGGTGTTATGGATACGAGACGCATGCTGCCCGGCGGATATGGAACACACAGGCGCAGCCATCCTCCTCCGAGAAGTGACTGCAGTTTCCGATGTCGCATATCTCCCAACGGCGCGAAGGGTGGCCATAACAGCTGAAGGAAACAGAATCATGAATCATACGCCCCATCGGGCACTGATAAACGGAGGGATCGCTCCCAGTTCTACTCAGAAGATATCATGCCTTTATTCCTCGGCAGATATAATCATCTCATCGTAGGTGGAGATTTCAACTGTGTTCTCGAGTGTACAGACCAATACCCTCATTTCACCACATGTCCGGAATTTCACTTCCTCTTCCGCCGCTTTCGTCTTCTCTACTCTTGGAGGGTGGTACACGGCGACCGCCCGGGGCATACACACATCACGAGCCACTCCGCCAGACGACTCAATGGAATAAATATCTCTGACACTCTATAACCGGTTCTCCTCGACGTGGACCGTTGGCCGTCTGCCTTTCCGGATCATGACATCTGCATCTGTACCATGACGCTACGTAGGCAATCTATACGGCGCAGTGCAGGATCTTGGAAACTCTACATCCCGCTAATGCGAGACCCTGAATGTCAACAACAGGTCACACACACACATGTGGCACGCTTGTGTTCAACGCATCATGCGTTGCGAGACCATACTGCAATGGTGGTTACTGTGCGCCACACGGGCCATCCCAAGCAGCTTGACACACTATGGCAGAGCCAAAGCCAGGTGGAAACACCACACAACAGATTTCTACTATAGTGCTCTACGCGAGCTCATGGACCATCCTCCATCCCCGTACTGTCTAAAAGAATCTCAACGCATCAAAACAAAGATTTTAATCTTGACCAGGTGGCATCTGCAAGAAGCCATTATGGGAGCATGCAATCAAGATGGGATTAAAGGTGAAGAATCTTCTATGTATTATATTGTTCAAAATGTTCTTCGATGCCGACAGGCCTTAATGACAACTTTAGAGCTACCTGAAGGGCAACAGCTGACTCAGCAAGCTGCCATTACGCATGCCTTCACAACGCACCACAGACTTCTCCATCAACAAGTACCTGCCGATGCAGGGGCCATTGCTAAGGTTACCCAGGAAACACACTGTACACTAAACGCCGTGGCTGCAACTCTCCTGACTGCGGAAGTGACCACCGACGACGTCCATGGTGCTGTGGCCAAAGGACCACTGAATCGGTCTCCCGGCCCGGATGGCTTACCGCTCGAATTTTACAGAACCTTCCAAGATTTGATGTTGCCACGATGTAGAGGCATCTACTGGGAATTTTTGTCCGGTGTGGCACTCCCGCCACCAACGTTCATGGAAGGCTTACTCGTACCAGTCACGAAATCTGCATGAGGAAAACGACGCGAAACATTCGCCGCAGCTCGGCGATCTATTTTCGTGCGCTACTTCCGGGCAAACATACAAAATCACCTACTACGCCCGTTGAACGTGTGCCTGAGAGCCACCTTCGTCAATACTCATCTGGCAGCCCGGATACCCCACCATCGCCCAGATTCTGCCCATCACTGCGACAATGGCAGCCAGACTACAGGCGGCTTTCGGGTATTTTATATGTTCTGGACAGATCATCAAAGTCTAGCATGATGCCCTCACCTTACTGAAGCGGGATGGTGGCCTCGATCTGGTTAACGTGAGAGCCATGACTACACCAATACTATGCTCCGGTTATGGAAAAGCCAAGTTTTACTGGAACGTTGACCATCGAGCTCGCACCTGTTTCGAGACGCCCACCGACGTCTTTGGCACACATCCCATCTCCGATGTCGCACATCGGCCATTTCTTTTTGGAATACAGCTACATATGCACCGAGCTCCCCAGGACCAGTAAGATGATCACCCGCGACATCTACCGCCTTCTCCGAACGTACACACCCCGGAACCCCGTCGAAGCATGTCACCCACAGGTTCCATGACCTACAGTTTGAAAAATGAGGCACTAACCATACCATACCACTGACACTACCGCGACGTGGTACCTTCTTGTCAACGGCAAATATACTACAAGACAGATACTGCATCGGATCGCGCTGGTGGATTCACCCCTAAGCCTCAAGTGCAATGTCGCAGATACAGATTTACATCGCTTTGAGTGTGGGCGAGCAGCAGCTGTATGGTCCCTCGTACAGAATATTGTGGCTTTCTACCTCCGAGTACCCCTCACATCACGTTTCTCCTACCATGATGATATATCATGACACGACCTGCTTTCCATCGTCTGAGTGACACGCCATCACACAGATCAGTGGCATGGCTATCAGCTATTTCTTCCGGGACGACACCGTCGATCCGGCTGACATCCAGTTACCATGTCATTCGGTGTGCAATAATTTACAATCAATTGCTTCCTCTTTTTACAAAAGTATCATAACGAAAATTAAGTTGAGATCATTTTTCGTTTGTACAATATTACAGTAACGAAAATGAAACCCACGTTACTTTGTTTCCTCTTACACCGATAATACAATAAGTGCTGAAAACGTCTACCATTCGATTCGACATGTGCTTCATTACGGCGAACGCAGTTTCGTCGCACTCTTTCACACTCATGCGCATTTGCCTTTATGGTACTGGCAGCATCGAAGACCTCCTGCGTAAGTTTGTCCACATTATATACTTGCTGAGTATAAATAAGTTTCCTCATATGGCTCCAATAGCAAAAATCCAGTGAATTTAAATCAGTACTGCATGCAGGCCATCGACGTGGACCAATATGTCCCATCCATTGTCCTGGAAATCGTCTGTACAAAAATCTTCGTACTCTGTGAGCTATGTGGGATGGAGCACCATCGTGGAAGAATCACATGTAATGACGTACACCTAACGGAATATCTTCTAATAAAGTTGATGGCAATGTTCCATCTAGAAAAGTTTGGTAGTTGTTACCATTCAATCGTTCACGTGAAACATAAGGCCCAGTAATGTAATCATCGGCTATACCCGCCCATTCATTTGCGAAAAAGTGGCGCTGAAAATACGTTGTTACTACTTGGCGCGGACTGCGTACACTCCACTTGCACATGTTATGGAAATTGGTTATTCCGTCGCGAGTGAAACACGCTCCATCTGTGACGAATATTTTGTTCACAAAATCATGCTGCACGTTTTGCAACAAAAAATCACTCTGAGAGTCCTCGTTGCGCAGAGAAATGACGCTCTTCAAACGCTTATACGCGTTGAACGTGGTAAGATCGCAGACGCTCCTCTTTCAAAGTGCGATGAACGACAGTTTCGCATACATCCACTTGGCGGCCGATGTTTCTAGTACTCTGAGTAGGATCTTCAAGGACGCGGTCAAGAATTTGTTCATCGGCTTCCATTGTACGTTCTTCGCATTGTAGGGCTCTGCCTTCTGCATGAGGCAGTAAATGCGTACTCGTAAGATGTATTCTGCCACGATCCATTTAATAATAAAATGAAAGCATATCAGAACAGACAGCACGTTTCGCATACAGAATTAAATGTAAAAGGGTAAACATAACAGCTGTACTTCGTTACGAATGAATTTCAAAATAATCGAGTAAAAGTGGAGAATTATGATGATACAAACTTTTGGTGATCAGCAACAAATGTCGATCGTGTAGGGGATCGTCGTTGTGGGAAGCGTTCTCGATAAACTCATACAGATGCCCATGCAACAGCTTTTATCCCCCCATAAATTAAGTGAATATCTCTCTTCCATCGTAAGATTTAACAGGGTTGCAATAACGTCTGCACAGGTAACGTGACGACTATCGACGATCGTCCACTGCAATGATTCAACCACGCAGGCCGTAGTTGCCTATGTGTTTGCGGCTCACGTTCGAGATGTCAGTAAGCGCAGAAGTAAATAACACGAACAGACTGCCTTCTCTCTTGGACGACAGGGTTCGTTTCACCTGTAGTGTTTTGATCCTGTTTAATGAATTCTGCCAGTCTATTTGTGCATAATGTTTACACAAGTCACATATAATCCAGGTGCACCGTCCAAAGTCTACTTGTCCAAAAACAAAGTACCGACATGAACCGTTTTCTTTCTTTCTTTTTTTCTGGGACAACCGTAGGAAATGGACAAACATGTTACTAGACGTTATAAATCGATTACTTGTGTTCTGCTAACAGGATTTCTATGGCATCTTGTGCCGTTTACGCCCTGTGTAATTTCTTTGCAGCTCCCCGTGCCACCGTTAGTGTCTGTTCTGCCAGACATGTCCGACAGAGGAGGAGGAGGAGATTAGTGTTTAAGGTCCCGCGGACAACGAGGTCATTAGAGACGGAGCACAAGCTCGCATTACGGAAGGATAGGGAAGGAAATCGGCAGTGCCATTTCCAAGGAACCATCCCGGTATTTGCCTGAAGCGATTTGGGGAAATCACGGAAAACCTAAATCAGGATGGCCGTATGAAGGTTCGAACCGTCGTACTCCCGGATGCGAGTCCAGTGTGCTAACCACTGCGCCACCTCGCTCTGTCATGTCCGACAGAACAGACACCAGATACCTATATATTAAACAACTGATTGGTTCCTGGAACTTATTACCTGACTGGAATTGCAATGTTGTAAAGTGTTACTCGCAAGTAAAAGTTTATTACATCCCTATTTCAGATGCAGCAGTTTGTTGGTGGTCGTAATAACGAGGCTTGTTAATGTCATCTACAGTGTCCATGAAGCTATATTCCACTCCCTCCTCTGTACTATCTGCTCTTTTTCCAAGCCGCTTGAGGCTCCTAAGTTAGTATTAGATTCGACACATTAGTAATTCAATTTTTTATCCCGTGCAAATGGCTCTGAGCACTATGAGACTTAATATCTGAGGTCATCAGTCCCCTAGAACTTAGAACTACTTAAACCTAACTAACCTAAGGACATCACACACATCCATGCCCGAGGCAGGATTCGAACCTGCGACCGTTGCGGTCGCGTGGTTCCAGACTGAAGCGCCTAGAACCGCTCGACCACACCGGCCGGCCTTTTATCCCGTGATCTATCTTGGGATAACCGCTAATAACCTAACTACTGCCACGCAATGTGTATACAGCGCGTCTGACAGCATTGTAGGTACAAACGAATGGAGTGACTAGAGGACCTAGAAACAAGCATTTAATAAACGGAGGTCTGGAAACCAATGGTTTCTCTACTTTGACGTATTACGAGACGAGTACGTGAACACTTCATAACAGAGTCCTCTAGGATCCTAACTACACGTGTGCATTTGAGGACAAACACATAACAACAAGTGCTCCAGGGGGCCAACGTCCATGTGATGGCAAGCTTCAGTACATAACCTCAACCATCACATCGATGCCCGTGCTCGTTGAAAAATTCCGGATGCGTTCCGAATATACTGACCATCCATAGTGCATTCCCGAAGTTCTTCGAAACTATCAACAGAGCTGGAATACACGAAAACTTTTAAATATCCCCACACAAAAAAATCCAGCGGTCTTAAGTCGGGAGCCTGGGAGACCATGGTAGTGGCGATCCACGACTGATACAACAGTTGTCAAAAAGCTTTTTAGCAGTACTTAGGCATATGGAATGATGATAAAAACAAAAGAAGGCATTTTATCACACTGTAATTTACGTCTCAATAAACGTCGGAATAAACTCTGTGTTAGATATTAATATTCTTGCAACATTGCTCTGACTGCATTTTTTCATATATTTTCATTGTCCTCTTCTCGCTTCTTTCGCTTGTACCAATAATACTCAATCACACATACACACGCACACACACACACACACACACACACACACACACACACACACACACACACACACAGGATCTCCTAAGAAGAATGGACAATATTCAGGGATATGACACGAACAATCAATCGAAGACTAATAGTCTAGTAAACATTGGCTCTGAAGTGCATACCTTAAGAGTTATCAGCACTTCTTCATCTTTGACACTTTGAAAAAATTTCTTCTACTGCAAGCTCTTTGCTCTCCATATTTTGAGGGGTGGTGGTATGGACAAAAACAATAAAAAGTGTCCCGAGTACTTGGGCTCTAAATTGCGTGCCTTAAGATTTATGAGCACTTGTTCAGTACAAGAGACACCTTTCACGGTAGCGAAGATGATACCGTACACGTTTACAAAGTTACATTGACATCCGACCATGTTTTCCGGTTTCCGCACTACTTTATCGGGCAGTGTATAGAAGCGGAGCAGAGACGTATGGAGAATTATTCTAGAAAAGATACGTGCCGTAATTGATATGGCCTGGCGCTTGGGAAAGAGCAGTTCGGTAATGGCAAAGCTGATCGATTGTTCGTGTCTTGCTCTCGTCAACATTTGTGGAAAGTGGTTGAAGGACGGTGAAGCGACGTGTAGGAGACAAGGCATTGGACGTTCACGACTCATCATATAACGTGGTGGTCAGACGCTTGGTTCAAATGGCTCTGAGCACTATGGGACTTAACATCTGAGGTCATCAGTCCCCTAGAACTTAGAACTAGTTAAACCTAACTAACCTTAGGACATCACACACATCCATACCCGGAGCAGGATTCGAACCTGCTACCGTAGCGGTCGCGCGGCTCCAGACTGCAGCGCCCAGAACCGCTCGGCCACACCGGCTGGCTCAGACGCTTGTCCACTCTATAAAGCAGGATAGGAGGTGGTCTGTGGTAGATCTTACAACACAGTAAAATGTTGGTGAAGGCAGAAGGGTTTCGTTTCACACCTTTCAACATGTATTATTCAACATGGGTAGGCATGGGATCTGTAAGACTGGACCGGGAATCAATGGAAACCCGTCAACTTTTCTTGTTTTAGCAATACGATGGTTGTGTCTGGATACGCCTTGATTCAGATGTACGGTTGCTCGAAACATATGCTGTGTCATGGTTGCGGGCTGGTGATGACAAAATTATACACTCCTGGAAATTGAAATAAGAACACCGTGAATTCATTGTCCCAGGAAGGGGAAACTTTATTGACACATTCCTGGGGTCAGATACATCACATGATCACACTGACAGAACCACAGGCACATAGACACAGGCAACAGAGCATGCACAATGTCGGCACTAGTACAGTGTATATCCACCTTTCGCAGCAATGCAGGCTGCTATTCTCCCATGGAGACGATCGTAGAGATGCTGGATGTAGTCCTGTGGAACGGCTTGCCATGCCATTTCCACCTGGCGCCTCAGTTGGACCAGCGTTCGTTCTGGACGTGCAGACCGCGTGAGACGACGCTTCATCCAGTCCCAAACATGCCCAATGGGGGACAGATCCGGAGATCTTGCTGGCCAGGGTAGTTGACTTACACCTTCTAGAGCACGTTGGGTGGCACGGGATACATGCGGACGTGCATTGTCCTGTTGGAACAGCAAGTTGCCTTGCCGGTCTAGGAATGGTAGAACGATGGGTTCGATGACGGTTTGGATGTACCGTGCACTATTCAGTGTCCCCTCGACGATCACCAATGGTGTACGGCCAGTGTAGGAGATCGCTCCCCACACCATGATGCCGGGTGTTGGCCCTGTGTGCCTCGGTCGTATGCAGTCCTGATTGTGGCGCTCACCTGCACGGCGCCAAACACGCATACGACCATCATTGGCACCAAGGCAGAAGCGACTCTCATCGCTGAAGACGACACGTCTCCATTCGTCCCTCCATTCACGCCTGTCGCGACACCACTGGAGGCGGGCTGCACGATGTTGGGGCGTGAGCGGAAGACGGCCTAACGGTGTGCGGGACCGTAACCCAGCTTCATGGAGACGGTTGCGAATGGTCCTCGCCGATACCCCAGGAGCAACAGTGTCCCTAATTTGCTGGGAAGTGGCGGTGCGGTCACCTACGGCACTGCGTAGGATCCTACGGTCTTGGCGTGCATCCGTGCGTCGCTACGGTCCGGTCCCAGGTCGACGGGCACGTGCACCTTCCGCCGACCACTGGCGACAACATCGATGTACTGTGGAGACCTCACGCCCCACGTGTTGAGCAATTCGGCGGTACGTCCACCCGGCCTTCCGCATGCCCACTATACGCCCTCGCTCAAAGTCCGTCAACTGCACATACGGTTCACGTCCACGCTGTCGCGACATGCTACCAGTGTTAAAGACTGCGATGGAGCTCCGTATGCCACGGCAAACTGGCTGACACTGACGGCGGCGGTGCACAAATGCGGCGCAGCTAGCGCCATTCGACGGCCAACACCGCGGTTCCTGGTGTGTCCGCTGTGCCGTGCGTGTGATCATTGCTTGTACAGCCCTCTCGCAGTGTCCGGAGCAAGTATGGTGGGTCTGACACACCGGTGTCAATGTGTTCTTTTTTCCATTTCCAGGAGTGTATTTTGAAGGGCATTCATCTGCGACCATCTGGGACCAATGTAGTAATCGAAAGTACCATGACAGCTGTGGACTGCGAGATCATTTTGCTTGATGTCTTCAATGTCGACTTCCGATAGCATCTTACAGCAAATTAACTGTCAGTGGCACAAGGCCAGCATCGTGCTATAGTGGGTTAAGGAACATGATAGCGAACTCACGGTGTCTTGGCCACTAAATTCGCCTGATGTGAATCCAATGGAACGCTTTTTGGCGATAGAACCACGCTCACAAACCACCGATCTGTAATTTGAAGTAGCTGAATGACCTGCGTGTAGACATATGGTGCCACTGACCAAGGGCTTGTCACATGCCACATACAATATCTAATTAGTAGGGATCCAAAGGTGGACCAACACACTACAAGCCGGCAGTCATAACGTCTTCGCTTATTATATACTGTCCAATCACACTGATGCGATCCCTAATCAAAAATCTGAATAAGCAGCTGTTGCAGCATTTTCAGAGGCCGTGAGGTGCTGGATGGTGCTGACAGGGATGTGGAGCCATGCTAACACCAGTGCCGTGGCCAGCTGCACTAGGTTTCTCGGTTGAGGATCCATGGTGTGAACAACCTGGTCGATGTAATTCCAGAGATTCTCACTTGGGTTGAAATCCAGGAAGTCTGGGGCCAGGGGAGTATGGTAATCTCATCATGGTGTTTTTCGAACCATGCAGGTGCGCTGCAAACTGAGCGACATGTTCCATTATCCTGCTGGTAGATGTCTTCATGCCAAGGAAAAACAAACCATGTAGGGTTGGACATGGTCCCCTAGATAGAGGCTTACTTATGTTGATCAATTGTGGCTTCCAGAATGACTAAATCACCGAGGGAACGCCACAAAACATTTCCCAGACTACAATGCTCCCTCCTCTGGCCTGGACCATTCTAACTATTGTTTCAGGACGTTTGCTTTCAGATGTTTTACGCTGCACACGCCAACGGCCATGCGTCCAAGGGAGCATAAAACGTGATTCATCTGAAAAGAGTCCGCCCCCGGTAGCTGAGTGGTCAGCGTGACGGAATGTCAATCCTAAGGGCCCGGGTTCGATTCCCGGCTGGGTCGGAGATTTTCTCCGCTCAGGGACTGGGTGTTGTGTTGTCCCAATCATTATCATTTCATCCCCATCGACGCGCAGGTCGCCGAAGTGGCGTCAACTCAAAAGACCTGCACCAGGCGAACGGTCTACCCGACGGGAGGCCCTAGCCACACGACATTTCATTTTCATCTGAAAAGAGCCTCTGTCGCCGCTCAGTGGACATCTAGTTGTGGTATTGGTATGCAAATCCCAACCTTCATCACCAATGAACAGCAGTCAGCACGGGTGCATGAACCAGGTGCCTGCTGCAGAGGCCGATAAGCAGCAACATTCACTGAATGGTCATTTAAGAGACATGTTAGTATCCCCTTCGTTCATCTGGGCAGTCAGTTGCCCAACAGTTGCATATCTATTCCCTGTACATGATACTACAGTTTTTTTCACCCCTGACATCTATGGCCTGTGCCACTTCAGTGCGAGTTTTGAACAGCGCTATTTTGTCATTCACAGTATGCTTTGACCACAGTGGTACACAGACAGTTTGCAAACTTAGCTGTTTCGAAAATACTTCCACACTTGGCCTGAAACCCAATAATCATACCCTTTTGGACACCAACTAAATCGCCCCATCTCCACCTTACAACAGTGACTCCACTGTTCCCCATGCACCAGTGACGTGCTGTATATACAGCCCACTGATAGTGCTGCCACCTGCCATCTATGGGAGATTACTGGGTGTTGATGTCAAACATAGGTGGTGGTGACATTAATACATATATAATTACAAGACAATGGAATGCAGAAATGTACGTATTGTAGGAGCAGCGAAGTGAAGTAGCACCATCGAGCAGCTACAGCCACAGCCCTGGGCCGCAGCGGCGCAGCAGTGTGCAGCAGCAGTCTGTCAGCGGCAGCGTGCAGCAGCTGGCAGCCAGCGGCAGCAGCAGCGGCAGCAGCAGTGTCAGCAGCAGCCGTGGCAGCAGGCGCGCCAGTGTGCCACGCAGAGCTCGCAGCCAGGCGCCGCCTCCCCGCTGACGCCTTGCTGCGTCCCTGTCACTGTCTATCACACCATTTCTTTCATCTTTGCCTCTTATATCCACTGAGAATATGAATAAAACCCTCAGTTACCTGTAGCACTACTGATGAACAACTGGTTTCCTCTCTATTACAATAGCTGCTAATTCAGAATAAAATTTACAGTGTAACAGTTGTACTCTGATTGCCATTATAATTGCAAATAACGAAATATTACTTACATGCATAAGTGGTTACTTACATGCATAAGTGGTAAGGCGATTTGGGGCTATACAGGTTGTGAAATTTAGTACAAACAACTGACCCATCTTTCAGCAACAAAGGTTCTAGCCTGCCAAAGCATAAAATCTAACTGAGCCTAGATGACACCTAAGGGTATATAATTCCATGCCGCTATAACTCTCTGCCAGAGTTCGCAGTGGCTGTAAGTGGTGGTGTGCCAGTCTCTCAGGAATCCATGACGAGATGTTTTCATTGGGTGAGAAAAAAAATGACCCTGAACGGTATGGGACTTAACTGCTGCGGTCATACCATCGTTGTTTGGGACCATGATGTCTATGAGTGGCTGCAAACGGTCTCCAAGTAGCCAGACATAAGCATTTTCAGTCAATGATCAGTTTTGTTGGACCAGATGACACAATCCATTCCATTTAAACGCAGACCACACAGTTGTCGAGCCACCACTAGCTTGGACAGTGCCTTGTTGACGACTTGAGTTCATGGATTCGCAGCGTCTGCGCCATACTCGAACCCTACCATCAGCTCTTACCAACTGAAATCGGGACTCATCTGACCAGGCCACGGTCTTCCAGTCGTCTAGGATCCAACCGATATGGTCACGAGCCCAGAAGAGGCGTTGCAGGCGATGTCGTGTTGTCAGCAAAGGCACCTGCGTCGGTCGTCTGCTGCTATAGCCCACTAACTCCAGATTTCGGCGCATTGTCCTAACAGATACGTTCGTAGTACATCCCACGTTGATCTGTGTAGTTATTTCACGCAGTGTTGCTTGTCTGTCAGCAATGCCAACTCTGCTCAAACACCGCTGCTCTGGTTCATTAAGCGAATGTCGTCGGCCACTGCGTTGTCCGTGGTTAGAGGTAATGCAAGAAATTTGGTGTTCTGGGCGCACTCTTGACACTCGGAACAGAGGATTCCCTGACGATTTTCGAAATGGAAGGTCCCATGCGTCTAGTTTCTACTACCATTCCGCTTTCAAAGTCTGCTGATTCCCGTCATGCGGTCATAACAACGTCGGAAACTATTTCACGTGAATCACCTGAGTACAAATGCCAGCTCCGCCAGTGTACTGCTCTTTTATCCCTTGTGTGTGCCATACTACGGCCACCTGTATATGTGCATATCGCTATCCCAAGGCTTGTCATCTCAGTGCGTGCTAGGCGTTCATACCTATGTCTGAGACATATCGCTCCATGAATAAGTTAAAATCAGTTCCAATCCTATGGTTCTCACCAAGTTTCACGAGAGGTCTTTTTGGTTGTAAAGCGAATGCCGGAAGTAGGAGTCCCCTCTCGCATGATTCCTGTTGGAGCTCCCTTTGCTCGAGTTAAATGTAAATGTCTTGTGACTAGGGCCTCCGGTCGGGTAGACCGTGCGTCGGGTGCAAGTCTTTCAATTTGACGCTACTTCGGCGACTTGCGTGTCGATGGGGATGAAATGATGATGATTAGGACAACCCAACACCCAGTCCCTGAGCGAAGAAAATCTCCGACCCAGCCGGGGCCCTTAGGAATGACATTCTGTCGCGCTGACGACTCAGCTACCGCGGACGGATTTTGCTCGAGTTAAATTAACTTAGTATCGGCTGTAAAATCACACATACATTATCCGCGATCTTGCGAAGTAGTTCGCGCTGTCACATATCTAACTTAACAACTATTCCGACAGCCTACGCAAGAGAGAGATATGTTAGACCTTTTACTACAAACAGATCCAATATTTGAAAAGTATGACAAAAGACATAGAGATTAGCTATCATGATGTCATGGCACGAATGATGGTCACGAAAGACAATAAAATCACATATTAATCTTGGAAGAAATGATAGTAGTGAGTCACTACGTACATACTTAAGAGCAAATTGAGAATATTCAGTTCAAATCATACATGTTCAGAATATCCCTGATCAAAGCAGAAACTCATCTCAGAATGCGATCTAGATAAATGGTTGAAATGGCTCTGAGCACTATGTGACTTAACATCTGCGGTCATCAGTCCCCTAGAACTTAGAACTACTTAAACCTAACTAACCTAAGGACATCACACACATCCATGCCCGAGGGAGGATTCGGACCTGCGACCGTAGCGGTCGCGCGGTTCTAGACTGAAGCGTCTAGAACCGCTCGGCCACCAGGATCTAGATAAATGCACGCCAGTTAAAATAATAATAGACAGCAAAGGCGGAATACCATTGGGAGGATGTTCTGAAAACAGAGACTGTCACACACTCTCAACAAAAGTAGATGTTGGGAAAGTGGCAGAGCAAACTTAACGACAACTCATACATCCAGACGAACAGCCAAATGTGAAGGCATACAGGAAGTCTCACAGCCATAACACAGCGAAAAATCTATAAGAAAATTCTGTGAGGCTCTATTCCCTGTCGAAGTCAATCTTTGGATCCAAATCTTTCATAGAGACTGTTGTTTAAATTCATATAATATTCATATCTATTAAGTTCATCATGCGAAATATATTTGCACGTAAGTGTACTAAATAACATCTTGTTTAAGAGCCGCGCACACTCACAAATGAAAAAAGCACTCCGGATATTGAAATAAAAAGACTTTTCAAAACGAAAAGGCTCTAGGCACTGACGGATTCCGGTGACATTATGCTGCAGATTTAGCCCATTTCCTACTGTTTTAGATGTCAAGGATCCCTCACGCATTTCACCATCCCGCGTCATTGAAAAAGATCAAAGATTATTCCCGATAAAAAGAGTGTGGAAGAATAGCTGTACAGAATTACCAGACTGTGTTACTAACATCCGTGTTGGAGGATCCTTTAGCGCATCCTGAGTTCGAACATAACGACGTTCCCGGATGAAAACAATGTGCTCTCAGATAATTAGCACACATGTTTCGCACGGCAGTGCAAAATCGTAAAGTGACGTCATGTAGATCTTATGCAAGATAAATTGCCCTGCGCAGAAATACATCCTCGTTCTCAGCGCTGGGAGGCTCTAGGTTAGGTTAGGTTAGGTCACACTTCTATTCAAAAGGGGCAACTGTCTCAGTCTGCTGTCGCCTACTGAGCTACGCGCTTTGTGTGAATTAATTTTCTGCAAACTGTGTCGTGGCTGGTAACTGGCTCAGTGCACTGCATAAATGAAGGCATGTACACGCTGGTTGCTGTGACATCTTCCTCAGACGACTTTAAAGAAACTATCAAGCAAAAATAATTTATTCTCTCACATCTTGTAGCGTCGTTTGTCGGCTTCATTATGAATTGCTTATAATTTCGTTAACGGCCACAGTTATTGTTATACTTCGATATTAAGTAACAGACTGCACAAAATTCGAATACTTTGCAGCGATAAATGTATGTCCATGTTAATTTGCACTTAGTGCATGTTAGGTCATACATTGCTGCATACAGAACGTGGCCACCATACTGAATTTTTCCTTAAACATGAGACGAGATCTACATGTATCTCTAGTCTGGAGATAACGAATTTACATTATGGACTCCCAGACGACGGGCGCACATCCTGTGATCTACGTTAGCGTATTTCATTAGTAATCAAAACACATTCAGCGTCGGGTTCAAAACCCGCCACCGCTTAAATTTTGATTAACAATCAGCAGCACTTGCGGCCGAAGACTTCCGGTATAAGAAGTCAACTCATTCTGCCAAGTCTACTAAAAGACAACGGAGGAACGGGCAGAGGTTCAGGGCACTCTCTTGTCCTTTGGGTGGGAAATTGCCCCCAAAGGCGAAGAATCAGCAGTGATCAACGGCATGATAATGCAGAAGGCAATGAAAACCACTGCATTAAGAAGTATAACGTGTATCTACAGGACATGTGGACCGTAAATGAAAAAGTGTCCTGATGAACTCTCCATTGGCAAAAGATTCCTGGTCGGGGAGTGGAATGACAGAAGCCTGAATGTGGTAGGGAAGCTACAAAATCTGAAAAGGGAAATGCAAAGGCTCTGTCTAGATATAATATGGGGCAGTGAACTGAAATGGAAAGAAAACAAGGATTGCTGGTCAGATGAGTATAGGGTAATATCAACAGCAACAGAAAATGGTATAATGGGATAGGATTCGTTATGAGTATAAAGATAGGGCAAAGAGTGTGTTACTGTGAACAGTTCAGAGATAGGGTTGTTTGTGTCAAAATCGACACCAAACCAACACCGACAACGATAGTTCAGGTACACGTGCCGACGTCGCAACCTAAAGGTGAAGAGATAGAGAAAGTATATGAGGATATTGAAAGGGTAATACGGTACAAAAAGGGAGACGAAAATCTAGTCATGGGGACTGGAATGCAGTTGTAGGGGAAGGACTCGAAGAAAAGGTTCAGGAGAATATGGGCTTGAGACGAGGAATGATAGAAGAGAAAACTAGTTGAGTTCTGTAATAAATTTCAGCTAGTAATAGCGAATACTCTGTTCAAGAATCACAAGAGAATACCGGGTGATAGGAAAAGGTTTCAGTTAGGTTACATCATGGTCAGGCAGAGATTCCGAAATCAAATAATGGCGTACCGATGTTCAGATGTGTTTGTATTTCTAAGGGACAAAACTGCTTAGGTCATCGTTCCCTAGACTTACTAACTACTGAAACTAACTTATGCTAAGATAAACCCTCACACCCCTGCCTGAGGGAGGAATCGAACCTCCAGCGGGAAGATAAGGCGTACCCGGGAGGAGATTTAGACTCAAATCACAATGTAGTAGTGACGAAGAATAGGTTGAAGTTGAAGAGATTAGTCATGAAGAATCAATATGCAAAGAAGTGGAATACGGAAGTACTAAGGAATGACGAGACACACTTGAAGTTCTCTAAGGCTGTGCAAGAAAAGATAGCCCAGTAGGTAGGGCAGTTGAAGAGGTATGGATATCTCTAAAAAGGGCAATCACAGGAGTTGGAAAGAAAAACATAGGTACATAGAAGGTAACTGCGAAGAAACCATGTGTAACTGAAGAAATACTTCAGTTGGTCGTTGAAAGAAGAAAGTAAAAAAAATGTTCAGATAAACTCAGGAATACAGAAATACAAGTCGCTGACGGATGAAATGAACAGGAAGTGCAGCGACATTAAGACGAAATGATTGCATGAAAAATGTGAAGAAATCGAAAAACGAATAATTTTGGAATGACTGACTCAGCATATAGGAAAGTCAAAACAACCTTCGGTGAAATTAAAAGCAAGGGTAGTAACATTTAGAGTGTAACGGGAATTCGACTGTTAACAGAGGAGAGAGCAGATAGGTGGAAAGAGTAAATTGAAGGCCTCTGTGAGGGGGAAGATTTGTCTGATGTGATAGAAGAAGAAACAGGAGTCGATTTAGAAGAGATAGGGGATCCAGTATTAGAATCAGAATTTAAGAGAGCTTTGGAGGACTTAAGATCAAGTATGATAGAAGGGACAGCTAACATTCCATCAAAATTTCTAAAACTATTGGGAGAAGTGGCAACAAAACGACTATTCACGTTGCTGTGTAGAATGTCGCGAAAATATCATCCACACAATTCCGAAGATTGCAAGAGCTGACAAATGCGAGAATTATCGCTCAATCAGCTTAACAGCTCATGCGTCCAAGTTACTGACAAGAAAAATATACAGAAGAATGGACAATAAAATTGAGGATGTGCTAGATGACAATTAGTTTTGCTTTAGAAAAGGTAAAGGTATCAGAGAGGCAATTCTGACGTTGAGAGTGACAATGGAAGCAAGACTAAAGAAAAATCAAGACACGTTTATAGGATTTGTCAACCTGGGAACAGCGTTCGACAATGTAAAATGGTGTAAGGTGTTCGAAACTCTGAAAAGAATTGGGGTAAGCTTTATGGACAGACGGGTAATATACAATATGTACAAGAGCAAAGAGTGAATAATAAGAGTGGACGACCAAGAACGAAGCGCTCGGATTAAAAAGGGTGTAAGAGAGGGATGTAGTCTTCCCTCTTACTGTTTAATCTGTACATCGAAGAATTAATGATAAAAAAAAAAAGGTTCAGGAGTGGAATTAAGATTCGAGATCAAAGGATATTAATAATACGGTTCGATGATGACATTGTTACCCTGAGTGAAAGTCAAGAAGAATTACATGATATGCTGAGTACAGAATATGGACTGAGAGTAAATCGAAGAAAGACGAAAGTAACGAGAAGTAGCAGAATTGAGAACAGCGAGAAACTTAACATCGGGATTGGAGGTCACGAAGTATATGAAGTTTTCGGAGTTCTGCTACCTACGTAACACAATAACTAATGACGGACGGTGTAAGGAGGACATCATAAGCGGACATGCAATGGCAAAGAGAGCATTTCTGGCCAAGAGAAGTCTACTAATATCAAACATAGGCCTTAATTTGTGGAAGAAATTTCTGTGAGTGTACGTCTGGAGTACATCATTGTTTGGTAGTGAAACACGGACTGTGCGAAAACCGGAACAGAAGAGAATCGAAGCATTTGAGACATGGTCATACAGATGAATGTTGAAAATTAGCTGGACTGATAAGGTAAGGAATATGAAGGTTCTGCGCAGAATCGGAGAGGAACGGACTATGTGAAAATCACTAACAAGGAGAAGGGACAGGATGATAGGACATCTGTTAAGACATGAGGGAATGACTTCCATGGTACTAGAGGGAACTGTAGAGGGCAAAAATTGTAAAGGATGATTGTAATACAACCAGTAAATAATTGAGGATGTATGTTGCAAGTGCTACTCTGAGATGAAGAGGTTGGCACAGGAGAGGAATTCGTGGCGGGCCGCATTGTTGTTATTGTTGTGGTATTCAGTCCTGAGACTGGTTTGATGCAGCTCTCCATGCTACTCTAGCCTGTGCAAGCTTTTTCATCTCCCAGTATCTACTGCAACCTACATCCTTCTGAATCTGCTTAGTGTATTCATCTCTTGGTCTCCCTCTACGATTTTTACCCTCCACGCTGCCCTCCAATACTAAATTGGTGATCCCTTGATGCCTCAGAACATGTCCTACCAACCGATCCCTTCTTCTGGTCAAGTTGTGCCACAAACTTCTCTTCTCCCCAATCCTATTCAATACTTCCTCATTAGTTATGTGATCGACCCATCTAATCTTCAGCATTCTTCTGTGGCACCACATTTCGAAAGCTTCAATTCTCTTCTTGTCCAAACTATTTATCGTCCATGTTTCACTTCCATACATGGCTACACTCCATACAAATACTTTCAGAAACGACTTCCTGACACTTAAATCTATACTCGATGTTAACAAATTCTCTTCTTCAGAATCGCTTTCCTTGCCATTGCCAGTCTACATTTTATATCCTCTCTACTTCGACCATCATCAGTTATTTTGCTCCCCAAATAGCAAAACTCCTTTACTACTTTAAGTGTCTCATTTCCTAATCTAATTCCCTCAGCATCACCCGACTTAATTAGATTACATTCCATTATCCTTGTTTTGCTTTTGTTGATGTTCATCTTATATCCTCCTTTCAAGACACTGTCCATTCCATTCAACTGCTCTTCCAAGTCCTTTGCTGTCTCTGACAGAATTAGAATGTCATCGGCGAAGCTCAAAGTTTTTATTTCTTCTCCATGAATTTTAATACCTACTCCAAATTTTTCTTTTGTTTCCTTTACTGCTTGCTCAATATACAGATTGAACAACATCGGGGAGAGGCTACAACCCTGTCTTACTCCCTTCCCAACCACTGCTTCCCTTTCATGTCCCTCGACTCTTATAACGGCCATCTGGTTTCTGTACAAATTGTAAATAGCCTTTCGCTCCCTCTATTTTACCCCTGCCACCTTTAGAATTTGAAAGAGAGTATTCCAGCCAACATTGTCAAAAGCTTTCTCTAAATCTACAAATGCTAGAAACGTAGGTTTGCCTTTCCTTAATCTTTCTTCTAAGATTAGACGTAAGGTGAGTATTGCCTCACGTGTTCCAGTGTTTCTACGGAATCCAATCTGATCTTCCCCGAGGTCGGCTTCTACTAGTTTTTCCATTCGTCTGTAAAGAATTCGTGTTAGTATTTTGCAGATGTGACTTATTAAACTGATAGTTCGGTAATTTTCACATCTGTCAACACCTGCTTTCTTTGGGATTGGAACTATTATATTCTTCTTGAAGTCTGAGGGTATTTCGCCTGTTTCATACATCTTGCTCACCAGATGGTAGAGTTTTGTCAGGACTGGCTCTCCCAAGACCGTCAGTAGTTCTAATGGAATGTTGTCTACTCCGGGGGCCTTGTTTCGACTCAGGTCTTTCAGTACTCTGACAAACTCTTCACGCAGTATCATATCTCCCATTTCATCTTCATCTACATCCTCTTCCATTTCCATAATATTGTTCTCAAGTACATCGCCCTTGTATAGACCCTCTATATACTCCTTCCAACTTTTTGCTTTCCCTTCTTTGCTTAGAACTGGGTTTCCATCTGAGCTCTTGATATTCATGCAAGTGGTTCTCTTTTCTCCAAATATCTCCTTAATTTTCCTGTAGGCAGTATCTGTCTTACCCCTAGTGATATACGCCTCTACATCCTTACATTTGTCCTCTAGCCATCCCTGCTTAGCCATTTTGCACTTCCTGTCGATCTCATTTTTGAGACGTTTGTATTCCATTTTGCCTGCTTCATTTACTGCATTTTTATATTTTCTCCTTTCATCAATTAAATTCAATATTTCTTCTGTTACCCAAGGATTTCTACTAGCCCTCGTCTTTTTACCTACTTGATCCTCTGCTGCCTTCGCTACTTCATCCCTCAAAGCTACCCATTCTTCTTCTACTGTTTTTCTTTCCCCCATTCCTGTCAGGTGTTCCCTTATGCTCTCCCTGAAACTCTGTACAACCTCTGGCTCTTTCAGTTTATCCAGGTCCCATCTCCTTAAATTCCTACCTTTTTGCAGTTTCTTCAGTTTTAATCTACAGGTCATAACCAATAGATTGTAGTCAGAGTCCACATCTGCCCCTGGAAATGTCTTACAATTTAAAACCTGGTTCCTAAATTTCTGTCTTACCATTATTTAATCTATCTGATATCTTTTAGTATCTCCAGGGTTCTTCCATGTATACAACCTTCTTTCATGATTCTTAAACCAAGTGTTAGCTATGATTAAGTTGTGCTCTGTGCAAAATTCTACCAGGCGGCTTCCTCTTTCATTTGTTAGCCCCAATCCATATTCACCTACTATGTTTCCTTCTCTCCCTTTTCCTACACTCGAATTCCAGTCACCCATGACTATTAAATTTTCGTCTCCCTTCACAATCTGAATAATTTCTTTTATTTCATCATACATTTCTTCAATTTCTTCGTCATCTGCAGAGCTAGTTGGCATATAAACTGATCTGACATTCCACGCTCCGATCCGTAGAACGCCAGTTTTCTTTCTCCTGATAACGACATCCTCTTGAGTAGTCCCCGCCCGGAGATCCGAATGGGGGACTATTTTACCTCCGGAATATTTTACCCAAGAGGACGCGATCATCATTTAATCATACAGTAAAGCTGCATGTCCTCGGGAAAAATTACGGCTGTAGTTTCCCCTTGCTTTCAGCCGTTCGCAGTACCAGCACAGCAAGGCCGTTTTGGTTATTGTTACAAGGCCAGATCAGTCAATCATGCAGACTGTTGCCCCTGCAACTACTGAAAAGGCTGCTGCCCCTCTTCAGGAACCACACGTTTGTCTGGCCTCTCAACAGATACCCCTCCGTTGTGGTTGCACCTACGGCCGCATAAAATAAAATAAAATAAATAAATCAAGATACTGAAACTAGTGTTTGGCAAATAATAGTTGACAAAGGGGAGAGTACTTTGCTATAAAGTTAATACACAAACCTTTCTTATCTAATGTGCAATATGACCGACAATAGATGTATTCAAAGAAATAATCTAATTGCTTTACGGGCCATTGGCAGCTCGTGATATCACAATATAAGTGAGTTAACTGCACGTTTACTTTTATACTGAGCACGACTTTTCATAAGCTATTGACCTGACTTGTTCTCAGTTGTTTGTTAAATGACGGACTGGTCCAGGCTTCTGCGAGTTCACATTGCGTAAAGACCGCTGTATTTTGATAAAAGAAGGTAATTTAACATAGAAACAAGAGAAAGAATGAAAGAGTTACAAGTTAGTCGAAATTAAATGAGTCTTACTGCTGGAAGTTTAGAATAATCTGGTAACTAATTGTGCTTCAACAATAAAGACTCCACTTGTCGAATTATGGGTCCTACTGGCATAACCTCTTAATACGATTGTTTGCAGACGTTTTAACTTTGGACTACAAGTTCTGCTTGTGAGTAACCTTCAGCTCTTGAACTGCATCCACCCTCCCCCCCCCCCCTTCCATTTGGTTGATGCCTGCAGCAGAATCCCCACCACTATCGTTGTCCACTCACCTATTATGCTGTCTGTGCTGGTACAGGTCAAGTTATTTTAAATACACTCTACCCTGAGTATGGAAATGGGCTTGTTTGCAACATGATTAAATATTCATATGGACAGTATTACATCGTCTGGAGCACCACAGGCTCTTAATATGGCGACCATTGTTGCAGCTACCCTTGATGCAGACGTAGACATGTTGACAGAGTTGCACTCACAGACACTAGAAAAAGGAGTAGCTCCATATCGTCTTTTCAGTCGAGTCCCAGTTCTTCTTACAGAATTGTGTTAGATGTATCTGTGTTTGGAGGTTCCAGGAAGAACAAATGTTGGCAGATTACATTCGTCATCACCATACAGGCTCTGAACCTCGCATAATGGTATGTAGTGCCATTGGCAGACAAAACGATCACCTCAGGTTCACATCGCTTATAATTTTGAGAGATACTGTTCCATTTCGGACGTGTTAAGGCTCGTGGCTGTGTCCTATATTCTAAGTCCCTGTGCCATTATATTTCAACAAATTAATGGAAGACAACATGTTACCCATATCATCGTGACCTATCTCAATACAGAGAGCACTAAACTGTTTCCGTGTTCAGCATATTCACCAGATCTCTTTCTTTCTTTTGCTTGTGCCGCTTTTCCCGCGGATACGCAGGATCGGTATGGTTAATCGGATGTGGCAATGTTAGTTGAAGGGGTGGCCGGATGCCCTTCCTGCCACCACCCCGTACCCCCGGGAATGAATTAGTGTACCACAACTGCGACTAGTGTAGTCCATGGAATAGTGCGAAAGTGTTCAGATGTCTGCGAGCCGTGTAACTGAGGCGGGACGTGGGGACGAGCCTGGTATTCACCTAGCGGGATGTGGAAAACCGCCTAAAAACCACATCTAGGCACACCGGCCCCCGTCGTTAATCCGTCGGACGGATTCGATCCGGGGCCGGCGCGCCTACCCGAGTCCAGGAAGCAGCGCGTTAGCGCGCTCGGCTAACCTGGTGGGTATTCACCAGATCTCTCACCCACTACCGGCCTGGGTGGCCGAGCGGTTCTAGGCGCTACAGTCTGGAACCGCGCGGCCGCTACGGTCGCAGGTTCGAATCCTGCCTCGGGCATGGATGTGTGTGATGTCCTTCGGTTAGTTAGGTTTAAGTAGTTCTAAGTTCTAGGGGACTGATGACCGCAGATGTTAAGTCCCATAGCGCTCAGAGCCATTTCAACCATTTATCTAGATCGCATTCTGAGATGAGTTTCTGCTTTGATCAGGGATATTCTGAACATGTATGATTTGAACTGAATATTCTCAATTTGCTCTTAAGTATGTACGTAGTGACTCACTACTATCATTTCTTCCAAGATTAATATGTGATTTTATTGTCTTTCGTGACCATCATTCGTGCCATGACATCATGATAGCTAATCTCTATGTCTTTTGTCATACTTTTCAAATATTGGATCTGTTTGTAGTAAAAGGTCTAACATATCTCTCTCTTGCGTAGGCTGTCGGAATAGTTGTTAAGTTAGATATGTGACAGTGCGAACTACTTCGCAAGATCGCGGATAATGTATGTGTGATTTTACAGCCGATACTAAGTTAATTTAACTCGAGCAAAATCCGTCCGCGGTAGCTGAGTCGTCAGCGCGACAGAATGTCATTCCTAAGGGCCCCGGCTGGGTCGGAGATTTTCTTCGCTCAGGGACTGGGTGTTGGGTTGTCCTAATCATCATCATTTCATCCCCATCGACACGCAAGTCGCCGAAGTAGCGTCAAATTGAAAGACTTGCACCCGACGCACGGTCTACCCGACCGGAGGCCCTAGTCACAAGACATTTACATTTAACTCGAGCAAAGGGAGCTCCAACAGGAATCATGCGAGAGGGGACTCCTACTTCCGGCATTCGCTTTACAACCAAAAAGACCTCTCGTGAAACTTGGTGAGAACCATAGGATTGGAACTGATTTTAACTTATTCCTGGAGCGATATGTCTCAGACATAGGTATGAACGCCTAGCACGCACTGAGATGACAAGCCTTGGGATAGCGATATGCACATATACAGGTGGCCGTAGTATGGCACACACAAGGGATAAAAGAGCAGTACACTGGCGGAGCTGGCATTTGTACTCAGGTGATTCACGTGAAATAGTTTCCGACGTTGTTATGACCGCATGACGGGAATCAGCAGACTTTGAAAGCGGAATGGTAGTAGAAACTAGACGCATGGGACCTTCCATTTCGAAAATCGTCAGGGAATCCTCTGTTCCGAGTGTCAAGAGTGCGCCCAGAACACCAAATTTCTTGCATTACCTCTAACCACGGACAACGCAGTGGCCGACGACATTCGCTTAATGAACCAGAGCAGCGGTGTTTGAGCAGAGTTGGCATTGCTGACAGACAAGCAACACTGCGTGAAATAACTACACAGATCAACGTGGGATGTACTACGAACGTATCTGTTAGGACAATGCGCCGAAATCTGGAGTTAGTGGGCTATAGCAGCAGACGACCGAGGCAGGTGCCTTTGCTGACAACACGACGTCGCCTGCAACGCCTCTTCTGGGCTCGTGACCATATCGGTTGGATCCTAGACGACTGGAAAACCGTGGCCTGGTCAGATGAGTCCCGATTTCAGTTGGTAAGAGCTGATGGTAGGGTTCGAGTATGGCGCAGACGCTGCGAATCCATGAACTCAAGTCGTCAACAAGGCACTGTCCAAGCTAGTGGTGGCTCGACAAATGTGTGGTCTGCGTTTAAATGGAATGTATTGTGTCATCTGGTCCAACAAAACTGATCATTGACTGAAAATGGTTATGTCTGGCTACTTGGAGACCGTTTGCAGCCACTCATAGACATCATGGTCCCAAACAACGATGGTATTTTTATGGATGACAATGCACCATGTCACCGGGCCACAACTGTTATCTATTCGTTTGAAGAACATACTCGAGAATTCGAGCGAACGATTTGGGCACACTGATCGCACGAGGTCAACCCCATCCAACATTTATGGGACATAATCGAGAGGTCAGTTTGCGAAGAAAATCCCGCACCGGAAACATTTTGGCAATATGGGTGGCTATAGATCAGCATGGCTCAATATTTCTGCATGGGATTTCCAACAGCTTGTTGAGTTCATGCCACATCCAGTTGATTCTCTGCTCGGAGCAAAAGGAGGTTCGACACGATATTAAGAGGTATCCCATATGTTTTGTCACGCCAGTGTTTCTAAAAGTGTGCTATATTACTTGTGTGTAGAATAAAGTCGTTGGTTTGTTCGACAGTGGAGTGTACCTATGTCGCTGTTCACTTGCATACGATCAACAGCGACTGCTCACCACGTCGCTATGATAGTCTCGCCCACATACGACCTAGCTGAAGCACAGCCGAACATATGCACGGTGCGTCCCAGTTCCCTTCGGATTGTGGTTACAAAAATAAATGCATTACATTATGTTCACAGCATCACTGTGTTATTCAAAATAGTCTCCTCCTGAATCAATACACAGTTGAAATGGTTTTAAATTTGTTTTGAAATAGTCACTGCAGTTCTTTTTTTGAGAACTGCATTTTTTACTGCAGTAGAGTTTTCTTGTATGTCCTTAATTGCGTCGTAATGGTGTCTATTCATTGCCATCTTAAATTTGGGGAAGAGTCAGAAGTCGGTTGGGGCCAAATCCAGCGAATACGGCTGTTGATCCAGCACTGTGATCTGTTTGCTGGCGAAGAACTCACCCACGATCTTCGTTTTGTGGGCTGGAGCGTTGTTGCGGAGAAGCCACCACGAACCTGCCCCTCGGCATTCGGGTCGATTTTGACGAATTCTCGCCCACAAACACAAAACTTAACACGAAACTTGATGTTGCCTCAGTGCTCCACCGTCATTTTCCGACGAATATCATACACGTGCTGTTAAATTCGCGCACAGGACGCCTGATTTGACCTTCTACACGAATGTTTGATGTAACAGCAAGGATCATAGTGCCTCATCTCACCAAGAACAGCATTGTGGGTTGGAATTTCATACAAGCAGCACTCACTGTGTCATTTTGCTCGTTTTGTTATATACTGCAATATCACTGCTCCAAACGGCTAGAAAACCAACTTCAGACTAGTGAATATGATGAATGAGGATCGTATCATTTATAGTGATTTACATAATAGTTTTTTTACAAATCAGTGTGTGTGCTAAAACGAATCGTAGAAACAGGAAAAAGAAAACATCACAGTCATAATTTTTTATCTTTCTTAAAGAACTTGAGACGCCACCAGTTTTGAGAAATCTAATACAAAACAATGATAAATAATCATTATAAGCAGAAGATGATGTGCCTCCTAAGAATAAAATGACATTAATACAAAGATAAACACACCACAAAATCAAACTGGTCATGAAATCGAACCTTCTGTTCAGAAGCTGTCTTAAGGATTCCTTAGGTATTCTGGTCACAGATCATGGAGCTCGATTTACCTGTCCAGTCCGGACAAGTGCAGAGGATAGATATGCTTGTCATTGGGAGTTCCATTGTTATGCGGGTGATGGAGCCCTTCAGGGAAATAGCAGGCAAGGAGGGAAAGAATGCCAGCGTGCATGCGGCGTGTCTGCCAGAGGATTTCGTCCGTAATGTGGGAGAAGCCCAACCGGCGGCTATCGAGAGCACTGGGTGCAACCGGTTGCATATAGTGGCACATGTCGGCACGAACGACGCCTGCCACATGGTTTCTGAGGGTATCCTTGGCTGACTTGGTGAAGTCAGCGAGCATCGCACGCGGGGAGCGGGCTAAGAGGTCTTTTTGCAGCATCGAACCCAGGGTTGGTCGGGGTCCTCTGGTCTCTAGCAGAGTGGAAGGTCTAAACCAGAGACTCGGACGGCTGTCCGACGATATTGGATGCGAATTTCTCGACCTACGCTGTCGGGTACAGAATTGTGGGGTTCCTTAATAGGTCAAGCGTGCACTACATGCAGGAAGCAGCTGCAAGGGTAGCGGAGTACGTGTGGCGTGCACATGGGCGTTTTCTCAGTTAGAGAAGCCCTTCTTTGGGATCAAAGACGATTTGCCTCAAAAATTAGCCACAATGTCGTCAGAGAACGTTCGACGTCGCAGATCAGAGATGCAAAAGGTTAATATGATTTTAGTAAAGTGCAGGAGCATCGAAGGAAATGTCCCAGAATTAATACCGCTTACTAAAGGTTATAATGCAGAGATAGTATTAGGAACAGGAAGTTAGCTAAAACCAGACATTAATGACAACAAAATCCGAAGTTCAGACTGGAATATTTATCGTGAGGATAGGTTAGTCGAGAATGGTGGCGTCGTGTTTATTGCCATAAAGAAGTCGATAAAATCTAGCGAAAGTATCACGGGTCCTAATTGTGAATTAATCTAGGTGAAATTAAGTATCATGGGTCCTAATTGTGAATTAATCTTGGTGAAGTTAAGTATCAAAGATCGGTCAAAAATTGTAATCGGCTACTTTTATAGACCGCCTGGGTCAGAAACTCTAGTGGTAGAGCGCTTCAGACAAAACTTGCAGAATATAGTTAGGTATTTTCCTGGTCATGCCGTTGTAATGGGGGTAACTTTATCTTGCCACATATAGATTGGGAGTGTCATGTTATCAAAACTGGTACCAGAGACAGAGAATTGTGTGGCGTTGTTCTGGATGTCTTGTCCGAAAATTATTTTGAGTAGATAATTAGAGAACCAACCTGTGAGGGTGACTTCTTAGACCTCCTGACAACACACAGACCTGAACTTATCGAATAAATTAACGTAGAGGAAGGTTTCAGTCATCATAAGGCTGAGGCAGCATCTATGGCAACGGGTCTGACAAAGAATGTTAAGAAAGGCAAAAGATATTTTGCTTAGCAAGAATGCCAGAGTAAAAAAATCAGAGTATCTGAGAAGTAAGCATCAAATATTAGGTGATAAGGACGAAGATGTAGAAAACAAACAGAAAAAATAGAAAAGAATCGTATAATATGCCCTAGACAAATATGTTGTGAGTAAGGTCTTAAGGGATGGCAAAGACCCACCATAGTTCAATACCTGTGTTAGAAAACTGCTATGTAAACTTCACCTCGGATTCAAGACAAGTAAAAATCTAGCTGACAAACAAAAGCTTTACGAAGCGAAAATGAGTGTAAGAAGAGTAGTAGGGTACTAGGGGTGCTGGGAGACTTTTGATATCAAATTGATACGTAAAATAATTAACTTAATCATTTAATTACCCCAACCACGCCCACCCCAAACTCCGGATGATGACATAGGTTTTTCTCAACCTGTACGTTGATCCTCGCACCCCCCGTCCCCACCCCTCCCCCTTCCCCTCCCCCACCTACTCTATAGGTGGAAATTACGAATTTTAGCTGGAATTTCGAATTTGGGTGGGAATTTCTCTATTTAGCAGGAATTTCTTTGTCCCAGGGCTGTGATGACGTCCCTCCCCACCCC
Source organism: Schistocerca piceifrons (assembly GCF_021461385.2). NCBI lineage: Eukaryota > Metazoa > Arthropoda > Insecta > Orthoptera > Acrididae > Schistocerca > Schistocerca piceifrons. The sequence goes on along the minus strand of NC_060138.1, from coordinate 267,652,893 downwards.
CTACCCTGGAACTGGCAGGAAATTAAAAATGGCAGTACCCTTTCTGGGACTTGAACCCTGGTCCTTCTGGAGAGAAAGCCAAAGTGCGCCCCCCAACACATGAAAACAGCGCAGATGCTGGAGAGGAATATTGGTTAATGTCCTTTATTTATTTTGGTTGGGAAACGGAAGTAAAGATCGGTAATCATATTAATCATAAAGACTGGGCCTTATTACACAACAGCATGCATATCACTACACAAGGACTGCCTAAAATCGTAATACGGCTCAAGAATTGACGATGCCATACAACTGGTGTTATCTTGCTCAGAAAAAATTTCACAATACCACTCAAAACTAGTGGCAAATGCATTCAAACTCTACCCTACACCTAAAAGCTGAAGGGAAAAGGCTCAGGTGTAACATACTATATTTATTTTTTTGTGGAAAATATATTCAACTGATGAGATTCTGGTGTCGGACAGAGAGGAGTTTAATAAGTGTATTACCTGTAAGCATGCAGCTGAGAGCTGTATCTATCACTGTTTGATGTCAGAGTTCGCTACGGGCACTTCATGCAATCTGTTAAACGTATTTCTCTGAGTGACTGGGACAACAACGAAATTCCAGAGAACTCTCCTGATCGTTTTTTCAAACGCCTGCAGCTTGGAAAACAGGAAGCCCTCCGCCTAAAGTGGCTACAGATACTGGCAAAGCCTCCGACCGATCTGGCAGCAGTGTCTTCAGTACAATGCATTCCCGAACAAACACATGGTTGGGCCGTCAGCTTTATCAACGCAGATAAAAGCTACACATACAATGGAACGCAACGCCGGCATCCCTCAGAACAAAACCAAGATATATGAGGGCTATCCTGACCAACATTGAATCGATAAGTTTGTGCATTTGATATATTTGCTAGTTTTAATATAAATTTTTTTAACAAATATGCATTGACCAATGCCCAAAACAATTTGTAAAATTATTTTTGCGGAGCATGGGGGCTATGTAAGTAGGATGTTTAGGTTTTTATGTTGGTAACGCCACGTAGCGCTGTGTATGAAAATCACTGACTGCTGTGTGCAGTCTGTAGCTGGTTTGCATTGTTGCAAAATTTGCTATTGTAGTGTTGGGCAGTTGGATGTGAACAGCGCCTAGCGTTGTGCAGTTGGAGGTGAGCCGCCAGCAGTGGCGGATGTGGGAAGAGAGATGGCAGAGTTTTCAGAGCAGACGATCTGGACGTGTGTCCGTCAGAAAACGAAATTTTTAAGACTTGATGTCATGAACTGATATTTATATTATGATTTTTCAACCCTATTAAGGTAAATACAGTGTTTGTTCTCTATCAAAAGCCGGCCGGAGTGACTGTGAGGTTCTAGGCGCTACAGTCTGGAGCCGAGCGACCGCTACGGTCGCAGGTTCGAATCCTGCCTCGGGCATGGATGTGTGTGATGTCCTTAGGTTAGTTAGGTTTAATTAGTTCTAGGTTCTAGGCGACTGATGACATCAGAAGTTAAGTCACAGAGTGCTCAGAGCCATTTGAACCTCTATCAAAATCTTTCATTTGCTAACTATGCCTATCAGTAGTTAGTACCTTCAGTAGTTAGAATCTTTTATTTAGCTCGCAGAATTGGCGCTCGCTGTATTGCAGTAGTTCGAGTAACGAAGGCTTTTGTGAGGTAAGTGATTCATGAAAGGCATAGGTTATTGTTAGTCAGGGCCATTCTTTTGTAGGCATTATTGAAAGTCAGATTGCGTTGCGCTAAAAATATTGTGTGTCAGTTTAGAGTTGATCAGAATAAGTAAAGAGAGAAACGTCTGAGTACGTTCAGTTTTGCTCAGCTGTTTGAAAATCAAATAACGCAGAGGTTTACCAGCACAGTAATACATAATTTTCTAAGGGGATGTTTCAGTAGATACAGGGTCCGCCCCAGTAGCTGAGTGGTCAGCGTGACGGATTGCCGTCCTCTGGGTCCGGGTTCGATTCCCGGCTGGGTCGGAGATTTTCTCCGCTCAGGGACTGGGTGTTGTGTTGTGTTCATCATCATTTCATCCCCATCCGGCGTGCAGGTCGCCCAATGTGGCGCCGAATGTAATAAGACCTGCGATATGGCGGCCGGACCTGCCCCGCGAGGGGCCTCCCGGCCAATGACGCCAAACGCTCATCATCATCAGTAGATACAGGGCTATTACAAATGATTGAAGCGATTTCATAAATTCACTGTAGCTCCATTCATTGACATAAGGTCACGACACACTACAGATACGTAGAAAAACTCATAAAGTTTTGTTCGGCTGAAGCCGCACTTCAGGTTTCTGGCGCCAGAGCGCTCGAGAGCGTAGTGAGACAAAATGGCGACAGGAGCCGAGAAAGCGTATGTCGTGCTTGAAATGCACTCACATCAGTCAGTCATAACAGTGCAACGCCACTTCAGGACGAAGTTCAACAAAGATCCACCAACTGCTAACTCCATTCGGCGATGGTATGCGCAGTTTAAAGCTTCTGGATGCCTCTGTAAGGGGAAATCAACGGGTCGGCCTGCAGTGAGCAAAGAAACGGTTGAACGCGTGCGGGCAAGTTTCACGCATAGCCCGCGGAAGTCAACGAATAAAGCAAGCAGGGAGCTAAACGTACCACAGCCGACGGTTTGGAAAATCTTACGGAAAAGGCCAAAGCAGAAGCCTTACCGTTTACAATTGCTACAAGCCCTGAAACCCGATGACAAAGTCAAACGCTTTGAATTTTCGGTACAGTTGCAACAGCTCATGGAAGAGGATGCGTTCAGTGCGAAACTTGTTTTCAGTGATGAAGCAAGATTTTTTCTTAATGGTGAAGTGAACAGACACAATGTGCGAATCTGGGCGGTAGAGAATCCTCACGCATTCGTGCAGCAAATTCGCAATTCACCAAAAGTTAACGTGTTTTGTGCAATCTCACGGTTTAAAGTTTACGGCCCCTTTTTCTTCTGCGAAAAAAACGTTACAGGACACGTGTATCTGGACATGCTGGATAATTGGCTCATGCCACAACTGGAGACCGACAGTACCGACTTCATCTTTCAACAGGATGGTGTTCCACCGCACTTCCATCATGATGTTCGGCATTTCTTAAACAGAAGATTGGAAAACCAATGGATCGGTCGTGGTGGAGATCATGATCAGCAGTTCATGTCATGGCCTCCACGCTCTCCTGACTTTACCCCATGCGATTTCTTTCTGTGGGGTTATGTGAAAGATTCAGTGTTTAAACCTCCTCTACCAAGAAACGTGCCAGAACTGTGAGCTCGCATCAACGATGCTTTCGAACTCATTGATGGGGACATGCTGCACCGAGTGTGGGAGGAACTTGATTATCGGCTTGATGTCTGCCGAATCACTAAAGGGTCACATATCGAACATTTGTGAATGCCTAAAAAAACTTTATGAGTTTTTGTATGTGTGCGCAAAGCATTGTGAAAATATCTCAAATATTAAAGTTATTGTAGAGCTGTGAAATCGCTTCAATCATTTGTAATAACCCTGTAGAAAGGGGCAGCGCGAATGGTCATAGGTTTGTTTCACCCGTGGCAGTATGTCACAGAGATGCTGAAGAAACTGAACTGACAGACTCTTGAAGATAGACATAAACTATACTGAAAAGCCTACTTATAAAGTTTTAAGAACCAATTTTAAACGACTAGAAATATACTACAACCCCTACTTATAGCTCACTTAGGGATTGTGAGGACACACTGAGGCATTTCATTCTTTCCGTGCTCCATGTGTGAATCGAACGGGAAGACCCTCATAACTGATGCAATGGGATGTACTATTTACCATGCACTTCACAGTAGTTTGCAGAGTACATACGTAGATTTAGAGGTAGAAAGTTATTTCTTTGAGTATGACATGTTTCCAAACTCACCGAATCAGTTGCATCAAAAATCACAAGATTCGAAATCGTGCCCCTAGAGTTGTAAAACTACCATTAGGCTACTGTAGACTGTCGTGAGTAAGCACAGGCTATGGTAGTTTTCCTGTTAGCTTCGGTCAGTTAAGGTCGAGCCCTCGTTTCCTGTACAACAGGTCTGTTACATATCTATTAATCGTTACTTCACAACATTCGTGCTCTTCACGTATGCGAGCAGCATCTTAGTAGACTCCCCTAAAAACTGGAAGTGGTAAACCGTCTACAAACTGATTGAGGATAATTAAAGAGGTGCGTACCCTACAGACCATTTTTGTTCTACTTAGTCATCCTATAGTTTGTTACTTAAAATGAATAGTATTTATAGGAAAATTGAACTTGTCAATGTTTAATTGAGGTCTTATTCAAAAATTGTTGATTTGTAACGTGAAACAGAGGAATGTTGTAGTAAACATAAAGAAAACACTACGGATTTGTCATATAGCTGTAGAAAAAGCAATTTCCTCCTCAAAAAAGAGGTAAAATAAGAAAAACGCAAAACAAAAATATTTCAAACATCGCTTGAATACTTCGTCGAACTTACTTAAAACATTTTTCTGTTCTACATCTACATCTACATGGATACCCTGCTAATCGCGTTTAAGTGCCTGGCAGGGGGTTCATCGAGCCACCTTCACAATTCTCTATTATTCCAATCTCGTATAGCGCGCGGAAAGAATGAACACACTATATCTTTCCGTACGTGCTCTGATTTTCCTTATTTTATCATGGTGATCATTTTTCCCTATAAAGGTCAGTGTCAACAAAATATTTTCGCATTCGGAGGAGAAAGTTGGTGATTGGAATTTCGTGAGAAGATACCGCTGCAACGAAAAACGCCGTTGTTTTAATGATGTCCACCCCAAATCCAGTATCATTTCAGTGACACTCTCTCCCCTATTTTGCGATAATATAAAACGTGCTGCCCTTCTTTGAACTTTTTCGATGTACTACGTCAGTCTTACCTGGTAAGGATGAGAGGTGGCATGAGACCCCTCTCATATTTCTATCTTACTTTGAGTAATTCGATTTTCCTCTCTAATTGCATGCGGTGAAAAGTTGCTATTCCTTCACATGCTGACTTCCCACGCGGTGTCTCTCGTCACCCAGGTGGTCCGATGACATGCGGGCTCTGCTGATCTTGGAGGGGTTAAGCCGATGGGTGTGAGGGAGTCGAGTGGATGCTTTCCAGACGCCGACATTGTCAGAAGAGTGGGGGCGACACGCCCACAGGGGCCTGACGGAGTGGCTGGGCTAGAGATTCCGTTACTTCGCAGAAACTTAGTGAAAACACTTTCTGGCGGGCTACCAGCGAGGCTTGGGAATGACTTGTGTTCCCAGGTAGTCTGTGCGGGCAAATTCCCACGTTTTCTGCAAAATCATAACTGTAATTGGCTTGCTGAGGGGATAGCACCGTGACGTAGCAAAATCGGCGCAGAAATTGGCGCCAAGTATCTCCATTGGTGGAATAGTAGTGCTTCAGCAATAGAGTGGAATTTTCCACCGGTTTTCGAGTTACTGATTGGAATGTTCAACCATGGCCACTGTCGTGGGGGCGGGAATGTTCTGTGTTTGGCTTGTACGGGTGCTCTTGAGTGGAGTCAGCTCTCGCCTTTCGGTCGGGGTAGGTTACAAGACTGAGCTCTCGCTGCTCTGGACAGCCTGCCTTCCGTTGGCTGTCTAATATACTTTCATTTAATTGTAACTGTTTGACGAAGTTGCTGAAGTTTCGACTTCAACGTAACTTTCTGAGTACAGTTGGCAATTGAGTGTTCTGCACACAAGTGGCCTATGTTGTCCGTCTTGAGCAGTTTTGGCTTAAGTTGAATGTATCGCAGTTACTGTGTGACTTTGTTTGTTAAAATCAATCACTGTACCGTCAGTGATTGTGTGGCGAGCCTTCTTCGACTCCCTCAGAGGCGGATTTGTATTGATAGGAAGTCTTTAGCCTGGAACAACCAGACCAGGATAATTTGTTTTGGCTATACTCGTGACCACTCATCACCATGACTGGACGTCGAAGCAACCAGCCATCGCTTCCAGTATGCCAGATCGTGCCCTTGCAGTTAAGAAGACAGCTTGGTAATGTATGTCCGCAGCATCGGCAGATTAGGGAATTTTGCTCTGTGGTAATCAGAGCTCAGCAGAGCGCTCCCGTTCCCGTCTTTTCTTACGTGGTTCTGTCTTGGGTGTTCATTGTCTGAGTTCTCACTACTGTAACAGCAATTAATGTTGGGTTGACTGGGTGTTTCTCTTAAGATTTGAGTTGGAAGGAATTGGCTCCACATACCACTTGGTCATAAACGTCACAAGCTAGTTTACGGACAACTTCACCTTCACAGCATTTATTTGAGTATCCAATTTGACGTATTGTAAATGTTTCCTGTGTTGTGTCTATTATTTTGAGTTTAGTCAGAATAAATCAAATTGTTATTTTGGACAGAACTTTCATTCTGTAGATCAGTAGAGCAACCCTTTCATTTCGCACCACGTTAATGTAACTTATTTATCAAATTAATTTCTATCAAATTAAATTATTTCAGGTGCTAAACTCTTTTCTACTCCACTTGCAGGGTCGATTAGAGTCAGTTCGCGTTTCTTCTTAATCCATGTGCAACAGCAAAAGTCGGAGTTAGAAAAGGGAGGTCTTAGAGCGTCATTTCCATATGAAGATTCTAGAAGAATTTAGTGTTAAATACACTGCCAGCCCCGGCACCTCGCAAGGATCCCAAATCACGCAGGAGTATTCTAAAAGAGGACGGACAAGCGCAGTGTAGGCAGTCTCCTTAATAGATCTCATTTTCTAAGTGTCCTGCCAATAAAACGCAGTCTTTGGTTAGCCTTCCCCACAACATTTTCTGTGTGTTCCTTCCAATTTGTTCGTAAACAACTTTCTCATTTATCAATAACAACAGGATATTACTGTTTTTGGTTATAATGAAGAAAGTTCTACAGAGCAGAAAATAATATAGTGTCTGACAAGAGTGTTGTCACCCGCTAGTACAGAATTAAGTGTTCGCTTGGTGTTGGTTTGCAGTGTCACATGACGTACGCAAGAGAATGCTTATTCTATGCATTTCTTTTATTGCTAGTTTTTGTGAATTTGTCATGTCTGGTTAGCTCCTTGCGGATTAACTGTTACTGTGTTTCTGCTGGTTCCCTTTTGAGAAGTAATTCAGTTTTCTGCAAGCGGTAAGTGCATTAAAGTATGAACATCTCTCTTCTATTGATTAGCAAGTGTGTCGGTAGATGACGCTTCCATAACAAAGCTGTTATACCTCCAGAGGAGTGTTCGATTGCTAGTTCTGGTTACGAACCAGTCCAAGCAAAAGCAGGTCAGCTGAAGTCGAGCGAATCCGACAGGTGTTGAGCTCGACGTGATCCGGAACTGGAAGGAACTGAACCTTAACTGATTTGTATCGAGTTTAAGGAATGTCGCGAAAAACAACAGTGTCAAAACTAGCGGTCCCCCTGCCTTCATTTTGAGCCAGTCCCGTGGTTCGCACAGGTGGAGGCAAGTTTCTACTACGCCAGAATCACGGCTGACACAAAAAAGTTGGGCCCCATAGTAATTGGATCACCGTTTCGTGGCTGAGGTGCAAGACATCATCACTGTACCCCTGGAGGCGAATTCCTACGAGAAGCTCAAGGCAGAACTGATACAGCGAGTCGCTGTCTCGCAGGAGAATAGACTACAAGTTCTTGCACAAATTGGAGACGGTAAGCCATCGCAATACCTAAAGCATCTGCGTAGCAAGATGGATACAGTCACCATACCAGACTGCGTACTCTGTGCAGCAACAAATCACCGCCACAAGTAAAGGCCATAGTGCCATCTCAAACGAATTTGACATTCATTGGACGCCGTGGCGGACTCGCATACTGATTACAGGAAGCCATCGACCCGGCCAAGATTAGCGCAGTCGCAGCTCCGTGCTACAGTACGACAGGCTCAGCGACAGCAGTGGGCGCCGATTGCGAAGCGCTCGTGGCAAATGTGGAACTAATGTTGTTCACGCAGGTCGGCGTCCTGTTGTCACATCTGGGCAACAACAGAGGGCGATATCGCAGACGTTCGAGGTGCCGGTCTGCTAGTAACGCTACATCTTCTCAGGGTGAACAGCCAGTGCGTTGGTGTCAGTGGAGCGCCATGATTTCACCCAAATGCGAGCGGTGGTTGGTCATAGGTGCAAAATACTGCCCATCACCATCTCGTCACCTGTTCATTAGCGTCGGAAGTTGTCGTCTGAAATTCCTGTTCGACACTGTTGCAAACCTGAGTATCCTACCATAGTCTCCAAAGCACTGCTGCAGACCACCAACTGCGGCCGGCCGAAGTTGCCGTGCGGTTCCAGACGCTGCAGCCTGGAACCGCGAGACCGCTACGGTCGCAGGTTCGAATCCTGCCTCAGGCATGGATGTGTGTGATGTCCTTAGGTTAGTTAGGTTTAACTAGTTCTAAGTTCTAGGGGACTAATGACCTCAGAAGTTGCGTATCATAGTGCTCAGAGCCATTTGAACCATTTGAATCACCAACTGCCTTCTGTCTATTGGCTGCACGCAATTCGACTATTGCGACATAAGGCATCCACAGGACGGACTTGTACTTAGGATCACGCCATCTGTTCACCTGGGGTTTTACTGTCGCAAACGTCACGGAAGCCATAATTGATGCAGATCTTTTGGCACATTACAACCTTAAGCTGTATGTGATGAGGGCTCAATTGATCAACAGCGTTACGAGATTAACTGCCACTGGATTTCATCATGGTGTAGCCACCCACACTGTGAAGCTGATGCAAGCACAGGAGGGTGAGTACTCTCTGTACTAATTCAGTTTCTGAATTTGACCAGGTCACCAGCAGCACCTAAGCAAATACCGCAAATATAATACACTGTATCGAAATGACGGACAGTCCACCAGTGTTATGCAGATCTACACATTTGGCACCAGACCATCCCGCTGTTGCTAAGGGAGAGTTTGGCACTATGCTCACTATGCTATGAGAGGACATTATCAGACCACCGAGCAGTCTGTGATCCTCCACCTTACACGTGGTGCCTAAGAAAGATGGAGCCTGTCGCCTCTGTGGAGATTTCCATTCACTTAATGTGAGAACAGTGGCCGACCAATATTCTGTGCTATAGTTACAGAATTATTATTATACTTATATGGTGCAATCATATTTAGCGTATTTGACAGTGATAAAGCCTATACGCAGATGACAGAGACGGAAGATAACGTTCTGAAGACCACAATAATAACGCAATTCAGGCTGTTTGAAAGCATGTATCCGACATTTGGATTTTGAAACGTAGTGCAGGCAAGGGAAAGGTTAATTGACTCTTTTCTTCAAGGCCTTCCATTCTGTTTCGCGTACCTGGATGATATGCTCATGTTTTCGACCACGTCAGAACAACATGGACAATATCTGCAGGAAGTATTTGAGCGTTTTGAGCATTATGGAGTCGCTTTGAACATCACTAAAGGTGCGTTTAAACTTGTGCGCCTTGCATCCAGTTGTCATGTGGCTGTGCTTACTCTACACACAAGGAGAGGCACGCGTCACCCGTCTGGTTTAGGGAGATTTCTCCGCCTACATACGGTGGCCCATGTACACAGTTCAAGGACATATGTGACTTTACACCATTGCATGTGCATCCTCGGCTCTATATGCAGCAGCTGTATGCGTCTAGCCGGCCGGTGTGGCCGAGCGGTTCTAGTCGCTTCAGTCTGGAACAGCGCGACCGCAACGGTCGCAGGTTCGAATCCTGCCTTGGGTTTGGATGTGTGTGATGTCCTTAGGTTAGCTAGGTTTAAGTAGTTCTGTGGTGTCACCGCCAGACACCACACTTGCTAGGTGGTAGCTTAAATCGGCCGCGGTCCATTTAGTACATGTCGGACCCGCGTGTCGCCACTGTGTGATCGCAGACCTAGCGCCACCACAAGGCAGGTCTCGATATACGATAGAGCACTCGCCCCAGTTGTACGGACGACATTGCTAGCGACAATACGGACGAAGCCTTCCTCTCATTTGCCGAGAGTCAGTTAGAATAGCCTTCTGCTAAGTCCGTGGCTACGACCTAGCAAGGCGCCAATTGTAACAGTGCATGTATCTTCGCATTTGTATAGTCAAGAGAGATGTATCACAAGGAGTCATTAAAGTTAAGTATAAAGCAGCTACGTACTTTTCTTGCTACCATTCAATAGTTATCCTGTTCCAGAATTCACGCCCGTCTGCGTTAGATAGCGTGCCTATCGGCCCCCTCAAAATAACACTGTGTCGGCACTTCTGTCGACACATCAAGTTCTAAGTTCTAGGAGACTGATGACCTCAGATGTTAAGTCCCATAGTGCTCAGAGCCATTTGTATGCCTCTAAGTGTGCGCGGAAAGTTGCATAGGTGTAAACGCACCTTAAATGCGTTTTCAGGCAACCAAGGGTTACCTTCTTAGGACACAGAATTTCATCTGTGAGCTCTCTACCTATAACGTAGAAGTTCAAATCAATTCTGCAGCTACTTGGGCCAACTACAATCAACAAATTGTAGCGGTTCCTAGGCATGCTAAACTTCATCGTCGTCACCTAACTCGTGCAGCAGAATTGCAGGAAACACTGACTGCAGCGCTAGCAGGACCTGAAGTGACAAGCAGTGTTGTGGCGTAGCAAGACAGCCACGCCACGGAAGTAGCCGAAAGGCACGCGCTAAGCTCACGCAGATGGGCGTGAGGTCTGAAACAGGATACGTAATGAATGCTATAAAGAAAAGTACGTAGCTTCTGGAATACTTAACTTTAATCCATCCTTTTGGTACAACTGGAGATTGTGGCGATACAAGTGAGACTCTTTAGATACATGCAATGTTACTAATGGCGCCTTACTAGGTCGTAGCCATTGACTTAGCTGAAGGCAATTCTATCTGCTCTGCAAATGAGCGAGGCTTCGTCAGTGTGCATCGCTAGCTACGTCGTCCGTACAACTGGGGCGAGTGCTAGTACGTCTCTCGAGACCTGCCTTGTGGTGGCGCTCGGTCTGCTATCACTGAAAGTGGCGACACGCGGGTCCGACATGTACTAATGGACCGCGGCCGATTTAAAGCTACCACCTAGCAAGTGTGGTGTCTGGCGGTGACACCACAAGCAGTTCCTCGGTGCAGTGAACTGTGGCTCAGCAATCGACACCGCAAAACATAGCATGACCGACGCAGCGCTCCTTGCACATCCCAAGCTCAACACGCTCCTAAGCATTAGTAGTGGACGCAAGCCAAACGGCTATGGGCGTGGCACTACAACAATGGTCAGAAGGCTCATAGCAACCACTGGCGTACTTCTCTCACAAACTGCCCACACCTCAGAAGAAGTGGTGTGCCTACGGCCGCAATCTCCTTGCCATATATGACGCTGTTAAATACTTTCGACCGCAGACTGTGCCACAAGCATTTACAATCTTCATGGAGCAGAAACCATTGGCCTATGAATTTAAGCGCACAGCATCAAGTGCTCTCCTCGCCAATAGAACCACCTCGAATGTATAGTGCAATTCAGTACTAACATGAAGCACATTTCGAATATTGAAAATGTGGTGGCTCACTTTATTTCATGTGTCAGCAGCGTGATGATCCCTGTTGACTTTTCGACGCTGGCTCAGGCACAAAAAGATGATGAAGAGCTCTGAACGTTCCTCAAGGATCTTACACCAGCATAATAATTGCAACTCACCGACATTCCGGGAGGAGATGGCAGGCTGTATTACGACGTCTTATGGATAAGACCTCATCCACTTCTTTCATTAGTACGCAGAAGACAAGTTTTCAACAACATCCACAACATGTGCCATTCAGGAATCCATCCCACCTTTCATCTGATGTCTTAACGTTTTGTTTGGCTGGGGACAAAAAAGACTGTCGAAGATAGTCACAAACATCCTACAATCCCAATAGTGTTGGTGTAAAATGTCTCGCCACATGCGTGCTCTGATTCGCGAATGTATCTAACCACACATTTAATAAATGTTCGCCTTTATGTAGTGGGACTGTTTCTTTCATCAAATAGTCATCAATATTTAATGGCCATGGTAGACCGCTTCACTCATTGGCCAGAGGCGGTCCCATCGACAACATTATTGCTTAAATATTGGTCTCTACATTCACATCAACATGCTTAGCGAGATTTGATTGCCCTATGCATATCACTACTCAGAGCAGTCAGCAATTTGACTGGGATTTGTTCAGACACCTTCACAAGACCACCAGTTGTCATCGCACTAAAAACGGCACGATTGAGCGTGTGACATTATTGTCCTATTTTTAAAAAAAATTTTTATAAATATTTTATTGAAACTGTTAAAGCAGAAGTAGAGATATCTTGTTTGAAGCGAAATCGATACTGAAACTCTTTGATAAGATTAAAATTAATGTACATATTAAGAAAAAGGGTGTAATATTTACTTTTAAATATTATAAAGATATCTATTGGTTATAATTATTAAATGTAAAAAGGTGCTATAATGTAATTATGTATGTAATAGTTACTGGCAGTCACTTAGGGTTGTATGAGATATGTGTAGTATAAAAGATGGAGTATTTCCATAAGGAACGGAAAGCTGTGTAAGCGTAGGAAAAGGTGGGAGCGGAAACGTTTGGCGCGCTTTGGCGGGCGCGAACAAAGTCGGTCGGTGGCCAGTGATCTCAGAGCAGCACGTACAGCGCCAGCATAGTGTGGAGTGCGCGCCATATTGTTACGTCTTGCCTCGGTTGGAAATTGCAGTTTATCACGGCCTGGTATGGGGAGAAAAACGGGCTATTGATTATAAGATGGATCATCGCTATGAAGAGGAAATAAGTGCGACATGGATAACTGCTCTTGGCCGTTCTGGTATTAATGCAGTTGTTGCCACCAACGCCACCGTCGCTGATCGCAGCTTACAGGGTACGACATTTTAGCTGTGTATAATAGTGTGTGCCAGGAAGTTGAAATGTGCTTTAAGATTAATAACCATCATCCAAATTAACAATTGTGTCCACATGGTAATTTATCCCGCTCATAAACCAAGCAAGATCCTAACCTGGTAAATGAAAATTCCGAGTGACCTGTATTCAGCCAAAACTGTGAAATCTTTAATATATTGTTGATAATATATTGTTGGCAAATCAGTGATTAATCAGTGAAATAATTGATGGAAAGAATAACTGAGAGTTTCATAATTAACATTGCTATTATTTTCTGTGTTAAAATAATTACGTAAGGTTATGCCAGATTCAGAGACCACATTAGATAAATTGTTTGCTGCTTTCACATTACGTATTAATGAAAGGAAATACTAACTTGATGATTAATGGTGATAAATAGTAACGTTAAACAGTTTATAGTGAATCAATGAAATGCTGAGTACCAAATATGTTGATGTAGAACCCCCCCCCCCCCTCTCCAAATCTACTTTTGTTTTCATGAAATCAGTCTGTTTGATTAAGCAATTGGGTGCTGTAATTTTGTTTCGAGCGGCTAAACTTCTTTTTGTATTGCTGAACCATCTTTTATCTAAATCTAAAGTGAAGTCTATTAGATAAGTAGGGAGTTGCAATCTTTTCTGCTGTCCTACTCAGCTACATTACGTGTGCCTGATTAGACTGGCGAATAATAGTGTACCACCAACCACATATATTGTTATCGATGCAGAATAGTAGTCTAACTACTGTCATTTGCCATACCTCTGAACTAATGACTTATTTGAAGAAACGAGTTAAAGTCTGATGCTTAGTCCTTAGGTTAACACACACGGTTATTACACTTGTTTTCGTGGTTTTGCTGTTCGGATAGGCAACTGTATTTCTGTTTGTTACATTGCTTATTATGAACAGTATAGTATAAGAATATTACAGTTGGCTTTGCATGACAGTATGTTTTGTAAATCAATTCAGAGAATACAAAATACACGCAAGTATTACATCTGGTTTTACATATCAGGATAGTAAATAACACATACAAGTCAAATGAGGAATATTACAAGCGCTGGCGTCGCTCCGTGAATGTGGCGAACATGTGACACGACACAACTCACACATCGGCTCTTTCTATTGTGGTCCTTGGCTTGCAAACCACGTATAAACTCAACATCAATTCTTCAGCCAAAGAGCTAGTCTGCGGAGAGACATTGTACCTTCCAGACGAATTCATTGACGCCTATGCCGGCATACATCCACACTTAACGTCATCTGCTGGATCATATCGCTCAGATCTGGCCTTCAAAAGCTTCCCACTACGGCACATCATCTTGTTATCTGCACCAAGATCTAAGCTGCTGCTCCATACCGACATTGTGAAACCAACGTTGCAACCTCCATACCGCATGTTATGAAGAGGTACACAGACGTTGGACATCTTGGTGAATGGCAAGACAACGAGCGTTTACCTCAACAGAGTCAAATCCGCATATGTATTCCAGGAGGCATCACCATCCGCAACCCTACAAAGACCTCGGAATCTTCCAGAGCCTGAGACCCAGCCACAAGTACAGCAGCCGCCACAAACGCCCAACGGATAACAACCACCGGCGTAGACAACCCGCTCCAGATGACGTTTCCTTGACACTGACGCTCTGCTTCCACAGAGGGGGCTGATTTATCATCTGGCACAAACATCATCACGCGTTAGTGTGGAATTAAGTGTTCGCATAGTGTAGGTGGCGCAGTGTCACGTGATATACCTAAGTGAACCGCAGCTCTCTAAGCAGTTCCATGCCCAGGAGACACGGGCGCTGTGTTTATCACGTGTTTTATGGTAACTCTATGTATTCCTTTTATTCTTCGTTTTGGTGAATTTATCGTGCCTTGTTTGTTTTTGCTGATTAACTGTTAGTGTTATTACCGGTTAACTACACTCCTGGAAATGGAAAAAAGAACACATTGACACCGGTGTGTCAGACCCACCATACTTGCTCCGGACACTGCGAGAGGGCTGTACAAGCAATGATCACACGCACGGCACAGCGGACACACCAGGAACCGCGGTGTTGGCCGTCGAATGGCGCTAGCTGCGCAGCATTTGTGCACCGCCGCCGTCAGTGTCAGCCAGTTTGCCGTGGCATACGGAGCTCCATCGCAGTCTTTAACACTGGTAGCATGCCGCGACAGCGTGGACCTGAACCGTATGTGCAGTTGACGAACTTTGAGCGAGGGCGTATAGTGGGCATGCGGGAGGCCGGGTGGACGTACCGCCGAATTGCTCAACACGTGGGGCGTGAGGTCTCCACAGTACATCGATGTTGTCGCCAGTGGTCGGCGGAAGGTGCACGTGCCCGTCGACCTGGGACCGGACCGCAGCGACGCACGGATGCACGCCAAGACCGTAGGATCCTACGCAGTGCCGTAGGGGACCGCACCGCCACTTCCCAGCAAATTAGGGACACTGTTGCTCCTGGGGTATCGGCGAGGACCATTCGCAACCGTCTCCATGAAGCTGGGCTACGGTCCCGCACACCGTTAGGCCGTCTTCCGCTCACGCCCCAACATCGTGCAGCCCGCCTCCAGTGGTGTCGCGACAGGCGTGAATGGAGGGACGAATGGAGACGTGTCGTCTTCAGCGATGAGAGTCGCTTCTGCCTTGGTGCCAATGATGGTCGTATGCGTGTTTGGCGCCGTGCAGGTGAGCGCCACAATCAGGACTGCATACGACCGAGGCACACAGGGCCAACACCCGGCATCATGGTGTGGGGAGCGATCTCCTACACTGGCCGTACACCACTGGTGATCGTCGAGGGGACACTGAATAGTGCACGGTACATCCAAACCGTCATCGAACCCATCGTTCTACCATTCCTAGACCGGCAAGGGAACTTGCTGTTCCAACAGGACAATGCACGTCCGCATGTATCCCGTGCCACCCATCGTGCTCTAGAAGGTGTAAGTCAACTACCCTGGCCAGCAAGATCTCCGGATCTGTCCCCCATTGAGCATGTTTGGGACTGGATGAAGCGTCGTCTCACGCGGTCTGCACGTCCAGCACGAACGCTGGTCCAACTGAGGCGCCAGGTGGAAATGGCATGGCAAGCCGTTCCACAGGACTACATCCAGCATCTCTACGATCGTCTCCATGGGAGAATAGCAGCCTGCATTGCTGCGAAAGGTGGATATACACTGTACTAGTGCCGACATTGTGCATGCTCTGTTGCCTGTGTCTATGTGCCTGTGGTTCTGTCAGTGTGATCATGTGATGTATCTGACCCCAGGAATGTGTCAATAAAGTTTCCCCTTCCTGGGACAATGAATTCACGGTGTTCTTATTTCAATTTCCAGGAGTGTAGTTTCTTTTGTGAAGAAATTCTGTTTTATGCAAGGGATCATTGCGTTAAAGTATGATATCTCTCTTCTATCGATTAGCAATGGTTTCGGTAGACGACGCACTTGCAATAAAGCCAATAGGGATTTAGGGTGAATCAGCTGCCTGAGGGGGGAATTTAAGGAAACAAGTGCTACAGAGGGAAGTATAGTGATATGTGGGCTTTGCGAGGGATTTTTAGGGGCTTCTCGAATACATCAATTAAAAATTATTTAGCCCTAGCTAACACTGAAATATTTCACTCTAGATTTTTCATTGGGAGCCCCCCTATGCTTCCGCTTTCGGAACTTAAACTGTTCTTGAATTGAGGATTACCCCAATTTCGATTAGTCGGAGACTCCAGAGAGAGAATGGATCAGGCGACTTAGCAGCAGTCTAACGGTACAGTGAGGTTTGTGAACTGATGTTTGAGAACGGTTCAGGTGTAAGTGTATACACAATGAAGCGCCAAAGAAACTGGTATGCGTATTCAAATGCAGATGCACTGCTGGCCATTAAAATTGCTACACCAAGAAGATGACGTGCTACAGTCGCGAAATTTAACCGACAGGAAGAAGATGTTGTGATATGCAAATGATTAGCTTTTCAGAGCATTCACACAAGGTTGGCGCCGGTGGCGACACCTACAACGTGCTGACATCAGGAAAGTTTCCAACCGATTTCTCATACACAAACAGCAGTTGACCGGTGTTGCCTGGTGAAACGTTGTTGTGATGCCTCGTGTAAGGAGGAGAAATGCGTACCATCACGTTTCCGACTTTGATAAAGGTCGGATTGTAGCCTATCGCGATTGCAGTTTATCGTATCGCGACATCGCTGCTCGCGTTGGTCGAAATCCAATTACTGTCAGCAGAATATGGAATCGGTGGGTTCAGGAGGATAATATGGAACGACGTGCTGGATCCCAACGGCCTCGTATCACTAACAGTCGAGATGACAGGCATCTTATCCCCATGGCTGTAACGGATCGTGCAGCCACGTCTCAATCCCTGAGTGAACAGATGGGGACGTTTGCAAGACAACAACCATCTGCACGAACAGTTCGACGACGTTTGCAGCAGCATGGACTATCAGCTCGGAGGGCTGCGGTTATCCTTGACGCTGCGTCATAGACAGGAGCGCCTGCGATGGTGTACTCAACGACGAACCTGGGTGCACGAATGGCAAAACGTCATTTTTTTCAGATGAATCCAGGTTCTGTTTACAGCATCATGGTGGTTGCATCCGTGTTTGGTGACATCGCGGTGAACGCACATTGGAAAGGTGTATTCGTCATCCCTATGCTGGCGTATCACCGGGCGTGATGGTACGGGGTGCCATTGATTACACATCTCGGACACCTCTTGCTCACATTGACAGCACTTTGAACAGTGGACGTTACATTTCAGATGTGTTACTACCCGTGGCACTACCCTTCATTTGCTCCCTGCGAAACCCTACATTTCATAGGGATAATACACGACCGCATGTTGCAGGTCCTGTACGGGCCTTTCTGGATACAGAAAATGTTCGACTGCTGCCCTGGCCAGCACATTCTCCGGATATCTCACCAATTGAAAACGTCCGGTCAATGGTGGCCGAGCAACTGGCTCGTCACAATACGCAAGTCACTGCTTTTGATGAACTGTGGTATCGTGTTGAACCTGCATGGGCAGCTCTGTTTGACTCAATGCCCAGGCGTATCACGGCCGTTATTACGGCCAGAGGTGGTTGTTCTGGGTACTGATTTTTCAGAATCTATGCACCCAAATTGCGTGAAAATGTAATCACATGTCAGTTCTAGTATAATATATTTGTCCAATGAATACATCTACATCTACATTTATACTCCGCAAGCCACCCGACGGTGTGCGGCGAAGGGCACTTTACGTGCCACTGTCATTACCTCCCGTTTCTACTCCAGTCGCGTATGGTTCGCGGGAAGAACGACTGTCTGAAAACCTCCGTGCGCGCTCGAATCTCTCTAATTTTACATTCGTGATCTCCTCGGAAGGTATAAGTAGGGGGAAGCAATATATTCGATACCTCATCCAGAAACGCACCCTCTCGAAACCTGGAGAGCAAGCCACACCGCGATGCAGAGTGCCTCTCTTGCAGAGTCTGCCACTTGAGTTTGCTAACATCTCCGTAACGCTATCACGGTTACCAAATAACCCTGTGACGAAACGCGCCGCACTTCTTTGGATCTTCTCTATCTCCTCCGTCAACTCGATCTGGTACGGACTCCACACTGATGAGCAATACTCAACTATAGGTCGAACGAGTGTTTTGTAAGCCACCTCCTTTGTTGATGGACTACATTTTCTAAGGACTCTCCCAATGAATCTCAACCTGGCACCCGCCTTACCAACAATTAATTTTATATACCCGTTTATCATCTGCATTTCTTCTTGGTGTAGCAATTTTAATGGCCAGTAGTGTATATGTAAACAGGCAGAATACGGCGCTGACGTCAGCAACACCTTTATAAGACAAGTGTCTGGAGTAGTTGTTAGATCGCTTACTGCTGTTAAAATAGCAGATTATCAAGATTTAAGTTCAAAAATGGTTCAAATGACTCTGAGCACTATGGGGCTTAACTTCTGAGGTCATCAGTCCCCTAGAACTTAGAACTACTTAAACCTAACATAAGGACAGCAAACACAACCATGCCCGAGGCAGGATTCGAAACTGCGACCGTAGCGCTAGTTCGGTTCCAGACTGTAGCGCTTAGAACCGCTCGACCACATCGGCCGGCAAGATTTAAGTTAGTTTGAACGTAGTGTTGTAGTAGGCTGACGAGTGATGGAACACAGCATCTCCGAGAGAGCGGTGAAGTGGGGATTTTCCCGTACGACCATTTCACGAGTGTACCGTGATTATCAGCAATCCGGTAAAACATCAAATTCCGACATGGTTGCTGCCAGAAAAAGATCCTGCGAGAACAGGACCAACGACGATTGACTAGAATCGTTCAATGTGACGGAAGTGCAACCTTTCCGCAAATTGCTGCAGATTTCAATGCTGGGTCATCAACAAGTGTCAGCGTGCGAGCCACTCAACGAAACATCATCAATATGGGCACTCCGAGCCGAAGGCCCACTCGTGTACCCTTGACGACTGCGCGACACAAAGCCTTACGCCTCGCCTGGGCCCGTCAACACCGTCATTGGACTCTTGATGACCGGAAACATGTTGCCTGGTCGGACGAGTATCGTTTCAAATTGTATCGAGCGGATGGACTTGTACGGGTATGAGGACAACCTCGTGAATCCATGCATGTCATCAGGGGCTGTTCAAGCTGGTGGAGGCGTGTGCAGTTGCAGAGATATGGGACTCCTGATACGTCTAGATACGACTCTGACAGGTGACACCTACGTAAGCATCCTGTCTGATTACCTGGATGCATTCATATCCATTGTGCTTTCCAACGAACTTGGGCAATTCAAACAGGACAATGCGGCACCCCACACGTCCACAATTGCTACAGAGTGGTTCCACGAACACTCTTCTGAGTTTAAACACTTCTGAGTTTAAAATACTCCCCCGACATGGGCATTATTGAGCATATCTGGGATGCCTTACAACGTGCTGTTCAGTCGAGATGTACAGCCCCCCGTACCCTTACGTATTTATGGACAGCCCTGCAAGATTCATGGTGTCCGTTCCCTCCAGCACAACTTTAGGCATTAGTCGAGTCCATGCCACGTCGTGTTGGAGTACTTCGGCGTGATCGCGGGTGCGCTGCACGATATTAGTCAGGTGTACCAATTTCTTTCGCTCTTGAGCATATATTAAGTGAGTATGGCATCTAGAGACAAGTGTTTCTAGACATACACAAAGATTTGGGAATCAGATACTTTGCTAAAAGGTACACTTATCTCCTGTTTTGATTTTACGTTACCATCTCAGCAGTGACGATGTGTATATAGCTGCTCCTGTAGCCTATGCGCTATGGTTTACTTACCTCTTACAGTGTCACGCGGAAGCCACTGTATTTTAGTAAACAATGAAGTGTAGAATATTAAAAATTGGTATTTTTGCGTACAAGGCTTTAGTAATGAATGTATGACTATGTCAGCCAACATGCAGAGTTTTAATGGAAGAATTTATCGGTGAAAATAAATACTAGATACTGCCCTCTGTGTGTTTAACATATGTTATAAAAGGATTTCTATTAATTAGTAACTGATAAGACTCCCCCCAACAGATTGGCTGGCCTCCCATTGCCTCATCAAAAATGTAGAGCCTTTTGCAAATATTGCCATTCTACGTCTAAAGCTCATAAAATCGATTTGCTATATCATGCAAAAAGTAAAAAAAAACAAAAAAAACAAGAAAACACGAACAAAAGCGTAAAATTGGAAAAATAGCAAAATCATGCTAAAGAAAATCCTCTAGAAATCAACAACCATGTTAAAAGGGCAGAATTACACTATCAGTGTAAATTATCTTAGGAGAACTGCTGGCAATATTAGGACCTTTGCAGGGTCTAAAAATACATCGTACAAATGTACCATGATCATTAATAATATAATCAGTGCTAGTGTGGAAGAGGATTTAATCCCAGAAATAAAAAATTCTACGTAATTTTAATTATTTATGACGAGCGTAACTGTAATGACTCAAAGCAGCTTTGACTTTTGCTTAGGTACCTTTCTGATTTGAAGAAACGTTTTATAAATACATTTATTGCATTTTGCAATGAACTACTTATGTTGCTCACACCACTTACAATGTACTAAATCTGGAATTGGAAAGTGATAGTTTTAAAGAGGATAATTTGCTAGAAACTGCGGTGGATGGTGCAAGTATAATAGTAGGAAGCCTTAGCTCTGTAATTGCTCTTCTGGAACAAATAGTTTCTGAGTTAATAGTGTTAAGTGCGTTTGTCATTCTCTTCATCTTTGTACAGAGAAATCTGCAACACTCTTCACACGCTGATTGTTAACCCCTTATTAGAGAAACATACAACTGTTTTTTATAGTCCAAAGAGCCTGAACCAACACAAAAGTTGTATAAAATTTCAATCCTGAAAAAGAGGACTCTACAGTAAACATTGATATTCTGCTATTAATACAACTTTTGAGCAATGGTAAGAATTGAAGTAGTTATTTTCTCTCGTCAAAAGGGACGATAAATGCTACACGGCCGAACTTAACAAGATAATGGATTGTCCAGCATACAAAATTCGACTGATATTTCTCAGAAATGGATTAAAATCCATACGCAGAATTAATTTGCTTTATTCAATATGAGATTATTGAGGCTAAGTAAGTCTTGGAAGAAGTCTTTCTGTTCTTCAGGTCTCTGCTCAGAAAGACTTGTTAAAAAAGCTAAAGGATGACGTAGTCCCAAATTCTCGTTTCGAAGGTCTGCTAATGCATACTTCAGCCTTGTACTTGGGTTATGAATTTCAATCTATAACAAATGTTCTTAAACCAGAAGAACCGTTCCGATGTCTATGACAGAGCAATGAAGTTTCTAGAAGAATTTTGTAATGAATTAAAAAAGCGACTATTAGAAAATATAACAGTTCTGAAAAAGATGATTATACTTCGCCCTTCCAGTGCAACTTCACAGTAAAGGGCAGATATTCTTCAACTTGTCTCCAGCTTTAGAAGTACAAATAATGGCATAATCTCAAAATGTAACGCTGTGCCGAGAAAGCAGTGGGAAAACGTTTCAGACACTGTAGGTTTTCGGACAAAGGTTTTGCAAGATACACATGCAACTGGTAATAACCGATTTTTGAATATTGCCAGTATTATAGCCAGGTTATTAACACTGTCCTTATCAAATGCTACAGCTGAACGTGCATTATCAGTATTTTCGTGCATAAAAAATAAACTCGGGAAAAGCTCTTTAAAAAGTTAGTAAATGCTTTGCTAACCACCAGATCTTATTTAAATAAGGAAATAAGTATGCTGTATTCGCTTTGAACCACCCTCCTAAATGCTGAAGAAGTTCAACATATCTATGTACGGCCACAAACGAACTGAATTGAGCAAAGAAGCTCTGGAAGACCTTGGAGATGTCTATAGACTACCAACTTCCTTTTTGATCTAAGTAAAGAGTAATTTAAAATATTTTTAAAATCATTGCTGCATGAATATTGCATGATCGGAATTTGGTGCGTTCTCTTGGAACGATTCTCGAAACACCTCAGATCTCTCAGAAGGAATGTAACCACGCAGTTCTCTTGTTTTATAATTATTTACTGAAATTTACGCATTACTGGTAGTCGTTGCTAACGTGACAGTTTTTTGCCGCTTATACTGCATATGTGTGTTATATACCTTGGTTATTCTCACAGGTATTATTCCACCTCTTCAGAGCGAGCGTATGTCCTACTCAAAAGCGTGAAATTCCATACTTCTTGCGGAAAAATCACCTTGACTGAGTACTGGAAAATTCAAAATTTGTGAGTGGAATCTTACTTATTCTGTATGGAGCTTTTCTAAAACGTAGCACAAACAGTTGAAAGACGCTGTTAAACGCTGTAAAATTTCTTTCTAAAACTCCATACACCTGCAAGTTCTTTGTAACAATCTAAACACTGAGACAAATCGCGCATTTTCTGAAAGAATTATAATTCACAATTACGCCGTCTAAAGTGTTACAAGTTCTTAAAGGGACTGAAGCCCTCAACTAAAAAATAGCAACTTGATATTATAACCATTTAGTTTGATGGTCTGTTAAGGGGATTTTGTCAAGATTTAGAGAGATTTCAAATGCAATATAGGGGGAAATTGTGCTTCGTAACTGGCAGCACTGAATACAGCGTTTACACCTCCAGACGAGTGTCTTATTGCTTGTACATCCACATCTACATCTACATGATTACTTTGCAATTCACAGTTAAATGCCTGGCAGAGAATTCTTCGAATCACCTTTAAGCTACTTTTCTACCTCCACTCTCAAACAGCGCGCGGGAAAAACGAACACTTAAATCTTCCCGTGCTAGCTCTGACTTCCCTTAGTCCCCCCCCCCCGCCCCCCCCCCCGCCCCCACTGACTTCTGGAATCGCCCGTGTGTCCTCCATAAGTCCCATCTAACGCGGATCCCACACCGCACGGTGCTTCAGAAGAGAGCGGACAAGTGTAGTGTAAGCAACGCCATTCGTAAACCTGTTAAATTTTCTAAGAGTTCTGCCAATAAATAGCAGTTTTTGGCTTGTTTTCCCCACAACAATGTCTATATGATCGTTCCAATTTAAGTTGTTCGTGATTCTAATACCTAAGTATTTAGTTGAGTTTACGACCTTTACATCTGTGTGATTTATCGTGTAACTGAAATTTAGCGGATTCTTTTTAGTGCCCCTTTGGATAACTTCAGACTTCTCGTGATTTAGAATCAATTGCCACTTTTTGCACCATACAGATATCTTGTCTAAATCAATTTGCAATTACATGAACGGTAAATGACAGCATCATTTGTAAACACTCTAAGAGAACTGCTCAGATTGTCTCCTAAATTGTCCGCAGCTCGTGGTCGTGAGGTAGCGTTCTCGCTCCCCCCGCACCCAGGTTCCCGGGTTCGATTCCCGGTGGGGTCAGGGATTTTCTCTGCCTCGTGATGATTGGGTGTTGTGTGCTGTCCTTAGGTTAGTTAGGTTTAAGTAGTTCTAAGTTCTAGGGGACTGATGACCATAGCTGTTAAGTCCCATAGTGCTCAGAGCCATTTTTGTCTCCTAAATCGTTTGTGTACATCAGGAACAACAGAGGGCTTATATCACTTTCTTGGGGAACACCAGACATTACTTGTGTTTTACTAGATGACTTTCTGTCAGTTCTGTCAATATCCTACCTTTTAGGTAGGAAATCACGAATCGAGTCGCACAATTCAGATGATACTCCATAGGCATGCAATTTAATAAGATGTCGTTTATGAAGAACGGTGTCAAAAATGTTACGGAAATCTGGAACTATGGAATAAATTTGACGTCCCCTGTTGATAGCACTTATTACTTCGTGATAATAGAGTTGTGTTTCACAAGAACGATATTTTCTGAATCCGTGTTGGCTATCTGTCAACAAATCGTTTTCTTCGAGATGGTTCATAATGTTCGAGCACAATATACGTTCCAAAATCCTACTGCAAATCGATGTTAGTGATATGGTCTGAAATTTAGCGGATACCTCCTATTTCCTTTCTTGCGTATTGGTGTGACTTGTACAATTTACCAATCTTTGGATACGGACCTATCCACGAGTTAGGAGTTGTATATAATTGCTAGGTATGGAGCTAGTGTATCAAAATACTCTAAAAGGAACCTGTTATCCAACCTGGAAGCCTTGCCTTTCTTAAGTATTTTAAACTGCTTCTGCTATACCAAGGATGTCTACTTCTAAGATACTCCTGTTGGCAGTTCTTCTTGACGCGAATTCTGAAATATTTAGACAGTTTTCTTTTGTGAATGAATTTCGTAAAACCGTGTTTAGTAACCCTGTATTGGTGATGCTGTCATCAATGACATCGCCATTGATATCACACAGGGAAGGTATTTATTTCGTCCTGCCACTGGTGAACTTTACATCCAACCAGAATCCCTTTGGGTTTTCTGCCAGATTTCGAGACAGATTGTCGTTGTGGAAACTCTTTGAAAGTATCTCACACTGAAGGTCGCGCTAAATTTCTAAATTCTGTAAAATTTCGTCAATTTGGGGTTTTTTCGTTCTTTAAATTTGTCATGCTTTTTTCGTTGCTTCTGTAATAGTGTTCTGACCTGTTTTTTGTACCATGCGGCATTAGTATCATCTCTTATATATTTGTGTGGTTTATATCCCTGTGGTCTAGGGGTAGCGTCTTCGATTACTACTCGAAACGTCCTCGGTCCCGGGTTCGAAACCCTGATTAATAATCAGCATTGGCGGCCGAAGACTTCCGGCCTAAGAAGTCACCTTCGTTCTGCCAACGGCCTCGTCAAAGGGGGCGGAAGAGCGGACAAAGGTTCAGGGCACACTCTAGTTCTAGGGGTGTGGAACTGCCCTTAGAGGCGGAAGAATCAGCAATGATCTACGGCATGAGGATGCAGAAGGCAATGGAAACCACTGCATTAAAGAAACATAACGTGTACCCACAGGACATGTGACATGTAATGAAAAAGAGTCATGATGATCTCTCCATTGGCAAAAGATTACGGAATACTCCCCTATTCGGATCTCCGAGAGGGGACTGCCAACAGGAAGGTGACCATGAGAAAAAGCATGAATAACCAATGAAAGGAATAGGGGCGTAGACTGTCAAAAGCTTGAACCTGGTAGGAAAGCTAGACAATCTGAAAAGGGAAATGCAAAGACTCAATCTAGATATAGTGGGGTTCAGCGAAGTGAAATGGAAGGAAGCCAAGATTTCTGGTCAGATGAGTATAAGGTAGTATCAACAGCAGCAGAAAATGGTATAATTGGATAGGATTCAAAAATGTTTCAAATGGCTCTGAGCACTATGGGACTCAACTGCTGAGGTCATTAGTCCCCTAGAACTTAGAACTAGTTAAACCTAACTAACCTAAGGACATCACAAACATCCATGTCCGAGGCACGATTCGAACCTGCGACCGTAGCGGTCTTGCGGCTCCAGACTGCAGCGCCTTTAACCGCACGGCCACTTCGGCCGGCCGATAGGATTCGTTATGAGTATAAAGATAGGGCAAAGAGTGTGTTACTGTGAACAGTTCAGTGATAGGGTTGTTATTATCAGAATCGACAGCAAACCAACACCGACAACGATAGTTCAGGTATACATGCCGAAAAAGGTTACGCGAGAATATGGGCTTGGGTCAAGGAATGGCAGAGGAGAAAGACTAATTGAGTTCTGTAATAAATTTCAACGAGTAATAGCGCATACTCTGTTCGTGAATCACAAGAGGAGAAGGTATACTTAGAAAAGGCCGGGTGATAAGGCAAGATTTCAGTTAGATTACATCATGGTCAGACAGAGATTCCGAAATCAGATACTGGATTCTAAGGCGTAACCAGGAGCAGATACAGATTCAGATCACAATGTAGCAGTGATAAGATTAGGCTGGAGTTTAAAAGATTAATAAGGAAAAACCAATATGCAAAGAAGTGGAATACAGAAGTAGTAAGAAATGACGAGATACGTTTGAAGTTCTCTAAGGCTGTGGTGACAGCAACAAAAAATAGCCCAGTAGGCAGTACAGTTGAAGACGAATAGATATCTCTAAAAAGAGCAATCACAGAAGTTGGAAAGAAAAACTGTGAAGTAGCCATGGGTAGCTGGAGAAATACTTAAGTTGGTCAGTGAAAGAAAGAAGTCCAAAAATGTTCAAGGAAATTCAGGAATACAGATATACAAACCGCTGACGAATGAAATAAATAGGGGAAGCTAAGACGAAATGGCAACATGAAAAATATGAAGAAATCGAAAAAGAAATGATTTCGGAAGAGCTGACTCAGCATATAGAAAAGCCAAAACAACCTTCGGTGAAATTAAAAGCAAGGGTAGTAACATTAAGAGTGCAACGGGAATTCCACTGTTAAGTCTAAAGGAGAGAGTGGATAGGAGGATGGGTAGTAACATTAAGAGTGCAACGGTAATTCCACTGTTGAATGCAGAGGAGAGAGTGGATAGGTCGAAGGAGTACATTCAAGGTCTCTATGAGGGGGAAGATTTGACTGATGTGATAAAGACAGGGGATCCATTATTAGAATCAAAATTTAAGTGAGCTTCAGGTCAAATAAGGTAGAAGGGATAGATTTCACCAGAATTTCTCAAATCATTGGGGGGAAGTAGCAACAAAACTACTACTCACGTTGGTGTGTAGAATGTATGAGTCTGGCGACATACTATCTGACTTTCGGAAAAATATCATCCACACAATTCCGAAGAATGCAAGAGCCGGCAAGTGCTAGAATTATTGCACAATTAGCTTAACAGCTCATGCATTCAAGTTGCTGACAAGAATAATATACAGAACTGTGGAGAAGAAAATTGATAATGTGTTTCTCTTTAGGAACTTTAAAGGCAACAGGGAGACAATTATGACGTTGTGGTTGATTATGGAAGCAAGACTAACGAAAAATCAAGACACGTTCATAGGATTTGTCGACTAGGAAAAGGCGTTCGACAATGCAAAATGGTGCAAGATGTTCGAAATACTGAGAAAAATAGGGATGAGCTATGGGGAGAGACGGGTAAAATGCAATATGTACAAGACCCAAGACTGATAATAATGGTCGACCAAGACCGAAGTGCTCGGATTAAAAAGGGTGTAAGCCAGGGATGTAGTCTTTCGCCCCTACTGTTCAATCTGCACATCGAAGAAACAATTATGGAAATAAAATAAAGATTTGGGAGTAGAATTAAAATTTCAGGTGAAAGGATATCAATGATACAATTCACTGATGACGTTGCTATCCTGATTGAAAATGAAGAATTACAGGATCTGCTGAATGGAATAAACAGTTTAATGAGTACAGAATATGGATTGATAGTAAATCGAAGAAAGATGAACTTAACGAGAAGCAGCAGAAATGAGAACAGCGAGAAACTTAACATCAGGACTGATGGTCACGAAGTAGATGGAGTTAAGGAATTCTACTACGTACACAGTTTGTAACCAATGACGGACGGAGCAACGAGGACATCAAAAGCGGACTAGCAGTGACAAAAAAGATCTTTCTGGACAAGAGAAGTCTAAAAGTATCAAACATAGGCCTTAATTTGAGGAAGAAATTTCTGAGAATGTAAGTTTGGAGTTCAGCTTTGTACGGTAGTGAAACATGGACTGTGGGAAAACTGGAACAGAAGAGAATCGAAGCAGCTGAGATGTAGTGCTATACACGAATTTTGAAGATTGTGTCGGCTGATAAGGTAAGGAATGAGGAGGTTCTGCGCAGAATCAGAGAGGAAGGGAGTGTGTAGAAAACACTGACAAGGTGAAGGGACAGGATGATAGGACATCTGTTAAGACATCAGGAAATGACTTCCATGATACTAGAAGGAGTTGTAGAAGGCAAAAACTGTAGAGGATACATCCAGCAAGTAACTGAGGACGTAGATAGCAAGTGCTACTCTGGAATGAAGAGGTTGGCACAGGAGAGGAATTCGTGGCGGGCATCATCAAACCAAGCAGAAGACTGATGAGTCAAAAATACAAATTCCGTCGATGCTGTTTCTTCAAACTTAAACCACATCTCATCTACTCTTACATTGTCAGACTGGAAGGAGTGGGCCGGCCGTTGTGGCCGATCGGTTCTAGGCGCTTCAGTCTGGAACCTAGCGACCGCTACGGTCGCAGGTTCGAAATCTGCCTCGGGCATGGATGTGTGTGATGTCCTTAGGTTAGTTAGGTTTAAGTAGTTCTAAGTTCTAGGGGACTGATGACCTCAGATGATAAGTCCCATAGTGCTCAGAGCCATTTTTTTGGAAGGAGTGGACACTGTCTCTTAAGAACGTTTAAAGCGAATTTTTATCTATTTAAAAAAAAGATATGTCTTTTGCGTTTATTTTTGGTGGGTTTGAATGCTACAGTATTCAGTCTAGCTACAACCTTGTGGTCACTAAACCCTGTACCTGTTGTGATGCTCCTTATGTGGTCAGGATTATTTGTTGCTAAGACGTCAAGTATCTTCGCAACCATTTGCACTTTTAGTGGCCTCCTGAACTACTTGTTTAAAATAATTTTCTGAGAAAACCTTCAGTACCGTACGACCAACCACTTTAAAAATGTATTTCGTTGATATATCGATAGTAGATTGAAGTCTTCACCAACTATATAAATGTATGAGTGGGGTGCCTATTTGAAATGACACTCAACTTTTGTTTAAACTGTTCAGTAACTGTACCATCTGAGTCGGTGGTTGGTTGAAAATAACCAATTATTAATTTATTCCGGTTGTCAAGTGTCACCTCTACTCATAGCCTACTAACTCACATGAACTATCCACTTCAATTTCGCTACAAGATAAACTATTTCTGACATCAATAAACACTCTACCACCAACTGTATTTAATCCAACCTTTCTCAACACAGTTAGATCCTGTATAACAATTTCGGCTGAAATTCTTTAGTTCTGAAACTTCATGGCAAATTAAAATTTTGTACCGGACCGAGGCTCGAACACGGGACCTTTGCCTTTCGAGGGCGAAACTCGCAGAAGAGCTTCCGTGAAGTCTGGAAGGTAGGAGACGAGGTAATGGCAGAACTGGAGGTGTGAGGAGGGGTTATGACTTGTGCTTGGGAAGCTCAGCCGGTAGAGCACTTGCCTGCGAAACTCAAAGGTCCCGAGTTCGATTCACGGTCCGGCACACAGTTTTAATCTGCCACGAAGTTTCATAACAGCGCACACTCTGCCGCAGAGTGAAAATCTCATTCTTTAGTTCTGGTTGCGAGCACGAGCAACCAAAGGCGGTCAGCGGAAGTTGAGCCGGAATTGGCAATAATAACAACATTCTTTAGTTCTGGTTGCGAGCACGAGCAACCAAAGGCGGTCAGCGGAAGTTGAGCCGGAATTGGCAATAATAACAACAACAATAACTATATCTTTTTATACTTGTACATGTAAACTGTTTTTGCATCAAAATAACTGCTTTGGTTAATAAAAGCGCAGAAGTTAAGCGATCAACAAATTTTTACTAGGCCTACTTATAACATGCAATTTATATTTTGTAAGGATATAAAATACACAGTGGACTAACACATGTGCGGTTCTAATTATGTGCAAAATAAACAACCAAATAAACAGGAATCGTCGGTTCCCAGTTTCTCTCTTGCACATTTATGTTTCTTTCCTTACCAATGTTACCAATACTACCGGCACTGCTACCATTTACTACGCCCTTTACGTAGTGTACCGAACCGTAGTTTTGGTAGAGCGCAGTTGTACTTGCGCCCTCCTGGATACATTTCTGCCGACGCCTATGTTTGGACTTTATAGATGATCTTATTCATAATAGTACCGGCACTAGATGTGAGCTGTCCTAGTATTCCTTTCATATGTGAACTTGTTTTTCGAGTAAATAAAGAAAATGTTAACGACAAAACAGTTTCGGATGTAATCTTAGAGACACCTCAAACTTCGCAACAGGTAAAGGCTTTTCCCTGTCAATAGTGTTTCCTTGTTATAACAAACAGTCATGTTTTACTCTACGCGGGTAATGTAGGTATATATCGTACTTCTGTTTCATTTTAATGTAAAACACCTAAGTGGTGACTGACGACTAATCAACGAATGTAAATAACTGTCATTGTGCAGCACTTCACTTCATCAACGTTTTTCAGCTTCGACAAGCGTGCTAAAACCGCGTCTACAACGTGCTTCGGTTGCTGTGGAGAAGTAACAAACTACGGTTGATGTTGGATAGTTCTTCTTATGTGTACCGATACCTCTAATAGGTGATGAAAATGATGCTTCACTTTTTGCTATAATAACCTGATCGTAGTAACAGTTTGTATAATGCAGGAAATAAAAGTTTCATTTTCAACCATCTACGTTGGTCTAATGTAGGATATGTAACTTATTGTTTGATGCAAGCTCTTAGTGTAGTGCGTATGATGCGCAAACGTACTTCAGTATTGCAGTGTTTCCCCATTTGTGTAATAAGTAGGTATTCAGACGACCACAAAACTCATCTTGTCTCGCAGACAGGTACGAGATACCAGCAACAACAGTTGATAACAGGAGTAACAAGACAACAATAACAGGTGGGTCACCTATTCCTTGGTTTCATAACGTATTCTGTACGTTAAATTAACAACATAGCGAAAAGTACTCTCTCTACACAGGTCAAGTTTTCAGACAGTTCAAGGCCTGTGAGTTGTGAAAAACAAACTAAATAAATTGCTAAGAACTTGTGATGAGAGAGAATGGGTAGAATGTAGCCTTACAAAATCATAATTACCGATGGCAATTCGTGAGTTCTTATGTAACAGAAATTTATTAAAATCTGTATTTTTAATTTCCAGTTTGTCTATTGAAAGTTAGATGATAATAACGTAAATTTCACGTACCTGTAAACTAATAATCTTACCCAGGATCCGAGCTAGCGACGACGAACAGTTCATATCGTATTAGTTTCGTAATGAATGTCGAAATAGTTGTGAGGTTTCACGGTGAATGGATCTTGGTTATTAGTCAGTATCCATTACGTGTTCTGGATTTCTTCTCGTTTATACCGTACACTAACTGGATTGAATTGATACGCCTGGTCGTTGGGCGAGGCGAGGTATGATTCAGTCTGTGAAGATTTTTTTTTCTCTAGGTAAGCAGATTCTGCCCCCTGGCCCCTCGCTGGGTAGACTCCTTGGTGGATCGCCTTTTATTTATTAGTAACATAACGAAGAAATGGTTAAGCAACAACTTTTATTCCTAATATGAAAAGCAATGGAGATCTAAAAAGTGCTTACAGTCATATTTTCTCCGTTGCTACTTCTTCTTCAAGAACAACCAAAGAAATTGCATTTCGAATGGCTGTCAGCAAGCACTGTGCGTAATAGAAAGTTGACTGGACATATGAATAGTAAATACTGTTTCAGTATACTAGTACGAAAGTCCACAAGCAATCGTAAGACATTATGATACGTACTAAATCTTTTGTTCAATGTGTTTTTTTTTCTTTGCATCTTAAATGATAATCAGATTAAACTCAACTAGAAACGTCATGTGAGGTGTTCTTCATTTCTACAGCCTCTAATTCTGGAATTATATTGCTTCTGGCTTTTGTTTGCATACCTCGAAAGCTCATCAGCCCTGTTTTCGTCTTAGTTACCATCATGCAGTTGTCTCTAAGCCATCTTCCTGCTTCATTTCTTGTCACAGACCTACAATAGCTCAGCTGTGCCAAGAGGAATATTTGATACTACTTGTCTGCTTTGATCAGTGGGTGAAACTGGGTGCCTACTCCTTGCAAAAAGCACCAATGGGGTCACCAAGCTTAATGCCCTCATCCTACAGGTGGATCACCATCAACAGTGTTACATAACCTCATTTATGAGGCACTGCAGAGAGATTTAGTACTTAAACCAGGACGTTGGTGCAGAGTCTGGTGATAAGGAACTTTACACCAAAGTCAATGAAAGTGAAAGAAAAAAACCTGGTTGTGCTGACTGACAGATCTGTAATGTTAAGTTAAGAAGACAGTTTGGCTGTGAGTTGGCAAAGGTAGTGAATGTGAAAGCAAAATACCTTGGTGTGGTTGCACACCAGTCTGTAGTGTAGCCCGAGCTCTAGGTTACGTTTGAAGGTGACAGCCAACAAATGTGGAAGAAAGTAACCAGGTTGTGATGACAGACTGGTCTGTAACTTAGCCAGCATGAAAAAATTTCCAGTGATATGATGATATAGGCCTAGTCGCCAAGTTGATTATGGACTTTGTCGCATGCTTCCCATGTCTCTTGTTCAAAGCTGACAAGTAATATTGAATATTCCTCTAAATTATCCAATCAGCTTCATTATGTCCTTTGATTAAAATGCTAGTGTCATCTGCCAAACAATGCTGGCTCTGCTGTTGACTAGTTTTATAGTTGAGCTAATCATCTATAAAATGAATAAGAACACCTATCTCTCATTTTCATGGCATATTTCTACCACCCCTTACCTACCAGAAAGATATGGATTAAATCAGTGACAGTAGTAGTAGTAGTAGTAGTAGTAGTAGTTTACTTATTTTGATCCAGTATGCATTGAATAAATATTGTCAGATTTTGGCAATTCCATGGATATCATATTTCTATAATTTCGTGAGCATTAGGCCTATATCATGGTTGATCAGATCAGATGATTTAAACAGGTTGTAGAACAGCCCACATTTTAATTAATCTTGGTCTGTATCATTCAAGGTTTACTTCAGTAAGTCAAAGACAGCTGTTTCTCTCATTTCTGCATCAGTGCTGTTGATTTCTCATGATTCTCTGAAACCTTTGAAACTTTTCACTCACTATGTGTACTTACAGTCAAACTAAGGACTTTGTTTTCTGATGGGCTGTACAATCAGCCACTGGATATCTGGCATACATGACTAACCTGCTGTGCAAAGTCACCAGAGCCTGTGCTCTGGAAGCTGTGGCCCTTAGTATGATGTTACAGTGACCAAATTTTGTATTTTTCT
Organism: Schistocerca piceifrons; assembly: GCF_021461385.2. Classification (NCBI taxonomy): domain Eukaryota; kingdom Metazoa; phylum Arthropoda; class Insecta; order Orthoptera; family Acrididae; genus Schistocerca; species Schistocerca piceifrons. The sequence continues at coordinate 267,619,582 of NC_060138.1, read as the reverse complement.
TTCTGATGGAAAACATGCTCATGGGTGAGGCAAATTATTAATTACTCACGTGTTACATTTTTGGATGTTATCTCAAAACAGGCTTAACAGTTGAAACTAAACATCACATGGGTGTACTGTAGTTGGCAGTAAGTTAACAAACTGAGGTCGGTATGTACTGCAGTGCTGAGCGAAGAAAAAATGAAATTGAAGCAGGGCAGCAGCAGTGTGACTGTGCAGTGTGTGAGATTCTGCTGTGTGAGTTTGGTGAGTGCAGTTTCCAACAGAAGGGGAACATAAAACAGCAGAGTATGTCCACACCTGAATTATGCATCACATTTAAGGTGAATCTCCCATATGACATTTCCATACACAACTTTACAACAGTAGTGAGTGGCTCACACAATGCCCTAATACACAGAAGGTGATTTGTTGATCATGTTATCTTTTTTATAAATGATAAATCCATTTGGAATCATGCCGATTATTGTGACATGGTTAACATTTTCAAGGCCATTAAAAACCACAGTCAGTCTCAGAACCACTTGCTCTCTGCAATCTGTGAAAATACATTGGGGAAGACCTGTGCCAACTGCATGTTGCCTGAGCAGAAGACAGTCTTAATTTACAGTTCATGATAATGTTGTTGTTGTTGTGGTCTTCAGTCCTGAGACTGGTTTGATGCAGCTCTCCATGCTAATCTATCCTGTGCAAGCTTCATCTCCCAGTACCTACTGCAACCTACATCCTTCTGAATCTGCTTAGTGTATTCATCTCTTGGTCTCCCTCTACGATTTTTACCCTCCACGCTGACCTCCAATGCTAAATTTGTGATCCCTTGATGCCTCAGGACATGTCCTACCAGCCGATCCCTTCTTCTAGTCAAGTTGTGCCACAAACTCCTCTTCTCCCCAATCCTATTCAATACCTCCTCATTAGTTACGTGATCTACCCACCTAATCTTCAACATTCTTCTGTAGCACCACATTTCGAAAGCTTCTATTCTCTTCTTGTCCAAACTATTTATTGTCCATGTTTCACTTCCATACATGGCTACACTCCATACAAATACTTTCAGAAACGACTTCCTGACACTCAAATCTATACTCAATGTCAACAAATTTCTCTTCTTCAGAAACGCTTTCTTGCCATTGCCAGTCTACATTTTATATCCTCTCTACTTCGACCATCATCAGTTATTTTGCTCCCCAAATAGCAAAACTCCTTTACTACTTTAAGTGTCTCATTTCCTAATCTAATTCCCTCAGCATCACCTGACTTAATTCGACTACATTCCATTATCCTTGTTTTGCTTTTGTTGATGTTCATCTTATATCCTCCTTTCAAGACACTGTCCATTCCATTCAACTGCTCTTCCAAGTCCTTTGCTATCTCTGACAGAATTACAATGTCATTGGCGAACCTCAAAGTTTATATTTCTTCTCCCTGGATTTTAATACCTACTCCGAATTTTTCTTTTGTTTCCTTTACTGCTTGCTCAATATACAGATTGAATAACATCGGGGAGAGGCTATAACCCTGTATCACTCCCTTCCCAACCACTGCTTCCCTTTCATGCCCCTCGACTCTTATAACTGCCATCTGCTTTCTGTACAAATTGTAAATAGCCTTTTGCTCCCTGTATTTTACCCCTGCCACCTTAAGAATTTGAAAGAGAGTATTCCAGTCAACACTGTCAAAAGCTTTCTCTAAATCTACAAATGCTAGAAACGTAGGTTTGCCTTTCCTTAATCTTTCTTCTAAGATAATGTCATATAAAAAAATTGGGACATAATGAAATCATTGACTTATGTACAGTAGTTTGTTTTTTATCAACACAGAGGACACTGTGAGTTACACTGATGCCTGAATAAAGGCAGTAACATGAATTCATACATCTCCTTAGTGAATTTAATGAAAAGTTGAGACTTCAGTTTCAATATAGTTCTGTGTTTACAGGCATGTCAAACCTAATACAGAATGATTTAAGTTTTTTTATTTCAAACACACTCGTGAATAAGATAAGAAAGGATACCGGTGAATACAGTTTTACCTCAGTGGTTCTGGATGAAACAACTGATGTGAATAACTCATTCAGTTTAAACCATATGTGTCACAGTACACTTGTTTCACTTTTCAGAAAGAAAACACATCCAGATGAGAATTGGAATGAAAATGCCTATACTGCTGTTTGCGAATTTGAGTTCACTATAGAAGATATCAGTTTCAATTTTCTTCTGCATGCTTTTGCAGGAATTTTACTATTGTAAGGTCAAATGGGTGTAGGAAGTCAAATGGAGCCCAAAACACATGCTGTCTAATTGTAAAACTCTGTGAACTTATTTTGCCTATTCCTGTAGTCAACGCCTCAGCTGAGAGAAGCTTTGTAGTCTAGTACAGGATAAGGAACTACCGGTATATATATAGAGCAGGAACTCAAGAATGCTTACAAATTTATCTCTACTATCAATGGAAAAGGATCTCATGTGGTAGCTGACGTCTGAACCTGACTTTTACAACCTAGTGATCAATGAATGCATGAATAAGGAGAGGTGAATCTAGCTTCAAATTGTTTCGTAATTAAAAATGGCGTTTTATTCTTTTCTAACTGCTTATCTGTACGAGAAATTCAGTGAAGTTTTATTTTTTAGTTTACTAACAGCATTCCTTACATCCATTATAGTGATGGATACAGGAACTGGTAGTTTCATTTTTTGGGGAGTGTCATATGGTTATCTGTGTTTAATTGTTTTTATAGGAATTTTTAATACGAATATATAGATCACTGAGTTTGGAAATTGGTGTAATAGGCCTGCAGCATAAAGATATGAAGCAATACACTTTTATAACAACAGAAGCTGACTTAAATATGGAAAGACATGGCTACACATGACATTATGAGTACATTCAATCTCCAGTTTCATATAAAAAATTTAGCAAGATGCACAGAAATATCAGGCACATTAATAGATCATGTTCTGTCAATAAGGCTAGAGACAGAAAAAAGTTCAGGTAGTGAATACTGTTGTGTTGGCAGAAGAGCAAACACCGTGTTACAACTGGAGGGCGAAATGCACACATTTCAGCTCATGCAGGCTGGCGTGAGGAGGGAAGAACTATACTGATGTGAGGTCTGGAACATGAGAAGGAATGAGAATTCAGAAAGTGGACATAATTAGTTTGATACTTAACTTTAATCCATTAATGAGGAACGTCGCTCTTGACGGTACATGAGTCACAATCTTATCTGTTCAGAAGACATATAGTAACTGAATATGGTGCCTCGCTAGGTCGTAGCAAATGACGTAGCTGAAGGATATGCTAAACTGTCGTCTCTGCAAATGAGGGCGTATGCAGACAGTGAACCATCGCTAGCAAAGTCGGCTGTACAACTGGGGCGAGTGCTAGGGAGTCTCTCTAGACTAGACCTGCCGTGTGGCAGCACTCGGTCTGCAATCACAGATAGTGGCAACACGCGGGTCCGACGTATACTAACGGACCGTGGCTGATTTAAAGGCTACCACCTAGCAAGTGTGGCGTCTGGCGGTGACACCACAAATACTATTGTTTACAGACCATTTTGCACAAACCACTGAACAACAAGATGATATTAAAGGTGAGGAGAATATAGTGGCTGAATTTAGGCAAATCAAATGGTGAATTTTGTAGACTAGAATATCTGCTAATTGCAGATAAATATAGAGGACTGTTTAAAAAGGAGCTGGAAATATTTGTGATGTATTAAGACATCACATCAATGTAGCTTGTAAAGTGTGCCAAATTATTAGTGGTAAATAAAAAAATCAATATAAAAAAAAAAGAAACGAAATGATTGCGCTTGATGAAAATTACCAGAAAGATAAAGAACAGGCCAGTCATGAGGCTTACAGTTGCAAGAAGAAAGCACGCACTAGGATGATAAGAGAAGAAAAGGCTAGCCACCAAAAACTAGAAATACCAACTTATTCTAACAGTTCTAGGACAGTCAGTTGGAATTATATGAATGATAACAAAAAAGGGTCACATTTATTAAAAGACAGAAATATAATATTGACAAGGGAGGGGAAGGAAGTGACAGATCTACAACAAGTGTACCAGGTAACATGCTTAAGCAGTGGAGCACTGGGTTGTTTACAGCTGAGAGAGGCTGTGCTGAAACATATTTTTTCGCAATCCAAATTTCATTAACAAGTCTTGCAATCTGATACCAATTTGAAACATCAGACATCCTTGGAGTGAGCTAGGTGTCAGATGTGAGAAGCTGTCCATCTCAACCAGCATGGTGCAGGTAGCAACGATGATGCACACCCCTCTACAGCTGATAATAGAAGATCAGTGGAAAGTGGAAACTCTGAAATAGACATTTGTGTAACCAAAGTGACCTCACTTCAACTAACACCACTGGCTGACAACTTTTAAAACCAATAAGCACAAACATCCCATCAAATGACATTATAAACTTGGATGAAAATGCACTAAAGAATCATGGAATAAATACTTCAGAATTACTGGCCTCATAAAATATGGGTTGAGAAGGGATCACATGCTAATATTAAGGAACCCTGTTCACAAGAAAGTAGCTACATATGTAACAGACACTTCCCTCTACCCAGTTAGTACTAAAATTCACTAAACATTGGTAGACAGTAGCAGATACTCTCTAAGTTATACCCAAAATACTTAAGCTCGAGTGCTTGCTGTTAACTTAACATCACAACTATGCCAGTAGGCATTTATCATAATATAATACTCAATGAATAAGTGGTAACCCTCTTATAGTAATCTGCACTAGCAATAGCTTTATCTTAGTTTTCACTGAATAGCAGAAACTTAGCCCCTTTATAACTAAAAAGGCACTGGACTGATCAAAACTAACATTAAGACACAAGCATCCAGCAGTATGCTTTATAATAAAAAATATTCTTGGCTAATTTACAACTAAAAGGCTTAGAACCATACTCACTGAGTGACTTTGCTGTTAGAGCTCAGAATAACCCACTGGGGACAGCAAACAATCTCGAAAATGAACACATGCCCATTGTCCCTTACGCATAACTCAAAAGCACAACTCAGTAAAATATGCACCCATCTATACAATAAAGAGAGTTAACCAGAGTGTGAAAGGCTCACCCAACACAAGCGGCATGGACATTATACCTTCAAACCAAACAATACACAACAGCACTTGCAAATCAAACTGATCAACTCACAGCAATGACTGTCATAAATATGCAGCCATTCTTCTACGCACATTTAATAGTGGTTCAAATGGTTCAAATGGCTCTAAGCACTATGGGACTTAACAGCTGAGGTCATCAGTCCACTAAACTTAGAACTGCGTAAACTTGACTAACCTAAGGACATCACACACATCCATGTCCGAGGCAGAATTTGAACCTGCGGCCGTAGCAGCCGTGTGGTTCTGGACTGAAGTGCCTAGAACCACTTGGCCACTGCAGCCAGCTATTGAATAGTGTACACAACAACAATACTGAAGGCAAATACAGACCAGTCCAAGGTATCAACATAACTAAATGCACACAAAGTCATCAAATAAACAGTCAACAAGATCACAACAGTTTCACTTTTGTGCTGAGTTGTACAGAGAAGTGTGCAGTTTGAGTAATTGATAAGGTACAGCAGCGAGTGAACGTCTTCACCTACTGTGGGCGTGACCTTTTATGTTTTGACATCGCAGCTTGGCAATGTCTCGACTGTCAAGGAGCAGAAACCTTCCCCAAGAATGAAAACAACAAACAAAAATATCTCTAAAATTGAAATGTCACTTACTTCTTGTCAATCCTTCAAGGCCGACATTGTATTTAATTTATATTGTATCTGCTCCAAGGTACATCTGCTGATCTGTACAGCCACTGAAACAAATAGAAGACAGTCAATGATGAAATGTTGACATCATTTCATGATTAGAGTAGATGTAATTTTTCCTTCCACCAATAATGGCTGCAAAGGAAAAGAGATTAAGTCTTTCCAGGACTACAAATGGTTCTACAGAGAAACTGCTTTGGAGGACCTTCACATAAAGAAGATAATTCCCAGTGACTGAGTTCCATGAAAGGTTAATTGGGTGCTGATCTAATGTGACAGATCTAATTGAGTGACAGATCAAATGTGAGTGTTCTGAATCAGCTCCAGATGCATAGCAAGAGGGACAAAACCACTTCAATAGCCAGCCAAATTGATTCTCTCTCAAACACAGCTCTCAGCTACTTGCAGGTGAGACACCATGGCACGTGACAGCTGAGGGAACAATTCAACAAGGGATCCACTTGCAGAACAACACTGTATAGTATGAGAGTCATTTTTGAAGTAAGAACCGATTTCCAATGGAGTAAGACAAACTTTATTTATGAATGTAAATTGTATCACAAACGACAGTATGAACATTTTCTCTCTTTTAAACGTAGTCACCATGAGCATTTGAACTTTTGTCAAATTGTGGCATCAGCTTTAGGATCCAAGCATCAAAGATAACTGCCGCCTGACCAGTAAACCAGTTGGTAATAGTTTTTCTCAACATGCCACCATTTTTCAGGCACTTTCCGCCAAAAATTCCCTTCAGTTTTGGCAACAGACAAAAGTCAGGGTTGTACTATGTATGATCAAGCAATTCCCAATCAAACATATCCAGTTGTGTTTTTGTTCTTGCCACAATGTGAGGCTGAGCATTGTCGTGAAGCATAACAATGCCTATAGGGAGCGGTCCCCACCGGCGATTTTCAATAGTGTGCCTCAGCTTTAATAATGTTTCACAGTACCTCTTAGCATTTATTGTCATTCGTCCTGGCAAAAAGTCTAAGAGAAGACTGCCTTTCTGCTCTCAAAAAAACTGTGACCATGATTTTCCATGTTGAAGATTCTTGTTTGAATCTTTGTGGTTTGTCAGGGAGTTTGAATGATGCCACTCTCTTGATTGACATTTATTCTCTGGTGTGTAGTGTGCAATCCACATTTCATCACTTGTCACAATGTGACTCAAGAACTTATCACCAACCTTGTGATAAAGGTCCAAAATAGATAAAGAAAGTGTCATTTGTTTTGTTCTGTGTTCTTCTGTCAAGATTTTCAGCATCCATTTCACATACATCTTTTTTAGTGAAGTTTGGCAGTAATGATGATCTCAAAACTTGCAGAAATTTCTGATGTTGCTCATCAGTAGTGAAGTGTTTTGGCGAACTGCCTCATCAACTTTCCGTGTCAAGTCTTCATTCATGTCAGTATGCCTTGTTTGTTGTGATGATATTAGCTGCATTTAACTTATGCTGTAAAGTATTTCACATAATTTGAAGTTCATATGGTTTTTATTTAATCACTACATGCACTGTATGTTACATTGCCAGTTATAGCTTTCGATAACTGTTAAAAATATAAAATAAAATAAAAATAAAAAAGAATTAAAAAATCTGTAATTTAAATTTCCAGTAATTTGTACTGGAACTCACCCGTTACTCCCAATAAGTAAAGTTTCACTGATTTGTGTTTTGATTCTTCAGTTCTCTGATGTGTTATAGAATCTTTCCTGAAAACCCTTCCAGGATCTGTTATCAGTAATAATCCTGCTTGCATGACGTACTTTTGTCTTTCAACTATAATCACAAGTTTGATTTGCTATTGCAGTGAGTGGTCCATATATTAAATTCCTCTTTTGCTCTGCTATTGTGGACTGGCAGTAGCATGAGCTTTAAATTACATTCTCATTTCCTCTTATATCTGTTCTCTACTGATGTTGTGACTGATAATTTACAAATCAATTTTTGTTTCTCCCTTAATGATCTCTGTTACCATTCATTTCCTGACTAAAATTATTTCCACCTGGGGGCCCTCTTATCTGACAGAAGTTCTAATTATTTCCCTCTTTTCTTTCTTGATTATTATTATCTCTCTAATCTAATTTCCAACCTCAGTGTTATGAACTCCCAACATCAAAATTTGGCATGTTAGTTCATTATGCTATCTTGTCTAATTCAAGTAGATAGTTCAAAAATATGGCAGTTGATGCATCTGGTCCATATGCCAACTCTAGGGTGTATTTTCAGGTAGTCTCATTTTATTTTAAGGCATCTGCTTGTTGAGGTTTTGCATGATACGTGTCCTTACCTAATTTTTCTTATCTTCATAGTGCATTCTGCAGTTAACTTCAATTGCCGGTTCACTGTATTTTCCCCTCCATAACTCTCATGTTGTGCCAGATGAAAATACATTAGTTGGTAGAATTGTGGGTTCTTTATTTTGCTCCGGGTGGAGACCAAGTGGATACAGTAACACGTAAAATATTAGTGCACTTTATTTTAACATAGAAAAGAAGAAATACCTAAGTTTATACAATCCATTTCTGCAGGAATGTCATGTGTGTTTACAACTATCTCTAAACATTAGTGTATCACTTGATACAGACAAAATACAAGTCTCTCACTCAGAGTACACTTAAAATTAACTCTCACATTCATTTCTGCCTTATACATTGATCACACAGCTGGGCTGCTAGAAGAAGATGTTGTCATCTTAGTGGATGATTGCAGACTGGACTGAACAGTACTGTGCTTGGCTGTAGGTAGAAGATCCATTGCGGCAATGTAGTGAAATTGTTCTGGTTGTGGGTACATCAGTGTCACTCATTTATTGATGCGGCTTGCAGTGCTATCATCTTGTGTGGTTACGTTGTGAAGTATTAACCTTGTTTTGGTGCCTAGCTCTTTGGAAGACACTACATTCCTCCCCCCCCCCCCCCCCCCCCAAACCTCTGCACCACCACCATATAGAGCAGTGGCACATGATTATTTTCGGGGAGAGGAGTGAATGCATGTGCACATGAGGAGATAGGAAGTGTAACTGTACCTGATGGCAATTCCCTGCCCGCACCCCACTGTCCACCTTGTGAATGACTGAGAATACCAGCTGAAAATCCAGTAACAAGGTGAATGCTCACATCCAGAGGCACAGCTGCTGTGGTTGGATGAACAACAATGGGATCCTCTAAGGTGTCACATCGATGGATATCAGTTCAGGTGGCAGGATGGATACCAACATATGTAATGTCATCGGTGATCAACCTCCATTGGCATCACTGTGGAGGTTGGTGGCCCTGACTGGCAGATGGAAGAGACTATTGGTGTGGACCTCAGTGTCATGTTGTGTCTGTGAGAAAAAATTCTGCTGCAGAATGTCTGACATACTTGGAAGAGTGCTACAGCTTGTTCTAGTGATGCTGATGCAGCTCTGCGAAACCTTGTATGACATGAAAAGAACATCCAGTGGCTTTTGTAATGACACCATGCTCCCAATTCTGGTTCTTGACAAACACTTTAAAGAAGACTTCATCCTGTGGCTGAAACTTTGCCTGACCTGGTGGAATGAGACATTACTGAAGCAGCTGCAGAAGATGCAACAGGGTATGTTGGCTATGACCATGTAATAATTCTGCTGGTGACTTCACATCCATGTGGCAAGGAGCGGTATGAAAACAAAAAAAAATTTAATGCTTGCACCCATGTGTGGGAGGAACAGAGTTTCTCCATGTGACCTTTGAACTTTGTAATGAACTTTTCTGCTTCATTGTTAGACTGAAGGTGAAAAGATGCAGTAGTGACACAGTGGATGCTGTTGGTGGTACAAAATTGATAAAAATCATCTGATGTGAATTGTGGTCCATTGTTCAAGACAGTGACTTCAGGAAGACCTTCAAGGCAAAAAATAGCAGACAAAGGTGATATCATACTTGTAGTAGTGACAGATGTCATGGGGACAACAAAAGGATATGTACTGTACGTCTCTAGACTGTACGTCTCTAGCGTGAACAACCATTGTGTCCTCAGCAACAGACTCATGAAACCAATATGGATGCATTGTCATGGTCTGGATGGACAAGGCTAGTCATAACATTGGAGCAGTGGAGCTGATTGACATTCTGCACACACTTGGCAATGAGAGGTCATTCACTCAATTTGAGTATCCATGCCCTGCCAAGTACAATGACGTCAGATGAGTTGCTTCATGTGAACTATGTTCCAGTGCTTTGATGCAATAAAAACAAAACTGCCCACTGCAGGAAGTGAGGAATCACAACACACACATTGTCATAATCTATATGTAGCAGCAGAACACCTGACTGCTGTTAGTGTGTGACAATGCGAGAAGTAGGAGTGCGCCACTGGATGGGTTTTGTCTTCTAAACGACATGGCCCCCTGTTCCACACGTATTGCAAAACAACCCAAAGAGGCTGTGGCTATACGTTGAAAATTGGGAGCAAAATTGTGAAGACTTTCTAATCATGAGTGTCAGTTTGACAACATATTCCTCTGATGAATCAAATGCTGTGTTGGTACCAATTGGTAATGGAGAAAGCTAGTCACCATTAAAATGTTGGGCAGTGGGCCAGTACAACAACTCATTCTTATTATTAGATAATATCAGAGCCCGTTGTTGTAATTTTTGCACTGTCCAAGGTGTAATAGGCTTGCAAGGATTGAACATGGCTGCTAAAGCCTGGCTATCTGTTATCACATAGAACTTTTGACCATGCACATATTGGTGGAACTTGGTAACACCATAGATAATGGTTAGTGCCTCTTTTTGCAGTGTGCTTTGTTAAGAGTTTTCAAGGCAAACATCTAATCCTGCAAGAAGATGCACCCACAGAAACACTAACAGGCTTAGCTGGATTAAAATGAATCAAACAACGACAACTTAATAATTCATCCTTTAATTGCTTAAATGTGTCCTGACATTAAGGGGACCACACAAAAGGAAGATTCAGTGGAGTAGCAATTTGCACAGCATTTTTCACGAATTTGATGTAATATATAAGTATCCCCCTGACAGCGTCAAGCTCCTTAATGTTACAGGGCACAAGCAGATTTTTTTATCGCAGACAAGTAAGAAGTAGCAGGATTAATTCCCTGGGCATTTGTTACATGTCCCAAATAGTCAAGTTCTTCTGGGATGAACATCCACTTTCCCTTGTTGCATTTTAATCCGGCCTCTGAAAGAACTTGAAACAAGCAGTTTAAATTTATCAAATGTTCATCAAGCGTACAACTCACATCCACAATAGTGTCCAAATAGTTGGTACGAGAAGGGATTTTGCTGTTAACTGTTCCAGGAACGGCTGAAAAACAGCAGGAGTTGAAACAGTTTGGAACAATATTATTTGAAACTGGTAAAAGTCTACAAGAGCATATATCACAAGGTATCACTCGGGCTTCTTGTTCAGTGGTAATTGTAAGTATGCCTCATGTAAATCAGTCTTTGAAAAGAATCGCACCTGTCCCGGCCCATCCATTAATTCATCTGGTTGTAGGAGAGGAAAAGAATTCATGACAGTTTGTGCATTTACTGTTGCTTTAAAATCAGCACACAGATGTAAACCATCTGATGGCTTTTTGAGAATTACTGAGGGGCAATATCCATTGACTTGCAGAAACAGGTTGGGTAATCCTGTTGTCTTTCCGTCTTTTCAATTCCTGAGCAAGTTGCTCACATACTGCATGAGGGATAGGCCTTGCACTAAAAGACTGTGATTGTGCATTGTCTTTAAGAGTAATGTGAACTTCAAAATCATAAACCCTTTGTAAACCTAGTTCAAACAGTTCCCCAACAATCAGAAACATTAGTGTGAGGCACTGCAACACTGAGTTGTAACACATTTTCTGGTATGCACAGGTTGACAAACAAATCCAATCAAAAATGTTTGCACTGTTTCTAGAACTGAGCTCATGGAACAATACATATTTTGTAACTCCACAAAAAGTTACTGGCAAACTGCACACACCAAGTACTGGAACTTCATGTACTTTGTATGCCGACAAATTAGAAGTAGGCAGCTGTAACTGTGCCCTACTGCTTCTTTCATATGTGCCTTTATATAAGGAAAACAGATGCACTAGTGACTGACTTCAATTTAAATGTCCTTTGAGCCACTCTTACATGGGGAAAAAGTTTCTTTTTCTGTCTGCGTACTGCAGCAAGAAAAATTCCAGCGCTGGCTTTAATGACCTCGCCTATACAGAATGCAATTGTTGGTAACTGTACTGTGGCCTTGCACCCATGTAGCATCAGCTATTGCTTGTACCTGGTTTGCCATGTAAACACATTGAATATGACCTTGCTTTCACACTGGAAATATTTTGCGTCAACAAGGTTGAGCTCGAGACTTCCTGGCAGATTAAAACTGTGTGCCTGACCGAGACTCGAACTCGGGACCTTTACCTTTCGCGGGCAAGTGCTCTACCATCTGAGCTACCGAAGCACGACTCACGCCCGGTACTCACAGCTTTACTTCTGTCAGTGTCTTGTCTCCTACCTTCCAAACTTTACAGAAGCTCTCCTGCGAACCTTGCAGAACTAGCACTCCTGAAAGAAAGGATACTGCGGAGACATGGCTTAGCCACAGCCTGGGGGACGTTTCCAGAATGATATTTTCACTCTGCAGCGGAGTGTGCGCTGATATGAAACTTCCTGGCAGATTAAACCTGTGTGCCCAACCGAGACTCGAACTCGGGACGTTTGCCTTTCGCGGGCAAGTGCTCTTCCATCTGAGCTACCGAAGCACGACTCACGCCCGGTACTCACAGCTTTACTTCTGTCAGTATCTCGTCTCCTACCTTCCAAATTTTACTGGTGTGCTGTTCTGCAAGGTTCGCAGGAGAGCTTCTGTAAAGTTTGGAAAGTAGGAGACAAGATACTGACAGAAGTAAAGCTGTGAGTACTGGGCGTGAGTCGTGCTTCGGTAGCTCAGATGGTAGAGCACTTGCCCGCGAAAGGCAAAGGTCCCGAGTTCGAGTCTCGGTCGGGCACACAGTTTTAATCTGCCAGGAAGCTTCATATCAGCGCACACTCCACTGCAGAGTGAAAATCTCATCCTGGAAACGTCCCCCAGGCTGTGGCTAAGCCATGTCTCCACAGTATCCTTTCTTTCAGGAGTGCTAGTTCTGCAAGGTTCGCAGAAGAGCTTCTGTAAAGTTTGGAAGGTAGGAGACGAGATACTGACAGAAGTAAAGCTGTGAGTACCGGGCGTGAGTCGTGCTTTGGTAGCTCAGAAGGTAGAGCACTTGCCCGCAAAAGGCAAAGGTCCCGAGTTCAAGTTTTGGTCAGGCACACAGTTTTAATCTTCCAGGAAGTTTCATATCAGCGCACACTCCACTGCAGAGTGAAAATCTCATTAAGGATGAGCTCTTTTGTCATGATTCGGAAAGCACTGAGAACAAGACTTTGTCACAGAGTTCCGTAGTGCATGTTATGTACCATGTGACTGGAAGTTTTTATCTCTATGTTTACTGTTTGTCTTAGCCATATTTTTACCCACTTGTACACTGGCATTAACTTGAGACTGAGTATCATGTGCACCTTGTACAACAGAAATACATGGAGCCTCAAAATCAACTTCAGTTGCAGCCATGATAGTTTGAGATTCCGCAGTACAGAACTATTTCTTAGATAAATTTGAGAAAAGTAGCACTAATACATGTGTCGGACTCATTATGCATGATTGCACCACATACACAACATAACATCAATATAACCAAGTCCCCAAGAACACTTAAAACTAAAATATCTTGTTAGCCCTCTGAGTTTGACAACCCACTGTTTGAAAGTTTGTGCTAAAAAAAAAAAAAAAAAAAAAAAAACGTTGCTGCTGCCACATGCACCTAACTACTATAATATTCAATCAGCAGCCAAACAAGTTCTTTGTAACTAGTAGTCTCAGGATAAGAATTGGGGCACAGTTTTAAAGACAGTTGGTACACATCAGTTCCAACTGTTAAAAGAAAAAAAAATGTTTTGCAGGTCTTAACTACAGTGTTGTATGTGGTGAAGTGGGTCTTCAACTGGTCCCAATATTCCAACCATTCCTCTTCCATACCACTGAACAGTCAAAACTGAGGTGCAGCAACTGGTGGCAATGCAGCTTGCTGGAGAGGAAGGTTGTCATTTGTTGATCACTGAGCAGCAAACAGTCAATCTACTGAACTTGAAACTGAACTACTTTGTTCAGAGACATTTTCTGTGGCAGCTCAATATGGTTGAACACTTGATAGGCTACACAGAAAAATAGAATTAGAGACAAGGCAAACCCTAGGTGGCTAAGGAACGTGAACATGCACACATCAGCATTTGCAGGCAGGTGAGTCAAGACTATATAACGAGCAGCCTTGGGATCATTTGTTGTACTGGACGAAAATACAATCATTAGCACAATGGTGGTTCTATATCGTGCTCCGTAAGTAGAATGAGTGACTACGATAACACAAAAAATATTAGTTCACTTTCTTATAATATAGATAAGAAGAATTATCTAACCCTGTACAATCAGTTTCCAGGTGAATTTCATGAGTATTTACAAATGTCTCTGAACATTAACATGTCACTTGATAGAGACCAAATTCAGGTCTCTCACTCAGATTACAGTAAACAACAACTTTCACATTGAGTTCTGCTTAACACATTGATCACACAGCTGGCCTCATAGAAGAAGATGCTGTCATCTTAATCATTGATCGCTGACTAGACTGAGCTGTATTGTGTTATGCCATAAGTAGAAGATCAGTTGTGATGACATAGTGGACCATGTCTGGGCATGGCTACGCTGTTGTTGTTCATTCGTTGATGTGACTTACAACAATCATCTTGCCTTGTGGTTGCATTGTGAGGTACCAACTTTGCTGTGGCACCTTACTTTTCAGATAACACCACAACTCATTATTGATAAAGCCTACTAGTAACAAATCTAATAGCCTGCCTCTGAATTGCCTCAATATTGTCCTTCAATCTGACCTGGTGGGGATCCCAAACACTTGAGTATTACTCAAGAATGTGTTGCAATAGTGTTTGTACAAATGAGCTGTACTTTCCTAAAGTCCTCCCAAAAAACTAGAATTGGCCATGTGTCTTCCCTACTATCATCATTAAAATTCCTTTTCTCTACAGTTTTTACCCCCTACAGCTCCTAGTACCGTGAAAGTTATTCCCCGATATCTTAACAGATGTCCTATTAACTTGTCCCTCCTCCTTGTTGGTGTTTGTGGCATTACACCTTGTTATTTAATCAATGTGACTGTGTCAAGCATCACTTTGCTGAAATGTGACTGTGTCAAGCATCACTTTGCTGATGCTGTATTTAAACATTATGAGATTGCTTTTTATACTCACCTGCATTAACTTACATTTTTCTATATTTAGAACAAGCTGTCATTCATCGCATTAATATCTACATACAAATATGTAATGTGAATGTGAAGTGATGCATTCCACATATTAAGATTAATTGTATACGAATGATCGACGCAACATGACACTAACATTTTTTGAAAACATCTTTCATTCCCTCTTCTTGTTCTCTGTAACAGAGCTGTAGTAACCAAGTAATATGTGAGACCAGTCCAAGTAACACAAATACAGCTTCATTCATGCACCTCTGAACTGTTACAGAAAACATACTCTTGTGGATCCCCATGTAATAAGACACAGTACACTTATGTGAACAGTACACTGGAAGGACATAAAAGAGGGTCAGTTAGTGCTTCTCTGTGAGTATGTATTTGTACGTCACCAGCAGGTGACAAGGTGGAGACCTCACCACATGCACACCTCCCACAGGCGGCCTCCAGTGGCTAGCTGGTGCTGATACAGTTGAAGGCTGATTCAAACACACACATGCAGTGACACCACACTTGGTGCACTCACACTCACATGTACTAGTTGCAGGATGCAGCACACCTCTTCATCATGTGAAGTGGGCGCCCTGGCAATGGAGGAGGCACAGGCAGCCTGATGAGAGACACATCCATTGGATCCGCAGTGGCATCATCAGCCAGTGCCGACGGAGGGGGCCCAGAGCATAGGGCTGGAATGTGCAGGGCGGTGGACCCAAGTGGTGCTCTATGACAGCACTGGAGAGAAGGAGGCCATCATCATATCTCCATTATCATCAGCAGGCAGGTCCCAGTGCGGAGGAGATGGTGCTGGATACACCAACGATGACAGCTGATGTGATGGCAGCGAGGGGGCCAGAGGAGATGGCTCAACTGGAACAGTTGTGGCTGTGAACCCAAGACCAGACATGGTGTTAAGTCCCATAGTGCTCAGAGCCATTTGAACCAGACACGGACCAGCACTCTAGGGTGCAGGAACTCCAGGGTGCCGCACAGGGAGGAGGATGCCAATGGGACGGGGGCGTCTGCACAGCAGACGATGAAGGGTTCGAGGCGGAGGGCAACAGGGGAGGGGGGAGCTGCAGTGATGGAGGCTGCACCCATGAACTGATAGCTTCTGGTGGTGAGTGAGGCACAACTGACCTAAGTGGCCCATCTGCCATATGGATGTCACAAAGACTGCATCCTCGGTGGCAGACAACAGTAGCTGGTATCCGATTGGGCCAGTGAACAATCCTTGCACCCACGCCAGCAACCCTGGTGCAATGCAGCCGAACAAACCCAACTGCAGGAGGTGCAGTGCAGGCTGCAGAAGTTGGAGAACCATTTGTGGCTGCCAGCTGTGAAGCAACTCAGCCGGGTTCCGCTCTCCCATAGGTGTGAAGCCATTAGGCGATAGGTGCTCAGAAAATGGAGAAGGGCCTTGTCCAGAAAAGAATCCACTACAGACTTCTTCATTTGGGACATCCACACACTTTCCCTCTGTCTGATATTCAGCTGAGGATTGGGACATTTATGAAAAAGACTCAGACAGCATTTTTTGGCTTTCATTGTGACAGACTTGAATTTATGCAGACTTCTTCTTGTGGATTCCATCTAAGGTGTATCAATTACTGTGTCAGCTTGCCCCTTTAAAAGAACTGGCAGCTCTTTCTTTTGATCACATGTGCAGTTTATTGACCAACTAGCATTGCAAAAGAACACATGCCATAGTGGAGCAAGTTGAATTCTACTCATGCCCCTAGAAACCAAAACAGTCATACAGGACCTGGGCAGCTGAACTTCGTGGCCTTAGCCATAAGTGTCAATTCATCACTGATGGCAACAATGACTGTTACGCAGAGTCTATGGTGCGTGACACAATTATCTGTTCAGCTCTGGACAAGGAAGTGCACCAGAAGGCTTTACTCTGTGAAAACCCCCTGTTAGCACAAGTTTTGCAAATAGCACAATATTTTGAAGTTTTTCAGGCAGTGGGTGACCAAAGTGAAGCAGTAGTGTCACAAGATGTGCCCACTAAGATAACAGATAGCTTACATGAGGAACGACAGTGGTGGCTGTAAACATGTGGGCCCAGTGCTGAGCTGAGAACAGCCATACCAGCCGCCACAGTGCCAGCGTCAGCGTTTTCGGTTTCTTTCTTGTGCCTTCTGTTTTGTTCGGTATGCCCTAAGCTGCTGGCTACTTGTAATACTTGCCAGAAGCAGGCCACAGCACCTCCGTGTGTCGTTCGCCAGAGGTTGCTCAGGATATGGATATGGACATAAACTGTGTGACTCCAATGCTCATGACAGAGAAGCAAAAATTATTATACAAGTAAATTTGTTTACTTTCCATTAAGAATGTAGAAATGTTCATATCATTAAATCTGTTCATACATGTGCAGCTAAGTGCAGTAAACTTGGTGGAGATATTTTTGAACATGTATTGTGAATGTAGGGGTGAATGCATTTAGAAATTGTATATACACCATACAATTTTCTTAACACTGAGCTTTGCTTTTTCTGGTTTAACATGATTTCATGTGTGCTATGGTATTAATAAACGCAGATTATCTGACACATTCTTTCAATTTCAATTAAAATTATTACCATCATTTTTCCAAAATTAAATTCTCTGAAACTTTTATTGAAAACTTTGTGCACTTGTCCAGAATTTAAAAAACAAATTGGGCCAAGTAGTTAATAAATTAAATATTTTATGAAATTATTCTTTGCTTCTCTGGATGTTCTGGAAAACTACATCTGGGACATGTTTTATTAGATAACAACAAAATAAATGGAAATCATGTTTTACTTTAACCTCATACAGTTTTGCAATGGCTTCAGATTAGAGAAGTTGCTAAATTTCAGGCAAAATCTTTCAATAGCCCTATCTCCATAACTAAACATTTGTGGACCTATGTTTATCTGAATTTTTTTCCTTAGTTTTACTTGCAGAATAACATATTGAAATATTTGCATATCTTCACGAATCACCCTGTATATGTGTGGGTCGCCAGCAGATAGTGCAGCAGAGAAATTGCCATGCGCACGCCTCCCACAGGCAGGCTCTAGCGGCCAGCCTGGGCTGATATAGTTGGTTGCCGATTCAAACACAAACGTGTGGTGACAGCATAATCAGTGTACTCGCACTCACACGCAGTAGTCGCAGGATACAGCTATAGCCTGCTTAAAAATTCGCTCTTTATTTTTGCCTATTCTGATTCAGATCAAAATTTGTTTAAAAATTGCCTTCTTATTCTTCATAAGTTAAATTTTGAGCATATATTTGATTACCCCAGGATAATGCTTCCTCTTCAAGAAATCTTTCCACATACATCATTTTCAAGAAAGCCAACAGACAAGTGGCTAAAGTGAGCAGAAGAGAGATTCAGGAGAGAAGGCTGGGCCGGAGTAGTGAGAGAGAGTTGGTGGGAAGACTAATAGATAGGAAGCCTTGTGCTTCAAGCAGACCCTGCCAGTGGCAGCAAATTGTGCAGGATGATGATAATGCTGCTGCTGCTGCTGCTGCTGATGATGATGATGATGATGAGTTTTCAATGCAGTTAGTTAATTAATTTCATGTTCCAGGGATGATTTACTCAATAAATCATAATGCTGTGGAATGAGTCATTATGCATTCACATCGGAAATTGATTTGTAAAGGTGGCCACATGGTGAACAATTATGAGTTTTTTTCTATATTATTGTTAAACAATGGAAAATCCAGTATAGAATAATGACAATATTATGAAAATGATAGACTGCTACTCACCATATAGTGGAAATGTTGAGTCTCAGACAGGCACAACAGAAAGACTACTGAAGAAGTTAGCTTTTAGGCAAAACGCCTTCTTCTGGATTAGACAGCACATACACATATTCACACAAATGTAACTCACACACACATACCCACTGTCTCTCGCTGCTGAAGCCAGACTGTGAGCAACTGCAATTGCTGGGAGAAGCAATCTGGGTTTTGGGGGTAAGGAAGAGACTGGGAGGAGGAGGGATGGCAGGGAAGCAATGGGGGACAGTAAAGTACTGCTTCTGTAGTGGGAGCATATAGGGACAAGTTGGAGAGAGGGTAGGGCATTAGGTGCAGTTGGCAGTTGGGAGGTTAGACAGAGTGTGGAGGGGTGGGGGAGGGGGGGGGGGGGCAGGAGCCGAGAAGGAGAGAAGTAAAAATACTGTGATGAGTGCATTGGTGGAATATAAGGCTGTGTACTACAGGAATGGGAACAGGGAATGGGATAGGTGGGTAAGGGTAATGAATAATGAAGGATGGGGCAGGAGGTTATGGGAATGTAGGATATATTGGTGGATGAGTTCCCACGTGCGCACTTGCAAGCAGGTTGTGGCTGGAAGGAGCCAGAAGGCAGAGACTGTGAAGCAGTCATTAAAATGAAGAATATAGTGTTGAGCAGTGTGCTCAGCTACTAGATGGTCCATCTGTTTCTTGACCACAGACTGACAGTGGCTGCAGACAGACTGGTTGTTGATTGTCATACTCATGTAGAACGCAGCACAGTGGTTGCAACTTACCTTGTAGAACGCATGACTCCTTACACAAGAGCCTTGCCTTTGACGGGATAGGCGATGTTCATGAATGGACTAGAGTAGGTGGTGGTGGGAGGATTTATGGGATAGGTCTTCCACCTAGGTCTTGAAACTCCACTGTTTAAAATTCCTTTATTGGGTTTTGTGTAATTTATCGAAGCCGCCAAACAGTTAATTATTATGATTATATGACCATGTGCTTAATGGATGAAAGGCTATCGGTTTTTCTGCTGTGGTTTCGGGGGTATTTCAACCGAGTATGGCTGTTTTGCAACTGAATAGTGGAATGATAGAAAGTTTGTCTAATGACAGTTGGTTGTTGATTTTCAGTACTTCGTCACACGCAATGCTGATGGTTAACATTCACAACAATCCTCACTGCAATCCATGGTTGTTGCTGGCCGATGCGGTTGACGCGAAACACGTAATTCGGCACTTGTCACTTTTGGGTTTCGTATCACTCGCGAATCGGTATTAGTGAGGGTCAACCCCACGACGATCAGGGGGACATGCTCACTCGTCATACTCCGGTGAATTTTACCGCTTACAACTCACTTGACCACCATTCTTGCCCGTCTCTCCTGTATTCCTTTTCACTCGACACTCTCCAGTACTACTCTGCCCTCAACACTCGTCTAACTGCCTACTGCAGCACTCAACAATCGACTCCTGTCTACTATCGACCTGGGCGTTGGATACTAGCATCTATGTCCGTGGGATCACGGATCCCTTACAGTCTGTTACAGTGATATGAGCCATGAGGCCAGGGGGTGGGAGCAGGGGTGTCTAGGGGTGAACAAGGATACTGTGCACATCTGATGGGTGGTAGAATACCACTGTGGTAGAGGTGAGAATGATAGTGGGTAGTACTTTCCTCATTTCAGGGCACATCGAAAGGTAGTTGAAACTATGGTGGAGAATGTGAATGCCTTCTATTCCACTGACAAATCCACAATATTTTTATTTCTCTCCTTTTTGTTCCCCCCACCCCCACTCTCTGTCTAACCACCTGACAGCACCTAGTTGCCCACCCTCTCCCACTACCTCATCTCTGTATGCTCCCATTAGCAGCACTTTACCATCCCCTGCTCCACCACCCCTACCTTGCTATCCCTCTGCCTCTCAGCCTCCTCCTTGCCACCACCACCCAGATTGCTTCTTCCATCATGCGCAACTGCTCGCAGCCTGGCCTTGGGAGCCAGAGACATGACAATGGTTTATCCATCAATCTACATTTGGATGTGCCTTTCCACTGCTCAACACTTCCTCTATGTGCAAAGTAACATATGAATCTATACTTCTCTGCTCTCCAGGAATTATTTCCTAATATGTCATGTATCATGCAGATACTCATGAAGTGTGGATGAGAATTTTCACCTCGTTCTGTGCAGTGGGGAGGAGGTGGGGTGGAAGAAGAATAAATTTTGGATAAAACAGTCCATTATTTCGTTAAAGTACCAGTACTTGGTTTACCAATATTTGTTGGATCATTTGTGGATTTTCTGTTAAAGCAATTTCTATCCCTGTTTGTCACTAATCATTTAACAAATAATTTTGGTGAACAAAGTGTACCTTCAGAGAGAACTTAAGCCAAGCAGAAGTTTTTGTCAAAAATGTTCTAGTGCATATAGTGATTTATGTTTCTAGGGCACTGCATGATTATGAAACTAATATTTCATCTCATTTTTCAGATAAGAAAAGAGCTCATATTTTTGACTGAAGAGAATGGATGTGACACTTCAGGCTCATGAGGCAAAACTTGTGTTTCCTGTCCCTCAAGGTCTCAAAGAACTCGCAAGTGATATATCACGAGAGGTGAACTGTTGGCAAATATTTGAACTTCTTATAGAGTGCAATATGTATCAGCTCAAATCTTTGCATTCATCATATTTCAGAATAGAAGTTTGTGTAAATTTAAGAGCTAGCAAATAACTACTCACACACTAAAATAGTCTGACACATAAATGTTTATTTTTGTCTCATCTATCAACAGCTGAACTCTTTAATTAAAATGGTACATATTTTTGCCTCCTGTAGTAATACAGCATTGCAAATTTGGTTTGCATGGTCCATGCCCTTTCTAAGCACATTATCCTTATACAGGGTCATGCACAGAAGCTCGTCTCGGGTTTGACTGCTTGCCAACTATGCACAAAGTGTTACCCACCATGAGCAGATACAACAGCAAGTTGATAAACATATAATCATTAGATAATAAAGAAATAACAAATCATGTAATACAAGCAACAGCTTCTGAACAATAAATGATAATTGGTGACCGACACTAAGCAGTCTAGTTCTTCGGGCCAGTTTTCCATACCCGACCCTGTACTTCAGTTCAACAGACTTCAATCAGTGAAGCTAAGAAATCATTACACCTGTACCATGCATGTATTTCATCTTGGCATCTGAACTTCAGAGTTTTGAACTGATTAAAGCTGAAGAATGTCAACCAACTATTGTTTTATATTTGCTACTTGCAAATTTTAGCTGTTAAGTAATACAGTGTGCAGGAACTTTGCAATAAGAAATGATATGGTGTTCCTTAAACCATCACAAAATTTTGATTTTGAAGTGATCAAAAAGCTCTTGCTCAAGTAATAGTTATGTTAGAGCTTTAGTTTTACTGCCTGTGCAGCTGTATAATTGTAGCATTTGTGTGTTTTAGAAGTAATTACCAAATAGCCCACCTGGGGAGAATGCCATACTCATTGTTTCTATATGAAATCATGGCAAGAATTTTGAGAGTTACAAAACAAAATTAATCACACATGTTTGGCAAGGTTCCTCTAACTGAAAACCAGTTGATATTGGATGATGAAAGAAGTACTGGTGGTGGCCTGGTTAACAGGTTTACCGGTGTCAGAGTGGGAGATGGTTTGAGAGATCTGTTTGTGGATGATCTGGGATCTTATATACTCTACACTCTGAACTTCTGTCATCTTCTTTTGCAGCCACTGATTCATTTATTGAAGGACCTGCTTCAAACCACCCTGCTACACATTACTGGCCACATGCATCCTTTCCTACCCCTTTCCCCCCTTCGTCATCAAGGTAACTGCCCTCAGTGAACAATAATTGACAGTCAGTCTGTCTTTGGCTGTGACTGTGTGTGTGGGTGGCCTTGTGGTTGTGTGTATTGGAAATGAATGTGTGTAGTTTTGGTAGAAAAAAGAGTGAGGCTCAAAAGCTGGTGTAAATACTGTACTCTGTTGAGTGTTTTTATACATCACAAATCAGTCAGCTGTAGGTGACTGGTTGCCTTTCCTTCACTTTACGTATTATTCCATTCAGAACTTCCATTGCTTTTATATTTGTAATACAATGTGAAATTAATTTGTTTATAGCTCTCTAAATTAGAATTAAGTAATCATTTGTTGGCTTTTCAGTTTATGTTGTCCAACATTGTTCATGTTTTATGGATCATTGATATTATTTTCTGTTTCTCTATGCCCTTTTTAAATTTTACATATATTTTTATTTCATTTGCATATTCATCGTAACAACTCTCTCTCTCTCTCTCTCTCTCTCTCTCTCTCTCTCTCTCTCTCTCTCTCTCTCTCTCTCTCTCTCCCCCCCCCCCCCCTTCTGCCCCCCCCCCTTCCTTTTCTCTGTCTTTGTGCATCACATTTCTCTCTGACTGTTCTCTCTTGCTGCAGGAACAAATGTTATTCTCTCATTTCACTGTGTGTTTTATCCATAGTGTAATATATTGACCTAAAAGACATATGGTACTGATACTGAACACCAGGCAGACTAATCTTGTTTCTCACACTAATTCCCCAAAACCCACGTATTTGGTAAAGGGGCACACTCATCTGCACAACATTAATGCAGAAATTCCCTCTCCATATTCTGGTGTGCTGTAACTCAAACATAATGATGTATCTTAAGCCATAATGCCTTCTGCATACCAAACAGAATATGTTCTGAAACATTTGTCATGTGAAACCCAACATTAAATAAGAAAGTACCACTGGTTGTTATTTTCCGTGACCTGTCTAAGGCACTTGACAGTGTGAACCTCAATATTCCCTCACATAAACTGAAGTTTTATGGGATTGATAGTATAGCTAACCAATGGATAATGTCATATCCAAACAAAAGAATGCTAAAAGTTGTACTCAGCAATTTACTCCAGGGACATTATTCTGACTGGAGAAAAATCATTTATGGAGTTCACCAAAGCTCAATCTCAGGTCCATTATTGTTCCTCATATTGGGAAAACAATCTTCCATCTAATATGCAACGAGCAGAATTAGTTCTTTTTGCAGGTGACACTAGAATTGTAATCAATCCAAGCATACATACAGCAACAGAATAAATGGAAACAATATTCTTAAAAGTATATTTGACTGGTTTTGTGCAATGCTGAGTAAATAATATGTAGACTTGAAACTTCAAAATTCTTAACTGACCATATTGATGAGAATTTAAACTGAAAAGAATAACATTTTGGATTTCCTAAAACAGCTTATATCAGCTACACTTGTACTTGGGAAGAAAGAAATCAGTAAGCTGATATATTTTCATGTAATAATGTCTTATCGAATAAGACTCATCTTTAAATGACAAAGTTTTAATTGCTCAAAAATGTGTGGTACCTGCTCTCTATCATTTTGTAGACATATGTTTAAGGAGACATACTACTGCTGCAAAACATATTTATTCTCTCTTGAAAGTTGTTGTAAATAATCCATTGCAGTTCAAAAGGAACAGTGACGTTCATAACTGCAAATACAGAAAGGCAGAGGACATTCGTTATTCCACATTAAGGTTACCTTTAGCAGAAAAATGTTGCATGATGTCACAGCTAAAATTATTGATAACTTATCCAGTGGTAACAAGTGTCGGCCAGAAGTTTTCATTGAGAGTTCCTTCTATTCCTTAGAAGAATCTCTCTTATTATAAAATGTAAAAGGTAGTGGATAAGAATTACTCTTTCACTTCTGTAGATTTAGCAATAAAAAATAAATAACCTTATGAATGTTCAGCATGTAGCTATATTTAAAAATTAATTTGCAATGTGAATGTAAAATGACTCATTCCACATAATTATGATTTATTGTGCAAATGATCCATTGAACATGAAACTAACTAACTAACTAATTAACAAAAGTTTGATCATATGGGGAGCAAATGAGTTTTATGACTGAAATGAGGATCTCATAAAGTGGAAGATGCAGTTTGTTATCTTGGATCGAGAGTCATTGACATATGTAGAACTAGCTTCTGCCTTGCCCCAGGGAAATGTGTTGGGGACCCTTGCAGTTGATGTCACAGTACCCTCAGAGTTTTAATAGATGATGCAGTTATCAGTAATGGAGCACAATATGTAAAAAGATTCACGAATATTCAGTCAGATCTTGATTTAAAGTTGTATGTATATTTGCATCTTTTTTTAAATGTTTGGAAAAGAAAAACAGTACACTTTACAAAATCCCTTAAACATAGTATCTCTTGACTAAATTATCAATGAGTAACAACTTGAAATCCATCAACTCATACAAATTCATGAGTGCAAAAATTTGCAGGGATATGAAATGGAATAGTCAAATAGGTTGAATCATAGGTAAAGCAGTTGGCAAATGTCAATTAATTGGTACCATATTGCGAAAATGCAGCCTAAAACGCAGACTGCTTACAAAACACATGTGTAACCTAAAGCAAAATGTTGTCTAAATGTGTGGGACTCATTTTACACTGGTCTTAAAAGATTATAATTAACGTATACAAAGAGGTGCAGCATGAATTCTCACAGGTTTGTTTGACCCATGGATGACTATCATGGAGATGATGGAAAACCTAAAGTGACAGATTTTTGAACACAAATGCCAACTATCCCACAAAAGCCTACTTACAAAGTGTCATGGACCTATCTTAAATGGAGAATCCAGAGATATTCTACAGCCCCCTTCATATCACTTGCTTAGGGATTAGGAAGGCAAGATTACACTAATTACTGTGCACACAGATGCATCTGAGGAGTCATTCTTCCTGTGCTCCAAAAGGCAAATAGAACAGGAAGAAATCCAGATAAACAATATGAGGTCTGTTCAAAAAATTCTGGAACTTTATCCACAAAAGTTTTTCTATACTTGGGTTTTATTTATTGTGCATGGTCTCCTTCAAAATACTCTCTTCCACAATTCATACACCACTTCCAACGCCATTTCTACCCTCAGAAGCAGTCTTGGTATGCCTCTTGCTCTATCATGCAAAATTCTGTCCGTGAATTTTTTTTTATCTCATCTGTTGTTGCAAATCTTCATTCTTTCAATGGGGTTTTCAACTCTGAAAATGAAAAGAAGGTCTGCAGGCGCCAGCTCTGGAGAGGATGGAGGATGAGGCAGCACAGTGATTTTGTTTTTTGTGCAATAGTCATGCCCGAACAGAGACAAGTGTGCAGGTGTTATCGTGATGCAAGAGCCATGAATTGTCTCGCCACATTTCAGGTATTGTAACATGTCCCGATAGTACCATTGTCTAAGTTTGTCCCTGTGGCAATAATTCATGATAAACTAATCCTTCAAAATCAAAGAAAACTGTCAGTATGGCTCTGACCTGATCTGACAAGTTTTTTGTTTTGTTTTGGATAACCTCTCCAGCTCGTCGTGAAGATTGAACCTTGGTACCAACATCATAAAAGTAGACTCATGAGTCTCATTTACAGTTATGATTCTCTTAAGGATCATCCCATTTTCATTTTTGCGATCCAAAAGCTCTTCACAGATTGCGAGGTGAAAGTTTTTCTTGCCCTGACACAAGAGCTATGAGACATACTAGGTGGCAACACAGTACATTCCAAGATACTGTGACATGATCCAACTGAAATCTTACATTCTTCTGAAATCTGCTCAACAATCAGTCTTTGATTTTGTTGACATTCCTGGCATGAGCATCATTGGTAGATGTTGAATGGCATCCCGAACAGGGGTCATCTTTAACTTCTTTCCAGCCATTTTTAAATGATCTGAACCATTAGTAACACTGAGAATGGCTTAAGCACTAATCACTGTAGGCTTTATGCATCATTTGGTGTGTGTCTGTAAAGGTTTTATTGACTTTGGTGCAAAATTTAATGCAGACACATTGCTCTTATAACTTTGCCATTTCAAAATTTGCAAACTGTGTGACGCAATGGTCTACTAAACAGACCATTGAATGATAACTAACAGACATCCAACAATGAAACTACAGGCAGTTACACATTAAACCCAGATTTGTGCAGCCCCCACCCTTATTTTGCTCATTTAGGTTATACGTTTTCAGTGTACTAGCAGTTAAATTTGTTTGTAATGCCTCATCCATATGCTTCTGTCTTTCTCTTTTCAAAGAAGGAGAAATGACTTTGATAACTTTTACATTGCATAACTTGAGTTATAAGTGTATTTTACAAGTCTGTATGCAAATGCATATGTATTCAAGCTGTGTGTTTGCTTTTCTTTCTTACTTAACAGGTTTTACGAGAACAACCTAGCAACATCTATGGCTTCATTGCAGACTACTGTTCTGCTCTTCTACGAACACGTGACAATTGTTTAGGTAGGCAATTTTTAATTTCTGGATTTCTAATTGATTTCAGTGTTTTCCA
The DNA here is from genome assembly GCF_021461385.2 of Schistocerca piceifrons. Lineage (NCBI taxonomy): Eukaryota > Metazoa > Arthropoda > Insecta > Orthoptera > Acrididae > Schistocerca > Schistocerca piceifrons. The sequence continues at coordinate 267,592,302 of NC_060138.1, read as the reverse complement.
TTATTGTAGTTAAATAAATAGCTTCTATGCACTTAGCAATACATAATTAAGTGCTAAACTACATAAAAAGCACAATTTTTTTAAAAAGAAAAGTGGAAATTGGTTTCTCAACAGTATCTCCATGAGACTTTTATTTTCTCAGAAATGACATTTATTTCATTTTCTACATAACAGTCACTCACAGGATCAATAACTTCTTTGAAATAAGAAAGGAAAAAGTCACATTCACATGTGGCCTATGTTGAGTAATAGGGTCTAGAGAGGTCAGTGAGGGGGCAAGGGTGCGGGATCTACTTCGAATGCCACCTTGTACATAATTGCTTATGTGCAAAATCAGGTACATAATTATGACTCAAGAGAAGATCTTGAACCAGATTCACTTCACTACACAAACGCTCCAGATATGTGTAATATGAGAAAGTCATTATTTAACTTTTTTCACAATAATCAATATTGATCTATTTGTAATCCCAAAATGAGTCATGATTAATTTCTTGCATGTTTTACATGCTTCCTTTGGTTTTCTTATACTTTCTCCAGAGCACTTTTCCAACTGCAGATTTGTCTTCCAAGTGTATTCAATTCTATCTGTAACCACGTAGTGAACATGTCATCCTTCAGATGCTTAAATTGTCTGAAATTCTTGTTATAGTTAAGTGTGTTCTGGTTGTCATATACCCATTTACAAGAGATTCCAACATCTCAAAAATCTCATGAATATTAATGTAATGGCCTTTGACCATGAAACCATGAATTTTATCAAACATTTCTTTACAATAAACCTTAATAAAGCATTCAGAATATGCCATATCTGTAGTGCTCATTCAACCATGTTTAAATTAATTTATCCAGTGCCTAATTAATATTCTTAATTTGGTGGTGCAAAGTCCACATGATGGTCTGTCAACTCAGCTAATGTCTGGCAGCAGTTTTCCCTTTTTTTAAACTAAAATTGTGTTACTATTACCCAATACTCATTTTTCTCCATATCTGTGTAATGTAAGACACTGTTCACCTAAGATGTCTTCCATCATAAATCTGTCAGAAAACTTGAACAAAACCATTACAAAAAACATGCTGACTAATAACCATTTTACTTAATAAATTTTGGCACTATTTCATAGGAATTTTCCATTATTTTATAATGACAATGGAACACCACCTTATCCACAACAACTCCTACATCACTGAACATAACACTCATACTCTAAAGGCTAACATTAGCTTTATAATAATCATACTAGTTTTTTATTAATTATGTCTATATTAGTGTTCATTAACATATTACTTAAAGTGCGTGCTAAAGTGAACAAGGAAAATGTTATATGGTTAGATGTTTCTTTGTGGTAAGAGCCTATGGGACCAAACTGCTGAGATCATCAGTCCCTAAGCTTACACACTACTTAATCTAATTTAAGCTAACTTACGCTAAGGACAACACACACACCCAAGCCTGGTGAGGACTTGAACCTCTGACGGGAAGAGCCGCACAAACCGTGACAAGGTGCCTTAGGCTGCATGGTACCCTGCACAATGGGTAGATGCACACAAAATGCACATCAGTGCTGTATGGACAGAGAACAAACTATCATGGCGTCAAGTCCTAAAAGAAAATCAGCAGTTCTAGCTTCCCCTGCACCTCCTGCATATATTCTGTGGCATTGGACAACATAAAAAAAAGAAAACAGTCATTATGGGTGAAAAAGTGGATGAGCAGGTACGAGGAGTATGGAAGCATGGCATTTCTTCAAGAATTCTTATTTTGAGAGAAAAATACTCACTTTGATGTTAATTGAAGGTATGAAGTTTAAGTATAATTATTGATGCATAGCAGACCTTGTGCAACAGAAATTAAAAAGCAGGGCTCTGTGATGAAAGAAGCAATTACTTTTTCTGAAAAATTACCAGTTATTCTAAGATTTCACTCTAATGGTGAATTGAAGCCTCTCAATGAAGTAACTTTTGGTGTGTAAGCATCATCACTGACAGTACCACTTTTCTTTCAGGTCTCAATGGCATGTCTTTCTTGGCAGTAGTGTGGGTTCCTAGTTTCTATTTTTTTCTCCTGCACTGTTATCCATGTCCTACTACACTCCTTTAACATAAAGCATATTTCATTTAATGTTGTATCACATTTCTTTCTGTCATGATAATCTTCACTTGTCATGATATCAAAGAGACATTACTTCATTTCATATTTTCAATTAAAACACTCACATGTTCTTTGCACCAAGTTACTATGTTCCACTTTCTTTCTTCTCAAAATCACTTTGTTTGCAATCAACAGGACTTTAGGCAGTTTGCACAATTCTGTCTTATATTGTTCACTAAAAGTAACTACAGATAAAATGAAGGAAATTATACATTAGAAGCTTTCTGGTCTTGTTTTTACAGCTGATATCAGTGAGCAGGTTATAGGCTGCGAACACATTCAATGAGAAGTAGTTGATGATTTTCATTCCATTGACAATTTCTTGATCTTAATAAACAAAGCAGTGTCTGAAATAAAGTTGCTTCCCATATCAGTGATTCTGAGAAAGAAAGGTAGAAAATTTATGAAGCAACACTGTTAAAACTGCTCTGATATTCTCCTGATGCTTCTTCCTCCAATGGTTTCTCTTGGAGCTTCCCACACAGCCCCCTTTTCAGGGTTCGCCTGAGAGCTTCTGTAAAGTTTGGAAGGTAGTAGATGAGATACTGGCAGAAGTAAAGCTGTGAGGACGGGGTGTGAGTCATGCTTGGGTAGCTCAGTTGGTAGAGCACTTGCCCGTGAAAGGCAAAGGTCCCGAGTTCGAGTCTCGGTCTGACACACAGTTTTAATCTGCCAGGAAGTTTCATCTACATACTGCTGGATGTTCCTCTTGCAGCAATTCAGGCATACATGTTCAGAAATGTAAAATTGTAGACTTCACAACATATTTCATTCATGAAACATTCAGCTCTGGCTAAAGCATCTACAACTGAGTCTCACATACAGAAGATTAGTTGTCCAGGCAGTAGACACATATGTACTTACTAGAACAGTTGATTGTGGGAGGAAACGATGACGAGGAGCGGCATGCCTTCCTGCTCAGGAAACAGTGCGTTAGACTGCATGGCTAGCTGTGTGGGCTTGAAGTATATACTAAGGTTGTAGAATAAATGTGGAAATGTAATATTAATGAAAAAAGAGATAATGTTGTAATTATAATTACATACTTACGTAATAAATGTAATTTTAATTGTTCCTATTGCTCTCATTTTCTCTCTCATCCTCACATATTTTTGTGTGGTATTTTTCACACCTACTTGTGCCATGCAAACTTGTGAACCTTGTCCTACTCAAACTCCCATCCTGTGCACATTCCCATACCTCAACCGTTTTGTTCTTTTTCCACACAATTTTTTATATGTTTGTTTGCACATATTTTAGGTATTTGTGTCTATTTTTGCATGTTTGTACACTTTTTTTGTATTTGTGTGTGTTTACATTTATTTTTACTTCTCTATATGTATTTTTATGCATCTTTTACTGTTATGTAGCTCCCCTCACAATCGTCTAACACCTTCATTTGCCCATTTCTTAAGTCATTCCCTGTTTCCCCAGCATCATCCCTGCCACAATGAACCCCTGCTTCATCTTTCTGCTGCAGTTCAGAAAAGTATCATTTTCCCTGGCAAAAACCCAGTCCCACATACTGTTCCTTAAATGCTGCCTGAACCATAGTATCCCCCCCCCCCCTCCCACCTGACTGCCTAACCATAAATATTCCTTTCTCTTGCTCCCACCCTTCCTTTCACAATGATCTCCATCTTTTCAGATTCCACCAGTCTCTGTCCTTCACAAACCTGGTACTAGTACTGCAAAAACGTATCTCCATTGCACAGGTGTCCCAGAACCACCTCTGCTCACTCTGAAGATGCTGCTACTGTGCAATTGCTACTACATACATAACATTCTGAAATTGAATCCTGTGTTCTCCAGCACTTGGAGGAGCATTCCAGACACCACCTCCATAAGTTATCCAACTTGCTGACATCCTACTGCCATCTTGGGGCACCATAGTCCTACCTCCTACCCTGCCCACAGTGTTCCTTCCTGTCAACCCCCTCATAGAACCCAGACCCTGCCTAACTGACTTTTTCAACTAACCACAGCACCCAAAACTCCCTATCAATACTCCACTAAATCAAGATCCAAAACAATAGCAATACATTGTTGTCCTTTTCACCAAAATCCTCAGCCTCACAGAAGTTTCAGTGCTATCCAAAGGCCCCATCTTCAGCCATACATCCAAACTTAATCATCTTGGACTGTCAGAGACCTACATTCCTTCTCCCAATCCCTGCAATGGTAACACTTCTTTGTCACAAATCCCTATAACCATAGCTGACCTAATCCCAACATTGAATCCTGCCTCTCTTAGTAGATACCAACATCCCACCATGATCCTCCTTCCCCTCCCACCTAACCATCCCCTTCCACCTTCCACAAATTCCTTATCACAATGTAGCCTATTGGTCCTCATTGACCAACACCTTCAATCAGTTTCCCTTAATCTAGCCTCCCACATTAAAGGAACAATGAATTCCTTCACCAACTCCACCATACCCAGTCCTTCATGGATTACTACTCATCAGTGTTGAAACCACTTTTCTTTACACCAGCATCCCTCATTCCTGTGTTTTTGCTGTTATTGAGCACTACCTCTTCCAACATCCTTCAAACTCCAAACCCACTATCTCATTCCTCATATACCATGCTAAGTTTATCCTAACACAAGATTTATTTCCCCTCTGAAGACAAGTTATATAAACAAATACGTGGCAGAGCCATGGGCACCTGTATAGCACCTTCCAATGCCAAACTGCTTATGGGCCATCTAGAGGAAATACTCCTAGCCTCCCAAACCCCAAACTCTTAGTCTGGCTCAGGTTCATTGATGATATCTTTATGATCTGAACTCAGGGCGAAGTACCCTGCCCTCAGTTTTTCACAACCTCAACACTTTCTCTCCCTCCACTTCACCTGTTCCTCCTCAACTTAGGGTGCCACACTCTTGGACATTGATCTGCACCTTTCTGATGGCTCCATTCACACCTCTGACCACATTAAACCCACCAACCACAAACAGCACCTTCATTTCAACAGCTGCCATTCCTTCCATGCTAAAAAATCCCTCCCATGCAGCCTGGACACCAAGGGATGGTGTATTTGCAATGACAAGCTCTCCTTTGCCCAGTACACTAAAGGTCTCACAAAGGCCTTCACAGACAGGCACTGTCCCCCAGACCTAATCTGCAAACAGATTTCCTTGGCATATCTCTACATACACTCCCAATCCCCCAACCCCCCCCCCCCCCCCCCCACCTGAACAACTACAAAGGAGCAAAGGAGTGGCCCCTTCACCACCCAATAACACACCAGATTGGAGCAACTGAACCACATCCTTCATCAGACCTTTATCTGACACCATGCCATGCAAGGAAGGATGTCCTGCCGAAGATCCTTCCCACTGTTCCTAAAATGGCGTTCTGTCACCCACCCAACTTCCACGACATGCTAGTCTATCCCTATGCCACTCTCAATCCCACCCCCTAGCCCCAGGGATAGCATGCCTATGGAAGACCCGGGTGCAAGACCTGCTCAATACACCCATTCAACACTTCCTATTCCAGTCCTGTCACACGCTTATCCTACCCCATTAGAGCCATGTCATATACCAGCTGCAGTCATTGCTCGCTGCCAACCAGCTGAGCACTAGGATGAACTGCCACTACCAAACTGTGGCCAAGAGAAAAGTGGACCACCCTCTTGCACTACATGCAATTGAACATGCTTGATTTCAATGGCTGCTTCAAAACCCAGGCCATCAGGATCCTCCCCACCAGTAGCAGCTTTTCTGAACTGCACTGATGGAGTTACCCTCACAACACATTCCCCACTCCCATAATTATCCCAGTCTCAACCTACAATAACCTACTGTCCCCACACCCTCCACCCAACAGTTTCTGTCTCCTTTGTCCTATCTCCTCCTCGCAATTCATGTCACCTCACCTTCATTGTGAGCCTCTCTCTGCCAGTGCACCCATCCATCTTTTCCCCTTTCTGTTTCTCTCCTTCTCCACTCAACAACCCCCCCACCCCCCACCCCCACCCCCGTCCCCGCAGTCTCCTAGCACTGTAGCCCCACATGGTCCTCGAGACAGTGCTCTTCTCCCCCCCCCCCCCCCCCAAATATCTATCCTGCAATAGTTGCGGTCTGACCAGAGCAGCTAGAGTTTGCAGTCATATGTACATGAGGTGTGCCTGCTTGTGTGAATGTGTGTGTGTTTTCCTTCCTTTTCTGAAGAAGGCTGTGGCCAAACGCTCAGTGTGGAAGTCTTTTTGTTGTGCCTTTCTGCAACTCAGCATGTCACCTTTATGGCGGGTAGCAGTATGTCCTTCTCATAGTAGTTGACATTTCAATCTCCCATTGTTTAATGTTGTAAATACTATAGAAAAGAGTGCCCAAATTAAAAATTTGATGTAATCAAGAAATGATAATCAAACATTTAAATAAAAAATAACATAAGCTAAACACTTATCCCTAACAGTTTAGGTGTAAGATGGGAACTTCCAGAGACATTTATAAAGATTTTGTCACATTTACTGTCATTGTTCAAAATAGAAAGCTAGCCCCAACAAATCCATATATTGTTACTGTCAAACATTATGTATTTTGCAAATATGTAATGTAGTGGCATCTACATCACACAAGGACTGAAGGAATCTGTGCATCAAAATATTAGTGTCCTAATTGGAGGAGTTGGTCTCACCTCACTATTTGGAAAGAGTTATGCCAGGCTCAAATAATCATGTTCAGTCTCATTTTCAGTCCCTCTTTCTTCCAACAACTCATGATCTTTTGCTTCACTATTGAACTGATGACAAACATTGTGTCATTGCATCTTCTTGACATGTGTCATTCACTGCCAAAACAGCTACCTCATTTTGGGTTTCAGCAGGACAGCACTTCCCTTCCTCTGTGTTTTCAAACAAAGGAAAGAATCCACAACATTGTAAATTTCTTTCTCTGCTCAACACATATGTCAGATCACTTGAACGCTACCCAGAGAATTGGAGCAGATAATGAATTTCATGGTATGATGTTCTCACACTTGTTCCATTGTGTTCTGGACTGCATGCAGCTTGGCATTCTACTCTGTAAATTCCTTTGGTAAATGAACCTTGAGGATATATTCAGGGCACAGAGTTGAGCAGCCATTGTATTCCCCCTGTTTAGACTAATTAGTGTACATGAGGATGTGGTTCAGGTGCCCACTTGGAATGTGGGTAAACAGAGATAAGGTCAAGAGTATTTTTGTTCTGATGCTGTTGCAACTCTAATGTAGGTCTGCACCTCTTCTGTAGCCAAGATGATGAACAGATCACCCCCACTTAAAACACTAGGTTTATCCACCCCTAATGCCACTAATTCATGGTTTGTGTGGATCCTAGAAGTCTCATTGCTTGATGGTGACTAAAAACAGTCTCTCAATAGGTGAACATGTAAGGATATGGAAAGCTGGCTGCTGCGAAATGAGAGGATTCTGTATGTTTAGCACTACCTGAGAATGTGTCACTTAAAGGCAACTGTCAGTGCACCAACTCCAGTGTAGAGACTGCAGGTAGTGCTGGTCTTTAGCCTTCAGTGTAGAAACTACGTATAATGCTGGTCTTTAACCTAAATATTGGTCTGCACAGTGTCTACATCTCCATTATGGAGGAGATAAAGAGAATACATCGTAACACTGTTTGCCACATGTAATGTCACAGCATCTGCTTGTAAGGCTGATAGGGGGGAGTGCAGCAGTGTGGTGTTTATCATTGACAAATTTGCTAATTTCAATTTTACCTCTCCTCAATAGGATCATACTTCCTTTGGAAGCTATAATTTCTAAGCACTGTATTTTCAGACTCTTTGAAAATGGTTCTCTTGCTGATACAGGCAAAGGGATCTACCCTTTGAGAAATATCTCAGTTTCTCCACATCAGTCCTGAAGTACGGAGGTCATTTTACTCATAAGGTCTATTACTTCCACAGTCTTACCATTGAGATATGAGCACATAATCAATGATGATTGTGGTGTGAGCCTAAAAGGTTCACTCCAGTGTTGTTAATATATCATGTGTTTCCAGACTGAGTCTTCATCAGACCATCCTGACTTGAAGTATTTGTCCTTGTATGACACAACCCAATAGCTAAAATTAAGAATTTTGTGCAGCTTAGGTACAAAAGCATCTATGATTGCAGCAGTAAAGTTAATGACCTGGATGTGTCAGGTTTTACATCTACATCTACATACATATTCCGCAAGCCACCATGCAGAGCATAGTAGAGGGTACCACATAACACTACAAGTCATTGCCTTTCCTATTCCACTCAGAGAGAGTGAGTGAAAAGCGATTCTCTGTGTAAACCTCTCTTGAAGTCCAAATAGCGGAGATGCTGAGTCGCGATAGGCACAACAAAAAGATTCACACAGTTATAGCTTTCAGCCATTAAGGCCTTTGTCAGCAATAGACATAGACACACACACACACACACACACACACACACACACACACACACACACACACGCGCGCGCGCGCACACGCACAAATGAAACTATGTGTGTGTGTGTGTGTGTGTGTGTGTGTGTGTGTGTGTGTGTGTCTATTGCTGACAAAGGCCTTAATGGCCGAAAGCTGTAATTGTGTGAATCTTTTTGTTGTGCCTATCACGACTCAGCATCTCCACTACATGGCGAGTAGCAACTTTCCTTCTCTAATATGGTTTTAAAAAGATCCTAACTGAAACATGGCAGAGATAAGTGTCAGGCCATGTCAATGACAGTCACTTTCAAATCTAACAGGAATTACTGCTGTCAGGAAGAAGGTTAATTTCAACCAGTTTCTGAGTAAATAGTTTGAAGGTAACTCTGTGTAGTCTGGCAAGTAGTGGTCTTGCCTCTTTTCAAATAGTGCAAAGCATAAAGTGCACAACTGGTCCAAAATGGCACTTAATCTGCTGTAAGTGGAGAGTCTGTTTCAGACTGGAGGTGGTTCTTTGATGTTTGGGGAGAAGGGGAGTGGTGGGGAGGGAAGTGGTTCAAACCATGACTTGGGCCCACTCATTCAGATTACCATTTATGTGGCCAGGATGCTTATTTCAGCATCCTTTGTGACCAAGTGTTGCTCCTTCTATATCTGTGGACACTGCCATCTTACAAGACAACAACCTTCCAGAACCTCACTGACTCTCTTCCTGCATGTTTCACAGCAATTTGCGAGACAAAAGGTGATTATTTGAACTGGTCTGCACACATACATTGACACATACTTAGCCATCTTACCACACCTTTACTGGCCACGAAAACACATATTCTTAACTCCATAGAAAACATTGGGAGCTATTTGGAATATGGATGATATACAGCAGTAAATATTCCCGTAATTTGGTAGCTGTACAGGATTTTGTTATTGGTGAGTATCTCTGGTTGGATATAGCGTATTGGGGAAAAAATATTTACTCTATTCCTTGCCAGACTGAGATAGTTTACAAGGCTAGAGATGGTGCTAAATGGTGTTAAACTGATCACTCCTGAAACTATTTATTAATTAAATGTGTTAACAAGTGAGGTGCAGGAAATGTAACAGAGATTGCCCCCCGAGGCAGTTTTGCCTCAGGCCAATAGGAATGCCATTCAAGTACACCTTAATATTGACATTTTTTAAATAAAGATATAGCCTATCCTCTTGATCAGGGTGGTTAATCTAAGACCCTGCTTTTGAGAGATACACAACAACCATTGTGGTTACCAAAGTATTCCCAAAGTTTACGGGACTGCAGGACTGGTGGTATTAACCAGCCCCCAGTTTGGAAGTTGTACTCAACTATGGCTGCATGAGGTCTCTGAAGTGTTTGATGTTTAGAGCAAGTCAGAGAGAGCATCTAGCTCTATTGAAATATCATGGACACAGCAATCATTTATCTTGTTTATAAATCATGAGAACAACTTCACAGTATCAACTTGAACATGGATGATTTTTCTCTGGTTCCCGTTCAGTGGTCAATACATCTCACCTTGAGGTTTTTATACCAGCAACTGGATCCATTCCACTACATCTGGGAATTCTCTTTAACTTCTCTCATACTTATGTGGATTTAGTTCAATTATACATAGCCCAGTCACGTTAATGTCCACTTCAAAAGCCTGAATAGCCACCTTTTGCAGTAGAAATCACTGTGAAACATGCAAGAAGAGAATCAGTGACGTTCTGGAAGGTACTAATGGTGTTATGGAGTCATGCGGTGGAGGATCCATGGTGTGAACAGCCCGATTCGGCTGTTCCCACAGACTCTCGATTGGATTTAAATCCAACTAGTTCAGTGGCCAGGGGAGTACAGTAAACTTGTCTTGATGCTCTTCAAATCACACACATATACTGGGAGCTGTGTGACCTGTTGCATTGTCCTGCTAGTAGATGCTATCACACTGAGGAATTGTATGTTGGGATAGTCATGGTCTCCAAGGATAGACACATACTTGTGTTGATCCATTGTACCTTCCAGAATGACAAGATCATCCAGGGAATACAATGAAAACATTCCCCAGACCATCATAATACTCCCTCCTCCAGGCTGAACCCTTCTTGTAGGGTGTTTGCTTTCAGACATTTCACACCATACATGAACAGCAACTAAGAGAGATACAAGAATGAAACTTCCAGTAGTTATACATTAAACAAAGGCATGTACAGAGATGCCAACAGTATTTTGCTCCAACACACCAATGGTGCGAAATTACAAATGTTCTGAAATTTTTTGAACAGACATCATATGCAATTTCCTTAGTTTTATCATTAACTTTAATCCAAATAAGTTCTCATTTATACATTTCTTTTAGTGTACAATAAGAGCACATACAATTGTGCAGACTGCCTAAATTTGTTATCCCTACCCTGCTGCTGAATGTTGCATGGAACCTGAGATACATTCATGTATGAAAGTGTCTATGATGTTACATGAATGCTACCAATAGCATATACTCACTTGTGTGCCTTAATTGGTTAAGGTGTCTGCAACTGCACATTTCACAACACTCACTGCAAATAGGCTTCCATTGTCACTGCATTTATATAAATGCTGTCCTTCAACTATTGCCAATATTGAAATACAAATCTACTTCTACATACAGTCACATCCCTATGATATACAAGACAGAGGATACTTATATGGTACCACATGTTAGGGTTTCTTCCCATTCTAACTGCATATAAAGCTCAGAATGACTGCTTAAATACCTCTGTCCATGCAATATAGATTATATATCATCTTTAGAGATTATAATTAAAGTCTTATTTAGACTTGTTTGACCTAAATAAGACTTATTTGGCCTAAATAAGACTTTTATTACATGCACTAAAAACACATGCCACCACATGAGACATCCTTCCGGGTTCTCTGGTGACAATGACCAAGATCCAAACAAGTGGCTGAAGGTATATGAGCTTACAGCCAAATTTAACAAATGGGATGACACGATGTGTTTGGCTAACGTATTTTTCTGCTTGGAGGGCACTGCCAAGCAATGGTATGAGAACAACAAGGAGAAGTTCACAAGCTGGGGAGTATTCCAAGTGAAACTGCGCAAGTATTTCAGCAACACACAATGACAGAAGTGCAAGGCTGAAGATAAATTAAAGTGCAGGGCACAGTGTCCAGGAAAAACTACACATTCCTGTATTCAAGATGTCTTGGAGCTGCATAAAGTAGTGGATCATAGAATGAAGCAGGAAGACAAGGTCGTGCATCTCATGAAGGGTGTTCCTGAGGACATGTATCAAGCCTTACTCCTGAGGAAAGTTTCGACAGCAGGTGACTTCATAAAATGGTGCCAGTATATCGAGACAATGTATCAAAAAAGAATTACACGCAAGAAGTTTGAATGGCTTCTGAACATCGTGTTGATGTCTGTGATGGAGGAAACAACTGATTTCACAAGTGTTCTTCATCAGATAGTGAGGGTGGAAGTTCAGAAGGCACTTGGACTGCACAGCGAGCAAAAAACTGAGACACTTCAAGAGGTCATAAGGGAGAAAGTGGAACAGTCATTGAACCCAATCTCTTATCCTTCATTTCCCTTTAAAACGGTGAAAAAGTCGAGACCCAGGCGGAATTACGTTCCTACAATGCCACATGAGGAACCTGTTTGGGCACCAAGGAAGACTGACATCTGGAGGACACAGGATAACCAACCAGTATGTTCCCACTGCGGACAACTGGGACATGTGGGGCGCTAGTGTCGAGAAAGGCAGCAGATATTTGAAGATGCCTGTGCCAGAAGACAGCAGACCTATCTTTGTCAACACCAACTCTTGGATGATGAAGATGAACAAGAAGATATGGGTGCAGGACGACATAGGTCACCATCACCACAAGCTAGCTGCTGGAGAGGATGCTCCCCAACACGCCGATCAAGGTCTCCATCACCGTTTAGAAGCTCCAGTTGATCACCTAGCTACCACAACCTGGAAAACTAAAGAGTGCTACCTTTCTTGGAGGTGAAGCTGCCGAAGAGAAAAATCCTCTGCCATCGATCACTACAAAAATGATAGGAAACTACGTCGATATCCTCGTGGATGGCTGACCAGCTCAAGCTCTTGTGGACTCTGGAGCATCATATTCAGTCATTTCAGAGAAGTACCATCGCCAGTTACAGAAAACAGTATTCGTCAACAACAAAACATCTCTGCTGAAGGTGGCTAATGGGAAATATGTAAAACCTACAGGAAGATGTACCATTCGTGTGGGTATAAGTGGCCATACACAGCCCTTAGAATTCATCATCTTACAAGAGTGTAGTCATGATGTCATTCTCGGATGGGACTTTTTGAAAGCTTCTCAGGCAATTATAGATTGTGGTCACTCGAAGATTATGCTAGATGAGATGAGGTACTGTGGAAAGGAAGATGCAAATCCGAGTGTGTGGAGACTATGTGTGCTGGATGAAGTGATCATTCCCGCAGTCAGCACTAGAAAGGTAACTGTTACTTGTCATGCCATGCATCAACCCATGGATCTTGTAGTGGACTGTAAGAGAAGCATACCACTGAAGAATAGCTTGGTCATCCCAGCCACTGTCATCTCATTTAAGAATGGATTCGGTGAATTGTGGATAGTTAACTGTCACTGAGAACTGCAGATCCTTCCAAGATGCATGTGCGTAGCAAACACTGAGCCATGAATTGAAGAACAGCTGAGCATCATAGAAACCTCCCATGCCAAGTCTGTGGGCGAAACTAGCGCTATGACTATGAGACAAGATCTTCTAGCTCGACTATCACCAGATCTCACTAAGGAACAACAGAAGAAGCTACTTGCCATTCTTCAAGAGTTCTCTAAGCGCTTGCATCTACAGGTGAAGAGCAAATTAGACAAATTGACAGTGAAGCACGAACTAGCACAGGAGACCATCAGCCAATAAGCCAGAGATCATACCATGTGTCAGCAACGGAACGTCGAATAATTCTTGCCGAGGTGGAGAAAATGAAGAAGAATGACATCATTCAGCCTTCGCAGAGCCCATGCTCGTCGCTAGTGGTCCTCATCAGGAAGAAGGATGGCAGTTGGTGCTTTTGTGTTGGTTACAGGAAGCTTAACAAGATAACTAAAAAGGACATTCACCCTCTTCCATGAACTGACGATACGCTAGATTGTCTGAAGGGGGCTAGGTTTTTCTCAACCATGGACATGTACTTGGATACTGGCAAATCAAAGTAGATGAGTCTGATCATGAGTAAACTACATTCATCACCCCTGAGGGCCTGTATGAGTTTAAGGTAATGCTGTTTGGTTTGTGTAATGCACCAGCAACTTTTTAATGGATGATGGATAATCTTCTGAGGCACCTGAAGTGGACGATGTGTCTTTGTTATTTAGATGACGTTATAGTGTTCTCAGAGACATTTGATGAACATATAAAAAGACTGAGGACCGTTCTTAAGTGTCTCCAACAAGGCAGACTGAAACTTAATCCAAGAAAGTGTCTCTTTGGAGCAAAAGAAATCAAAATACTTGGACACTTTGTGTCAAATGAAGGTGTGCGGCCAGACCCAGAAAATGTGAGATCTGTAACGGAATTTCCTATTCCTAAAAGTATTGGAGATGTGAGAAGCTTCCTCAGATTATGTTCTTATTACCATTGTTTTATTGAAGACTTTTGTATCAAAGCCAGACCACTCCAAGAGTTGTTAAAAGCTGATGCTAAATTTATGTAGGGTGGTGCTCAACAAGATTCTTTCCATGTGCTGTGAGAAGCTCTGACAGCAGACCTTGTTCTTGGTCTGTATGAGAGAGCACCTACAGAATTACACACAGATGCCAGTGGGTATGGGATCGGTGCTGTTCTGGTGCAGATTGTGGATGGTAAAGAGAAGGTTATAGCCTATGCTTCTAGGACACTTACAAAAGCCGAGAGAAACTACTCAACTACAGACAGAGAATGTCTTGCTGTGATCAGGGCCATGTGCAGATATCGACAGTATCTCTATGGAAGGCCATTCACAGTTGTTACAGACCCTCATTCACTTTGTTGGCTGACAGCTCTTAAGGATCCAACAGGACTTGCCAGGTGGGCACTATGTCTTCAAGAGTATGACATTACCATAGTGTACAAAAGTGGAAATAAACACCAAGATGCCAACTGTCTCTCAAGAAACCCTGTGCAAGACCATCAAGACTTTGATGAAGATAGTGACTGTCTTGCTGCACTCCAGGATCTCTTTGCTGAGCAGAAGAATGATGCCAAGATATCTCATATTATGCTTGCCTCAAATTAGTCAGAGGATGTGAAAGGACAATTTAAGGTAGTTAATGGATTACTTTACAAGAAAAACTTTGATCCGTTTGGAAAGAGGTGGCTACCAGTGATTTCTAAACACATGCGCTAAGATGTTCTACAGAAATTCCATGGTGCACCTGAGGCCAAACATTTAGGATTTATTAAGACATAAGATAGAATCCGCAAGAGATTTTTCTGGCCAGATTTGTTTAGGAGTCTCTGTCACTATGTGTTCACTGTCGAGAGTGCCAGAGGAGAAAGGCAGTTCCTCAGAAACCACATGGCCAACTCATATCAATTCCACCAGCCGAAATGCCTTTCCAATGTGTTGGGATTGACCTCCTTGGTTGATTTCCAAAGCCTGCTAGCGGCAATAGATGGATTATTGTTTGCACTGATTATCTGACAAGCTGTGCCATTACAAAAGCCATGAAAACAGCTGAAGCATCCGAGTTAGCCAAATTCATAGTGGGAGACATTGTATTAAAACACGGTGCCCCAAGGTCATTAATTACAGATTGAGGATAAGTTTTTCAATTGAATCTTGTGATAGAGATAAACCGTCAGTGCAGAATTACTCATCACATGATGACTGCCTACATCCGCAAACTAATGGGCTTACTGAACACTTTAATATAAGACCTTGGCTGAAATGCTATCAATGTTTGTCATTGTTGAGCAGAGCAACTGGGATTAGTGCTACCTTTCATGACGTTTGCCTGCAACACTGCCAAACAAGACACCACAGGATTTATGCCATTTTTCCTGGTGCATGGGCATGAGGCAACTATGATGATGGACACTGTGTTTCCATTACATCTTGGTGTCGTGGCCGATGACTACATCGGACAGGTGTTCACCAGAGCTGAGGAAGCTCGGCAGCTAGCTCGACTCCGCAAGCTGCAGGCTCAAGAAAACTATCGCCGAAGGTAAGACACGAGCCACCACCCTGTTGTGTACTAGCCTTGTGACCTCGTCTGGATCTTCACTCCTGTTTGGAAGATTTATCTCTCTGAGAAGCTCCTCAGGTGCTACTTTGGACCTTATGAAGTTGTAAGACAGTTGTCTGATGTTACTTATGAAGTTGAAGATTTCGACCCCGATACAAGATGACCACAAATCAGAGATAGGGTCCACGTTCTTCAAATGAAGCCCTACAAGGATCCTGCAACCCAGGGTAAATGCAAAGCTCCAACAAAAGGCAACAAGCGAAAAGGTGACGAAGAGCGTAGCGGCAAAAGAAGTTCTAAGAAGATCACCACCAAGGCAAGCATCAGTCATCGGGAGTCAGAGTATGAAGGACCGATGACTCGTTCGCGGACCAGGACGACATAACACGGAGATGCTGTTCTCTTAAGGAGGGGCAATGTCACAGCAGCAGCTGAGTAGCACCCTGGTGTAGTGGTTATGATTGTGAGCTGTTTCATGGAAGGTCATGAGTTCAAAACTCATGTAGACTTTACAGTTTTAATTTCTATATTCAGTTCAAGTGCATTCTAGAAGTATCCACAAATGTCAAGAATCATTGTACTGGAATGTTCTGTAGTTGTATATATACTGTATGTGTTCTGGCTGGAGGCAGTTCACTCCACACTCTTGTATGTCTAAGTGCTGAATACACCTTCTAACGGTTTCTGACGACACGAGACAGTGTGGTACTGGGGTGCAAGACTCACATGTCTCTCACAGTTGACTTACGTATTGTGTGCAACCGATCATCTTCTCGGGTTAGACGGCTGCATCAATGTCCACAAACTCTTCGTCCCCGAAGACTATTGCTCGTTAAAGGAATTTCAAAATAATCTTTCGTTCTACTCTCGAAGTGATTCTGTACTCTCATGATACCTTTTGTTCATCTCTTTATATTTTGATCTCCACAATAACACAACTTCATAAGTTTCACATAATCATTCAACTCCTTCAAGTCAACCCCATCTTGGACTATTAGATACTAACAGATACAATTACAATATGTTTGGTTTAATAACCACTATAAAACCAGTTCTTGCTTCTAGCTTGTCCAACTCCAGGAAATCAAATGTAAGTGTCTTTAGTTCAATACATAATTCGTTTGTTCACAACAAATACAGTCATTACACCTTCAAGGAATAAAGCATGCTTGCTCCTTGTACTGAACATACAGCTTCCATGGCGTGAGCGACAAACACTTGTTGGCACCGATCCACCATCACTATTGCAGTATTCTCCTGATACACATCCATCCTGCACACATAGAAACCAGTGGTGAGGTTGACACATCTCCACTCTCTCTCCCTCATACTTAAAACATCGGGTGTTTGAGACAGTGGAAAGATGAGTGTCTCTGGAACTTACTCCAAAATTCTTGAGGCACTACAACCTTCGTTAAGTGAAGTTAGTGTTTGTCATTCATCTAATTGCACCTTCTTCTATGTGACAATATGATCAGTTTGGGCTGTTAATATATTACATTATAATACTATGCACATTTCTCTCACAATAAATAAAAAATCTTGTTTGGTGCAATCCCCAACAATGACTTTTCTTTTCCATCTGGTAAATCTCATGTGACCCAGGGTTCTGGATGACTTTTCCAAAAAAATGTTGAAATGTGTGTGAAATCTTATGGGACTGAACTGCTAAGGCCATCAGTCCCTAAGCTTACACACTACTTAACCTAAATTATCCTAAGGACAAACACACACACCCATGCCTGAGGGAGGACTCGAACCTCCGCCGGGACCAGCCTGACTTTTCCAAACTCTACTCTTTTTCCTAAACCTTACTAGTCTGTTTCCTTCACATCTCTTCCTTCCCCTTCAACCCTTCTCTCAGAAGAAGGAGCCTCTTGCTCTGAAAGTTTGCAAACTCTGATATCTCTTATATATGTGTGTTCTCCTGCCACTGCTTCGTGAGTAGATTTTTCATCTGTCCTTTTATTTTCGATAAATAAAAGGAGCAAGTGTTCATGAGAGTATAAAAGTTCAAATCACTTGTGAATTTTTTGAAGTCTTATGTCTAATTACAAGCAAATGACAAGTTCTAAATTTTACTTACATGACACAAGCATAGCCTTTGGACATAGCAGAGTGACATATATATAATTCAAAAGGATAAATTTTTTCTATTATCTGTAGGACACACAACAACATACATAATGGATGGACCCTTAACTGTTCAGACACATCACAATTGTATTCCCCATGTCAACTAAACAGTTACCTTCCCAGTTTTCATTTTCAGTATGAATATTTGGGTTCCCCAGTATCTCACTAACATATTTATTCTCTACTGCATCTGAAAGACCTGTCTCAATTTCTTTGAGCCCCATATACTTTATTTTATCTTTTGTTATAATACCAAAAAAGGAAAGTTGCTACTCACCATATAGTGGAGATGCTGAGTCACAATAGGCACAACAAAAAGATTCACACAATTATAGCTTTCAGCCCTTAAGGCCTTTGTCAGCAGTAGACACACATACACACATGCCCACACACAGTCACCCAAACGTAACTTGCACACGCGTCAGCAGTCTCAGAGAGCTGATTTCAGGCTCACATGACATTTTGTAATAATGAGTGGTTCCCGAGTCTGGAAGAACTAGCTGCTTTCGTTCAATTATTCTACACTCATTGAGCGTATGGTGCTCAGGATATTTCACACAAAGACTTCTGGAACAATATCTGAGGACTTCTTTTCTTTCAAAGCACCATATCAGCAAATAGATTTGCAGAAATATAGAGTCGTCTTAGGTTTGATTCTTTGCCATCAAGGAGACAGTAAAAGGAAATTGATAATTTTTGCCTTGCTTCAGAAATATGGAATCTATTTACTGACAGTTGCATTGCCTGCTATAAACTAGTCAAGGACATGACTGTTGGTAGGTGGCTATATCCTTGCAAGTGCAGGTGCCCTTTCATACAGTACATGGTGAGTGAACCTGATAAATATGGGCTAAAATACTGGTTTTTATGTGATGCTGATAAGTGCTACTTCCTGAACAGATTCCCATACCATAGCAAACATGAAACTCAAGATCTGAGCAAGGGTCTTGGTCGCCAAGTTGTTATGAAGTTGACACAGCCATTCTTCTACTCTTGTAGTAACATCACGACTGACAACTTCTTCACATCCATGAAACTGGTGGATGAGCTGAAACAAAATGGAACAAGTTTAGCTGACACTTTTTGGAGATCCCTCAAAGAGGTCCCTCCTGTGATGAGATGTGGAGACAACTGGCACTATCTGGAGACTACTCAAATAGGTCACTCGTGTTGCAAGATGTGGAGATGCCACGTTATATGGAACACACTTGTACAAGTCGGGCAACAGTTTTCTCATAGTAGACCAAGGGAAAAAGAAAAAGAAAGTGCTTATTCTGAAACATGCATGGTGGATGTGAGGTCAATGACAATACTGAGAAGAAATTTCAAGGAACTGTGAAGTTTTATAACGAAATGAAGGGTGGAGTTTATATAGGTGACCAAATGACTACATTTTAAGTGTCTGAGCTGGCACCCTTCGGTGGCCTGTGCATGTATTTTACAACATTCTTGATCTTGTCATGATCAACATTCACACAATTTTTAAGTTATTTACATCTAAGAAGATTTCAGGGTGCGACTTTATCCTCAGAGTAGCAGATGAGCTTGCTGGCCCCTATAAACTACAGAGAGGAACTAATCTCCCCGTTCAGGTACTTGCTACCAGCACTGGCCAACTTGGAAATAGAAAGCATTGTCAAATTCAGGTTTTCTGCAAAGAACAAAAGGCAAATAAAATGTCATGTGTATTTTTCAAGTGCAACACATATATGGGCAAAAGCTGCCAAACCCAGACTCTTGTTAAACGTCTGAACTTTGAGCTATCCTACCTTAGGCAATTTTGTCCATTTCTTTGTTCCTAAAAATTTCCAAATATTTATAATTCTGGAGTGAAATTATTTGTTCTTGTGTTTTTGTTCCTTGATTGCAATAAGTAAGAAAACACAGAGAATTTTAGTCACATGTTTTGGGCAAAAGCTGCCAAACCCAGACTATTGTTGAACATCTGAACTTTGAGCTATCCCAGCTTAGGCAATTTTGTCCATTCCTTTGTTCCTAAAAATTTACAAGTATTTATAATTCTGGAGTGAAATTGTTTGTTCTTGTGTTTTTGTTCCTTGATTGCAATAAGTAAGAAAACACAGAGAATTTTAGTCACATGCTTTATTTTACAATCTCTTATAAATACTCAATACTTACCTTATTTGTCTGTAAAAGTAAAAATACTATTGATACTCATATAATTTTTTTTATAAATATAAATCATGTGATATTGTTTTACTTACATGTTTTAACGGTGTTTTATGAAAGACTGAGGAATTTCTTCAGTAAAATTTAAAATAAAAAAGGTCATTCCTGAAAACTATTCATATTAGAGACAAAATTAAATACTGGTTACACTAGTCCTCCTGAACATATTGTTATCATGGTGACACTCCGTACACCACCCAGATGGCAATAAAACTGTGGTTTCCCACTGTGGGTAAAAAATGACTCAAGTGGTACTTCCAGGGATATGGCAAGTCCAGTACTTCTAGTGTTAAAAATTCGGTGGAGGAATAAAACACCACAACTAATTTTCTTAACAGTATTAGATATGATATGCAACATAACATGGACAGAATACCAAGTCCAAAATAAACATCCTCCACAAAAAATTAAGATTGGGGCTTAGTATCTTTGATGCATATGTGTGTTAGTAAAGTGCAGTAAAAACTTCATTGTTGGTATTTAGTGTTGAACCAAGTTATAATTTTTTGAAAGTCACATAAGTTATGTGAATTTGACCTAAAACAACCATGAGTACATTATATTTTGCCACTGTAGTTAAGTTATAGCAATTACAGACATACTTTCACAAGTCTGCCTTAAGGAGGCAGTTAATGTAATATAGTCATTAATAACAGTAGATTGTATTTTTCAGTTTAAAAATTTGTATGCTGTACACTTTTTATTTTATAAGTTTGAATGACCATTTAGGAGCATATTAATTTCCTCTGAGAGTTTACCTGAGATAGTATGTAATCTTCCAGTTGCTGTGGTAAGTGTGGTATGTTCGAGAACCATCATTTTTCATAAAATATTTGAAATCAGAATCCAGTCTCTGTCAACAGCTGCCTTCTTAAAAGATGTACGGGGTCCCGCCAGATGGTAAACATTTTCCTTAGTATAATTTGTCATGTGGGATGGAAGGTTGTACAGCTGTTGTATTGTGCTCTGAACAGTCACTGAAGATACAAGTAGAGCAATTGGTGAATTTTCCATCCTCATTCTTAAAATTTAATACAAATAGGTGAACAGTTGCTTGGTCATTGCTGAATGGTATCCTTGAATTGCATCTTGCACAATTTACGTGTAATTTTCTGCACAGTCAGCCAACATTAGACATTCAGTTTCAGCAAGCCTCTCTTTCTTTTCTCTAAAGAACTATCCTTGGATTTTTGAAAAAAAAGGTAATGACTTAGATTTTCTAACTTTTCAACAAGTGATTCAACATATTATTCTTGACTTTTTATAACTGTGACCATTTCAGCCTTTTCTGTAGTGACCCACTGCTTACACACTACACTGCCTGGAAGTTCCTCAACTGACTTGTTTAACATTTCAAATAGGGGTTCTTTACCAGGACAAGTTTTATGCAAGCCCATCATACAATCACAGTTGTTACTGTCACACACCATCTAATCAAGTAACCTTTTATAGTTAACAGTGAGATTGGCAATCATCAATTTGATGTTGTGATGATAAACACAGACACACAGAGAGCATGTACCTGATGATCCAGCCAAAACACACCATTTAGGATGTAGTTCACAAAATTTGGATCTACGTACTTGACATTCATGATGAGATGTTCTAATAGCCAAATAAAGTTAATTTAAATTGCACAGTACTATGTGCTTTTATTTCACTACTTTGTCTCCATCTGTAACCACTTTGGTATATTGCTTTGTACCTGTGCACATCCTGTTGTTTTCATCTCTTTCAAAGAACTGTTTAACTTTCTCTACAGTCTCTGCATTAACACCTGAAATTCTGCAGCAATTTTTTTCTTTTGGCCATGAATCAGGGAGCAAGTGTAATATTTTCACTTTTTCTTCTTTAGATGAGAGGGTTTCCACAGTCAGCAAAATGGTCTTGTCCTGACAAGTACTAAGCCTGGTAAGTGTTGAAGTTGTTTCTCATTCCTGTAATAGTTTACAAGAAATTTCACTTTTAATATTCAGATAATTCATTTTCTTTATTTTAACAAAAGCTGATTATATAAAAATCAAAAACATATATAATAGACCTGCCATATTAAGGCAAAAAATGAAATGAGCGAAATATATGCAACAGCTAATTTCTGAGTAAGCTAGAAATACAGCATAATACAAAAAATTGTAATTTGGTTCAACATCAAATACCAACACCAAAGTATTTACATAGATACAAGCTATGTGAAAAAATCAGATTTTTGTGCTTTGCCTCCCCAAAGATATTAAGTCCCAAACTTTTTTTTTTTTTTTTTTTTTTAAATTAATTATCAAAAAATCTGTTTTTATTTATTTATTTTTTTTAAATGGGGAAAATTTATTTTGGACTTAGTACTCTGTCAGTGTTATGTTATGTTTGTATGATATCTAATAGGGTTAAGAAAATAAGCTCCAGTGTTTTATTCCTTCATTTAAGTTTTATGTCTTGAAAACTGTGTTTTAATCAATCATGATCTAAAAGTTTGGTAGCCATTTTCTCTTACTAGAATTACTTTCAGGCTATTGTCTTTGGACTCAAATTATAGGAGAAAATGTTCTGAACAAAATGGTGTGTTTTTCGTTCCTGTGGAATTACCCTGTCTGATAATATTTTATTTATTGCATATGACTGTAAAGCCCCAAATTTGTTCACACAGGCTCAATATAAATGGCTGCCTCTCTGAAATGGTTCAAGATAAAAAAAATTTAAAACTTGTTTTGAAATAGTTATTTATCATGTGTTAACACATAAAAATCATAGAAATCAAAAACAGTCAAGCGACCTCTAATTTTTTTTGGTCACTTCAAATGGATTTCATGAATCTACATTGCTAGTTATGGCTTTTTCTATATCAACAACTTTATTGTTAATTTCTACTAATTGATTTTCACTTTTGTTTTCTAACTTATTTACTTTACATTGAAGATTTTGGTTACTTTGATCTGCTTATAATTTTAATACATTGCTTTCTTGCTTTAGAACATCATGCATTATCTTAAATTTTTTATTCATTTTCATAGTTGTTTCTGTGAAATTTCTTTTAACATCAGATACTTCACCTTCTTCGGTGACAATCCGTGCATTGATTAATTTTTCCTCTGAGTCTACAACCAATTTATAATTATTGAGATCTTCTCTCACTTTGTTAACTTTAACATTAGTGTTCAAAAGTTCATCCCTTAATTCTTTTAGCTTCCTGATTGTGGCTGTTGTGTCGGCTACTCTAGGAGTCAGCAGCGACATAAACAAGGAAGGAGAGAAGTTGCGGGCCTAGAGAAAATAATAAATTGAAATCATATCTCCTTGATAATGCCTTCATTGCTATAGACGAATTCATGAATAGGAATAAATAAATCCATAGGTATAATATATGCATTTTGTGTCATTTAAGAGAATGAGTTATGTAATAAAAATTTTAAGCTTAAAAAAATAAATAAAATGAACCTTGATTCACGCGTGCATTTCTTATGCACTTGACATGTTCCCATCATAGTTGTTACTGTGAGATTGATCAATGGAACACATAATTAGCTATCTCCAACTTGATCTCTACATGCACTGGCAGATTAATAGAACTCTTATTTCTACAAAGGAAAGAAACATAGGCTTCTCATTACAAAGTGAATCAATGTGCTTCTTGTGCCTCCTGCATGCAATTACTTTACCCACTATTACTAATTGCAGAACGCAGGCTAAGTATCATCTTTGTATTACTCAGTATTCATGTTCTTGAAGTCTGTGACCATACTGCACCTGACCAGTGAAGAGAGATTGGTTAAGTCAGCATTGACAGGGGGCACTGAACTCTGTCTTCCTGGAAGTGTGACACTGCATGGTCTTTCCATTGGCACACTGGTCAGCACCTTCTTGATGCCATTTTGTGGGACTGCACTGGTTGGTGTGCAGTCAGTGCTTTAGGAATGCACAGTGATCCCAATTTTACTGCCAAAACTATTATTGGTTGCATTGGGTATATTATTTGTTATTTCAGTTTTACTCCCCCCCCCCCCCCCCCCCTGCCCAAAAACAAAATCGTTATTTGTATGCACTATAGTGTTGTTTAGTTTAGTTCACATTTTGCACTGATTTTATTGCTCTTTTCCTTGAGATGTCTCCCCTAAAATTTCAATAACTGTTCACAAAGGTCAATGTGTGGTCAGTAAAAGTTCTCTATAACCAAAATCTAGGAATGGACTACAAACACTGCTAGCATTCCCATCCACTTCTGTCTAATTATGACTCTTATTTTGTTCATTATTATTGTCCGAAATAATGTCTGCTTCACTGTGGCTATCACTAAATTCTGCACTGTCATTTGCTACTAAGTTGTTATTAAGTACTTCTCCCTAATTTGCCTTTTTTTCAGTTTTAGACAAAACACTTTGCAGTCCTAAATGAAAAGTTCCTCACATGGCCTGCAACACTGTCATTCACTACTCTACAAAATAAAAGAAAACATTATCATGAAAGTACTTATCTTCTTCGATGATTTTGAAGATGATGGCCCATGTAATTATTTCCAAATATTCGGTTCATCACTATCCTTTGTCCATCTTTTCAGTTCACATTCAGTCCTAATTGTTTTCAGTGCTGTCCGTATGTTTAATTTAATATCCTTTTAATTTTGTTTTTGTGATTGTGTTGGTATCTGATGCTTGGAAATGATTAACAAGATTGTCCTGCATACTTTCAATGGATCCCAGCTCCTCCACCAATCGTTCGACTAAGAATAGATACTCAACTTATAATTTCTTGAAATTCATGATCTGGGTGTGTATCTCTCCATTGCAAATATCTCCACTTGTAAGAAAGTCTTAGGCTCTCCATAATGACAGGATCAATTCGTCTTTGTCAATCAATTCAATTAAATGATTCAGCTGAAATGAAACTGTGTTTAATAATGTATTTATTCACACCAAGTTAACAATTAAGAGTTGGTTGGTTTTGAAGACGAGTTTTTTTAATATGAAATTTGTTACACCCGTTACAATTTAATGAACACTCCAAAATATTATAAATATCATTTCCAAACACATGAAATACATTTGCGTAACAGTATTCGATTTAATAACATCAAAAACTTTTTAAATAGAGGTTTTATTTTGACACTAACATTAATCCTGAACTTTATATGTATCTAAACTAATAATACAATCAGATTTCTGTGTACCAGTTTTGTAAATACAAGTTTTAACATTTTTTTACATTTGTTTTTGGGTAGAAACAACATTTCATTGTTATTTTGCACTATTGTATTATCATTTAGTTTCAGGTACCTCATTTCCATTAATTTAGCCAACTAATATCATTACAGTGTTTTCTCATTCACTCATGTAAGTTCACATATGCATTGAGAGTATCAGATACTGTGATATGCTCAGTATTGCACTCTTTGTTATATGTTTACCTATTCTGTTACTTACACTGTCCCCACAGTTGGATTACCGTAATATGAATTTAATGAAATGGTGAAGTTTAAGTTTTAAAGTTACATTTCATTGTCTGCTCTATCAGACATATAAACGTTTTCTGTCAGTGTTGCGAAACAACACTGAAGAAAATTCAAACTAAATTGTAGCAGTATGTTTATGGCTTCAACATAACCATGTATCCACTTCTCATTATTAACGTTCAACTGACTGGGTATAAAATGTCACTTTTAAAATAATCACTGATCTCATGACTGATGGATTAGTGTTTCTTCTAAAAAATGATACTTCACAAAAGTTGACATTTATGTTACAAATGATTTTGATCACCATCAGTTCATCTAATAAAATTAAACTTTGTCCATTCACAACAATCACCCTACAAAGGCTCAGTTTCTAACTAAAGTAAAACAAAGATATTAGACACTTATGGTGCAAAGCACCAATGATGCATATTTACTACATGCCTGTGCCAACATTCACTAACAAAGTGATATCTAGAACATTAAAAAAATTATAGATATAAAACAATTATATATTCTTAAACATAATTTTGTGATGAAGTTTTTGATGCCTCAATAACGTTGAATGTGTGGGGATGAGAGTGCCATTGGGTATCACAGCCAAAGAGCCACAGTCGTGGTTTGTTATATCTGTCAGACTGAGAGTCAGAGACAGTTTGGTTCAGAGTTTTGTATTGAGAAAACGTGCTGTATGTTTCTCTCAAGCAATAAAGTATTTTTCAGCTTGAAACTGTATCTTCCTGTATACATAGTGGAGATCTACCACATTGGTGAAACACGACTAACATGTCAATCACACAGTGGTGGGTACAGAAAAACCTCAAGGAGAGGCTGCTAAAGATATCTTGAGCTACCTTTCCTTTTACCATAATATAAACTAATAAAGTCACATGCACAGTTTAAGAAAGTTTTATGTAAACTGATTATACACATATACAGGGCAGTGCCATCTTATGATATGAAAAAGTTACGATTGTGGTTCTCTTCCTTAAATGATGTATTCTATGTCCCTGGCAGTGTGGATGGCAATGCAGGTGGCCCCATATGTATCTACCACTGCAACCACAATGGATGGAAATTCGCTTGCTTTGTTCTCCATTGCAGTAATGGAAACAATGCAGCCATCTTCTGTTACACTGTACACATCAACTGTTCCATATGAGGTCACTGCCTCAATAAATCTGCCATCAGTAGAGTGAGTGCTTTAATCAACAAACAGGAGCCATGTTCGTGTGTGAAACATTGCAGACCCAAGCTCTCTATAACTGCTGTGCTGCAACAATGGCTGCCATCATGTGACAGTGTTATTATTATTATTATTCAACTTCGCATGAGATCCAGCACCAATTGTGTTACTTCGTGGACTTGATTCTTGATGTTTGAACATTCTGACCAGTTGCAAGCTGCACACTGTTCTGTACTGGACACTGTATGACACTTGTCGTCTCATCTACCAGATGCCATTACATGTTCCACATCTGTGCCGAGAGTGCTGCAGGACACTTTCACAATTGTTTCTCTTTAAGCGTTTCATGGAGAATCACAGCTGGACACTACAGACTCTCTAACCAACCTAAACTTTCTCCATTTTGCCCTGAGCAATCAAACCTATTGTTTGTGTCAGCAGAATGCGTGCTCACATCACTGAAAATACTGGACAATGGTTCTAAATACTGCACATTGATTTACCACCTGTATGAATATGCTGACAACCTTAGCAACATCTTCAAGGCCCCTGTGATTGATAAATATGCTACAGCTAAGTCTGCTTCACTACAATGACTGGCATGCACCCTAAAACAACAGTTTTGGCAGGTCATATACACTGAACAGTTGAAAGATGAAACTCTGTTACAGTTGTGCCAACTGCAAATTTTTCTAGACAAAAACCCCATGCCAAACGATATACTTTGGTCTCTTGATAGTTAAGTTTCATGAATCTGCACAATGTAGAGGTGCTAGACTGAAAAATTGCACTAGTGGAGAGACTTCTTATGGTCCTACAGCATTGGCACCATATAAACTTCAAAGACACCATACCAACACAACATGTCAGAGTGCTGAAAACCACGACATGCACAAAGCCACTCCAAATTTAGCTAAGAACAATTATCAGTGACATCTTGGCTGCAGCCTCCAATATAGCCTACCTGGCTGCACACAGCACCACCCCTGCAGTTCACAACACTAAGACACCCCACCCCATTGCCACTACTACACATCTGTTCTGGTATCATGCATAATTAGGTGACCCTGTGCACAGCTTCCAGCTTCCCTGCTAGTTTCCAAATGCCAATCATGCCCCAAATTAGGCACATTGGCCCTCAAGGCACCTTCACATGTACCGAGTTGGTCACACATCATCAATGATGGATAAGCTGTCACACAGCCGACGGTATACCATCGATCACAACTTGGGTACATAATTTCTCATATACCCTGGTTTTGATATTATTACAGTCCATAAGGTAATGTTCACAGAGTTAAAAGGCACATATGTTCACCTCTGACTCGCCATTGACTCTGTAATCTTAGTACAGGAATGGTTGCTGGTGTGTCACAACAGAGTGAAAATCTCCACTGCTCATGGACTTTCCTTGCTACCAACATAGACGAACTGGTGTAAGTAGAGGACTTTCTTGGACATTTCCATCTCTCACCTGACCTCAAACAAGCAGCTCTCATACGCCATGTGACTCAATGCTGCATCTGTTAGGTTTTTGTCTTGGTTTCACCTCCACCATTGCACACCCTCTGGGGTCCACTGGTTCAATTAACAATGCCAACTATTAATGCTCAGCTATCATTCAAGAATGTGTGATAGTCACTGACAAAATTATGACAATGCGTCAGCAGAATCTCAACATGCATCTAGAAGCAGAGGTTCTTTGCATCAATAATGAAAACTTGCACCTTTGTCATAACAGTATTTCACGAGAACTCATGCACATGTTCAAGCAGCACAAGACATTTGTAGCTGCCCACCCACATGATGGCTTCAAGGTGCATTGCCATCAAGCAGATGCGCCACCGTTGCAAACACAGGTTAGTCTGGCACCTTCGGCCTCACCTCTCAGTCTAGTCACCCCACATTCCACTCTCTCCATGTCATGCATAAACAATTGCTAATGCACCATTCGACACAGTGCCCTGCTTTCTTACTGCTTACAGCCCGTCAATGGACCACTAGGCACACAGCTTAGCTCCTGCTCTACTGCAAGCAGCCAGGGTGGTGATCAATTACCTCCTTCAGTAAGTAGTTGTTTGTCTCTGTGACAGCTCTTGGATGCACCCATAAAACTCATTCCAAAAAAGAGTGGCACTGTCCGACTTTGTGGCAACTACAGAGTGCTCAACATCTTTGTTGAGTACTCTGTAGTTGCCACAAAGTTGGAGAAAGCGATGTGACTTCGAACTAGTTTTTGCTGCCTTCTGAGACACAGGGATCATCATAAATGAAGAAAAATTGCAAATTAGGCAATCAGAAGTAACCTTCTTCGGACACACTCTAAATGCTGATGGCATCAAACTCACTCTAGAACAGACTGAATTCATCCAGCAGCAGCAACCTCCACAAACGTATCATGATTTGTGATGTTTCCTAGGAATTCTCAATTTTTACTGTCATCAATTATCACACTCAGTGGAAATTTAAACCCTAATAATTGATTTTCTCATTAGATCAACATGTATGGTCAGAAGAAACTGGTATGGACATCGCATATGAAAACTGAATTCGACTGAGAAAAGGCTGACCTCCTAAAAGCAGTCGTACTTACCCACCTCTTCCCAGATGTGCCGCTACCGATGAATGGAAGCAGTATGGCTGTCGATGCAGTCCTTCACCAAGTCATAGAGTGTGATATACAAACCCTTAGTTTTTCTCGAAAAAATTTACAACCTCACAGTCAAAGTGGTCCACTTTCCACTATAAACTCTTTGCCATGTATGAAGCAGTATGATACTTCTGGAAGGACATCAAAGGCAGACATGTAGTGATATACACAGCCCATAAACCACTGGCAAATGTGATACACAACCAACCTATTCAAGGACATCAACCTCTGATGCTTCCGACACCTGGATTTAATCTATCAATATACAACCGATGTTTGACATTTGCATGGAGCTGATTAATACTGTTGTAGACTGCCTCTCACATATTAAGACTGTTTCATTCCACGTGGACTATATTGCCCTCACTCATGACCAAGCACTTGACCGATTGATCTCAGACTTTATCGACAGCAATACATCAATCTTATGCATCAAGCAGCTTTCTATGTCAGGCACTGATGTCTGCATACTGTTCGATGTCTCACAAAATAGGGTGAGACCCCTCATCCCAGCATCCTCACACATCACACTATCAAACAAATTCACAACCTGGCCCACTTGGGTGTACGACCAACACTACAATTCATGAGCAATTTGTGTGGCCTAATATGAAATGCAACTATCACACCTGAGCACAGACCTGCTTCCTTGCCAAAGCTGTATGGTTGGGTATCATGCACAACTGGCCCTTGGTGTCATTGAGATACCACAGACACCCAATTCCAACATTTGAACTATATGATCAAAAGTATCTGAACATCACCAAAAACATAAGTTTTTCATATTAGATGCATTTTGCTGCCACCTACTACCAGATACTCCACATCAGCGACCTCAGTAGTTATTAGACATCATGAGAGTGCAGAATGGGGTGTTCTGCAGAACTCATGGACGTCAAAAGTGGAGAGGTGATTGGTTGTCGCTTGTGTCAAACGTCTGTACTTGAGATTTCCACACTCTTAAACATCCTTAGGTCCACTGTTTCTGATGTGACAGTGAAGTGGAAACTTGAAGCGACACGTACAGCACAAAAGTGTACTAGCCGACCTCATCTGTTGACTGAGAGAGACCGCCGACAGTTGAAGAGGGTTGTAATGTGTAATAGGCAGACATTTATCCAGACCATCACAAAGGAATTCCAAACTGCATCAGAATCCACTGCAAGTACTATGACAGTTAGGTGGAAGGTAAGAAAACTTGGATTTCATGGTTGAGCAGCTGCTCATAAGCCACACATCACACTGGTAAATGCCAAATGACACCTTGCTTCATCAGGGTGTATATGACCCAGGACAGCCAGGAAAAACCCAGTAATTTTTTCATCCAAGAAAAAACTGGGAAAAACCTGGGGAATTTTTTTTGGAATTCCATAAATTTTTCATTGTTTTAGCTTTCAGTTAAATGTTTGTAATTTTGACTGGTAAGGATTGGTTCTCTAGCAAAGAATGTTACTGTATCCTGCTACTGGAGAATGATACTGCAGCAATAAAATATGAATGAGAGGAAATAAAAAAACTTTAGTGGCTAAGGAAATGTGCCATTTACAACTGGCATTTACAACTTGCAACTGCTAAATCAAAACTTTTCTAACAGTCTCCAGATAGTATTGCAAATGGTGGTTCAAAAAGTGTTACTTTCAAAGCAAATTTCTTTTTATGCAAGACGAATTAAGTTACATGTGAGAAAATGGGATGAATTTCTTAAATCACAGAGTGTTTAAAACTGAACACTTTGAGGACCAGCCACTTACAAGTTTTCGAGCCCAGAAGACCAGACATTTATGACATTATTTTAAATTTACTGGCACATTTGTGTGATGTGTCTTAAAGTATAACACACAAAACAAGATCAATATTAAATGTGAAAGCTTAGCTTCTCTTGTAGCCTGTTAATCTTAAAGACCAATATTATATGTGAAAGCTTAGATTTTCTTGTAGCTATACTATATTAATGTAAACCGTTAACATTTACTCTTTGTGTGTTTGTGCTACATAACAGTGATCTTGCTATTGGCTGACTATAGCACATGTCCTATGCTCTGAATATCTGCTGTCAATGGCTGGCGAGATCACATGGCACGAGATACAACTGGTTTACAAAAGGCCATTGGAATCATGATTTCAACACTCTGGAAACTGACACATTGTGTTTGGTACAATTCGAATTTGTACTTTCATAATATGAAAATATTCAGCGTATATGTTGCTGCACATCAAATGTTTTTCCAAAACTTCTCTCCTTTTTTTCATCAAACATCTTTCCAAAACTTCTCTCCTCCATCTTTTTTTTTCCCCCAGGATTTCTATGCCAATACATAAAACGATAACATCAAAGGATTGATAAGCTTTACAGTTCCAAGGGAAAAATCTATAAAGAACGTACTGTCATGTAGCATGGAAAAAGTGTATTTTCGCCCCGGAAAAAGCATATTTTTTTAAACAGGATGTACGGGAATAATCCGGGAATTTATTTTTCCTCGTCCACGTATACACCCTGTTGGTGTAAGGAGCATAAACAGTGGATGATTGAACAGTGGAAAAATGTTGTGTGGAGCAGTGAATCATGGTACAAAATGTCGTGATCCGGTGGCAGGGTGTGGGTACGGTGAATTCCCGGAGAACATCATCTGCCAGTGTGTGTAGTGCCAACAGTAAAATTCAAAGGCGGTGGTGTTATGGTGTGGTCGTGTTGTTCATGGAGGGAGCTTGCAACTCTTGTTGTTTTGCATAGCACTATCACAACACAGGCCTGCATTGATGTTTTTAGTATTTCTTGTTTCCCATTGTTGAAGAGCAATTTGGGGATGGTGATTGCATCTCTCAATGTGATCAAGCACCGGTTCATAATGCGTGGCCTGTGGCGGAGTGGTTACATGACAATAGCATCCCTGTAATGGACTTGCCAGCACAGAGTCCTGACCTGACTCCTATAGAACACCTTTAGGATGTTTTGGCAATGGTTACATGACAATAGCATCCCTGTAATGGACTTGCCAGCACGGAGTCCTGACCTGACTCCTATAGAGCACCTTTGGGTGAACATTTGCCTGTGAGAGTGGAAGCTGTTATCAAGGCTAAGGATGGGCCAACACCATACTGAATTCCAGCATTACCTACGGAGGGCGCCGCGAACATGTAAGTCATTTTCAGGCAGATGTCTGGATACTTTTGATCACATAGTGTATGTTTGGATCCAGTCGGCCCCCTTTCCAAATCAGATGACTTCAAATGTGTATTGTCAATCATCAAATGCGTCTCTTGCTGGGTTGAGGCAGTACCCATCAAAGATATCACAGTAGAATTTACTGTCCTAGCCTTCATTGACGCTTGGGTATACGCATCGGCTATGCTGAAACAATCACCACTATGGATTCCAATTTGAGATGGCCTTCTTTGATCCTCTCTGTCACCTCTATGGTGCCAGAAGAAATTAGATGACGATGTACCATCCAGAGAGTAATGGGCTTGTGGAACGCTGGCACTGAACTCTTGAGACCGCATTCATGTGTCACACAGACAGCTGGATGGAGGTACTACCCAGAGTTTTGCTCAGCACTCGCACAGCTTTTAAGGAAGACCTACAGGCCTTCCTGGAGGAAATACTACATGGAGAAACACTCACCCTTCTTGCAGACTTTATCTGTCAACAACTACACCTGTTCCATCTAAACTGCCAGTTCTAGTGCAGCAAGTGAAACAGTACGTTTGAAATTCACAAATTCCACCCCCAATAGCACACACTACACCAAAAACATTTGTTCACAAAGCACTATCGGATTATGCATGTGTGATGCTGTGTGTTGACACCATTTGTCCATCATTACAGCCTCCTGATAAAGGACCACTTCACATCATTAAAAGAGGGTTTCAGACCTACGATATCATTCTCATATGCAAAATGACTGTGGTATCTCTCTACAAACTTGAGCCAGCGTGGATACTCCAGGGCCCCGCTGACACAGATGATGAGAATGCGGACACTCCTCCACTTGACAATATGACACAAAACAACCTTGAGCTCACTCCATGCATCAGCAGTGATGACTATCACTGTTCTTGACTTCCAACCTGAGGACCTCAGCACTAAAATTGTTGATGATAATGTCAGTATCGACAGCATGACCTTCAGGGCATGCCCACCATGCCATCCATCCAGCACTCACACACTCCTATCAGCTACCACCTCATCGCATCTGTCTTTGGACAACATCCTCACCTTCTCTGCATCATCTCAGCCATCGACACCTGTGAAGCCTTTGACTTTGCTCCCTTCACCTGTTGCAAAACCAACATCCCAGCGACACACATTAATTCCATCTGCTTTACCTGAATTGCAGTCTCGCTGCCCAGTGTGACCTGGTCCCATGTCAAGTACACACCATCTTCCACCACATCATTGACACTGACAAACAATCCCACTGTGCCCTGCACAGCAGCCACCAATGGCATAGCTGGTCATGCCCAGCTTCCACTCGCACTTGCACCACACCAGAGCCACAATTGTCTCCACCTTTAGTGCTGTGTGAAGGGGAGAGGGGCAGAGGGTACTGTGTGGAGTTGATGCGACAGTGCTGTCACTGTTGCAGATCAAAGAGCCACAGCCCTGGTGTGAGATATCTGTGGGACTGATAGTGAAACGTAGTTCATTTATTTCCAAAGAGCAAATTGATCTCAATAGTTCCCCTTGTGAACCTAAAATATGCATATTTCAAAGAAACATAGTTAAAAAATGAATGGTATTGGTGGGTTTATTAATGGGAAGATGTACTGTCATCTACTATTGAACAGAAGTCCTTATGGTACATTTCCAATGTATTTCGATCATGAGTGGGCCTTTGAAGGATCTGTTTTAGGAAGTTCTTAGAGAAGGCAGCTAGTAATGTTTCACAAGATGTCTTTTAATGTCTGCAACTTATAAAACCATAAAAATTCCAATTGATCATTGGATGATTAAAGTGTCCTCTGATGATGCCATTATGATTGCCAAACATATGTACCAGTGATCTGAAATTACCTCAAAGTCGTCAGTAACATCTGGGAGCCATTACAGGTTTTACTCTTGATACTTAGTCTTGCCCAAACTATTTTGTATGCAACTTCAGTTTCTATCTCTATGGATTTGAGTCTCTTATCTGCTGTGGCAAATACACTGGGTTCAGTTATCATTAACCTGTTCTTTCAACATAAATGTAGATTTACCTGAACAGTCTCACTGACGCCAATTTTGGATTATTTCCAGCTGTCTATTCTTAGCATCATCTTAGTGCCACGGCTTTTTAGGGCTACTTCAAACTCCAGCACATATTTGCAAATGGCTCAGCAGCTTGTTACAAGGATTTTAATCATTTCATTTAGGATGGCCATGTCTTTGAATCTTACACTAATACTTCAGTGTCTCCTACAGCTATCATTATCTGTATTGGATGGATAGAAGTCCAGAGAGTTTTGTTCAAACTCTATGTGCAAGGCTGGTCTTCTCAATCATTTATGCCATTTCCTGGAATTATCTTAACATGATTTCGGACCTGAGATGACAGACATCATTTGCTCCAGTGTATGCCATAGTTTGCAGTTGGTTATACTTTTTTCCCTCAGTGGCTACCTGAACACCCTCTCAGCCTGTTGAACGAGACCTCCAGGCATACACACAGATCAGTACTAAATAGAGCCAAAAGAAGATGTTGGATAAATACAAGGAAGGGCAGTACAAATGGTCACGGGTTTCTTTGACTCATGAGAGATTGTCGCAGAAATATTACAAAACCTGAACAATTAGGTACTTCAAGACAGACACGAACTATCTTGTGAACTCCTGCTTACAAAGTTTCAAAAACCAAAAATAAAGGAAGAATCTGGGAATATACCAGCCTACTACATATCTTTCTTGTAGGGAGCAAGCCTGGACTGGTAAGAAACCCTAATATGTGGTGCAGTGATAAATATCAACTGTCATGTACTTCACACTGATTTTGCAGAATGGATGAAGATACATGGTAGCCTATACTGAACCATTAGAAAATTTGCTTTCTTCCTCCTAGCAGTTTTCTGCTAATTATATCATTGTATATGTAGCTTTTGTAAGCATAAAAAGTTTATAACAGATTGATGCCAGTAAAATGTTGAGGCAGCTTACAGAAACAATTTCTGATAGATGCTTATCTATCTAAATTAATATCTTGAGTCATCCGGTACCCCTGAATGTCCAAGATTGAATTTATGAATTGTCTTAAATTAATGAATGTATTACACTCTTAAGAAAACCATTTGTTAAATAATTGCTGATTCTTAAGACACTGTGATTTGTTTTATAGTTATAATTTACATAATATTAATTTTTATTCTTAATTTATAGCTGCTGCTCAAATAGTGTCACAACTCTTGGACAGAGATGTACAATTTGCTGCAATGCTTGAAAGGAAAGGGTTGCGCATTGAAGATGCTCATCATGCAGCTGTAGTTATTCAGGTCAGAATCTATTATTGTACTACCAAGACAGTTAAATATTCATATAAAAAATCTAATAGTTTCCATTTTATTGGTACAGGAATAATTTATAGATTATGTTATAATCATATATTTATAAGAGTGAAGATGGACTTATACTTGGAGTTCTGGAGCTAGATTCAATATTGAACACAATTTGCACTGATATTCACCAAAGAAAATATTGTTTTCATTGAAAAAAGAATCGCTTAGAGAAATTAGAAGGAGACATGTCATTTATGTGTAACATTTTGCAATAACAATTTAATAGTTGACAGTGAAGAAAAAGAACAGCTTCATAGATTCATCCCTAGACTGAAAATTTAGTACAGTGATGGTATTGTTGAAAACAGAAATCATTCACACATCTCTGACAAACTTTTATGACACATTTTACAAACTGTGTCTCAGTATTATGTTCATGTAATGAAGAAAGTAGCTTTTTCCAGATCATACTCCAAAGTTTCTTTTCTTCTGCACTGTAGTTATGTAAAGCATACTTGGGATTCAGTAACCCTTCTTCCCCTTTTGTGGTGCAAAGCATGACA
The DNA here is from genome assembly GCF_021461385.2 of Schistocerca piceifrons. Lineage (NCBI taxonomy): Eukaryota > Metazoa > Arthropoda > Insecta > Orthoptera > Acrididae > Schistocerca > Schistocerca piceifrons. The sequence goes on along the minus strand of NC_060138.1, from coordinate 267,555,875 downwards.
TACAAGAAGTTTCAGTTCCCATGATTAATGGCTTGGTAATTCATATCAGCACTGTTTTCACTGATGGTTATCCTGATGACAGTTGGTTTGAACACACATGAATTACAACTATTTGCTCAGAACAATCAGGAATTAGGTCACTAATGTGTATGGTTGTCTACATAAAGAGACGGTAGTGTCATTTCTCTATAAGAAACTCACACATTTAGCTCTTCAGAGAAGCACATAGAAGAACTATGTCAAAGGTGTAGAAGAAAAATTGACATGCACATGATAGATATGTAAGCAATAGAACAGTTCATGATGGGAGTGACAGTCTACAGTCACTGTAAAGAAACTTCTAAAGAAACAGAAACTACTGCATAATAGGTGTAAAGTGTAGGGCTATAGATAGAGAGGTCTTGAACCAAATACGTTTGGCTGATAAGAGGGTAGTGTGTGAAACCTTCAATGACAGTCATAACAGAATATTATCAAAATATGCATCACGGAACCCAAAGGAATTCTAGCTGTATGTAAAGGGTATTTGTGATACCAAATTAGCGTCCAGATACTCTTGGATGAGACAGGTACCGAAATTGAAGACAGAAAAGAAAAAACAGTTTTCAAATGTTCCTTTTCAGAGGAAAACCAATTTAATTTCAACCACTAAAAAGATGAATGAAATGGTTATTAGTGTCAGTGTTGTTGCGAAATGGATTAAATCTTTAAAATTTGACAAAGCTCCAGGGCCTGATGAAATGCATACAATTCTATACTGAATTTGTGGCAGAGTTAGCCCCTCTTTTAACTGTAATCTACCGTAGATCCCTCAAATGAAAAATAAATGCCCAGTAGTTGTAAAAGAGTACAGGTCACACCTGCCTACAAAAAGAGTAATGGAAGTGGTCCATGAAACTACTATCTAATATCCTTGACTTCCACAGTCTGAGGTCAAACATGACGAGGTATCTTGAACAGAATAGCCTCCTCTATCCTAACCAGCATGGCTTTCCAATACATTGATCATGCGAAACCCAACTTACACTTTTCCCATCTGAAATCCTGAAAGCTATTGATAAAATCAGTCAGGTAGATGGCATTTTTCTCAATTTCCAAAAAGTGTTTGACTGTACATCATATCTACATGTATTATCAAAAGTATGATCATAAGAGACATGAAGCAAAATATGTGACTGGATTCAGGGAAGCTGCAGCATTTTATCTTGGTTGGAGATTAATTGACTGATGTAGATATAACTTTAGTTGTTCACCATGGAAGTGTGTTGAGACACTTTCTGCTCATGTTGTACATTAATGACTTTGCAAACAAATTAATAGCAACCTCAAACTTTTTTTCAGATGATGTAGTTATCTACACAGTGGCCTTTAATTATGTATGTGACATTTGACTGACTGTGATATATGTGACTCTGGACAAAGATTTTCGATATGACAATACTGTGTAGCCTGAGGGTGGAGATCATGGTCACTGGACTTAAAACTGTTAATGTATGCCAGACAGCATGGAGGAATATTCATTTCTGGAACAGCATGTGTGGTGTGTGCGTTTGTATTCTGTAACAAACAGTTATGTTAGCCGAGTTTGGAGAAATGATTCATCTGTGTTAACAGTCACAAAAATAAACAATAAATTTGATATTACTTTAGAGTTTTGCGTGCAGAGATAGTGGGTAGGCCTCAGAGTATGCATACCGATGATAAGAGTGCTTGTGTGTTGGAAGCCAGTAACTCGTTGCCTGGGAAGCCAAAATCTCAAAGCCTTATATCCAGAGAGTTGAGCATTTCATGTACAACACTGCAGAGAATAATTGAGAATCTGAAACTGAAACCATATCGTTCTCATCTGATAAATTATTTTAATGGCAATGATCCAGATAGTGCTTGGAATTTGCAGAAAAATAGCTTGAGTGCTGTAGGAAAATCCAGGTTTCGCAGAACATGTCATTTGGACAGATGAGGCCAAATTTCATGTTTGGGAAGTGTGAACTGACATAGTTGCAAGTACAGGTTACAATAAAACCCTAATATAAACATTTATATGCATGACAGAACTCCTGATGTCGTGTTTTGGGGATGGTGTGTTTTATGGTAGGATGACTGGCCCATTCTTTTTTAATGATACTATTACTAGGGAAAGTCACCATAAATTGCCTACAGACACTGTGTGTCCTTTACTGTCTGCATGACTGAACATAAACGACCGATGGTGGCAGCAAGATGGCACACTGCCACACTTTGCCATAGCAGTGTGGCAATGGTTGAACAAAATGTACCTGAACCATTGATGGTTGATGTGGATCTGTGGAATGGCAGTCTGACAGTGCCTGACTTTTTCTTATTGGGTATTTTAAAAGACAAAGTTTATCAACATCACATATGCAATTTGGCCAAACTTTGTGAAACTATCACAGAAGAGTTCCACAGGATCACAGGATACAGGTATGGGTCCATCAGGCAGCTGTGACAATGTTGCTCTTCATCTCCAGGCACATATCAATTTGCAACATGCCTTGATGGACCATGCCACGTAGAACAGAGACTAAAATTCTTGTAAGGAAAGGTGTGAGAGTAATGTGTTTATGTTCAATTTCATGTTTGAGTTATGTTGCTAGTTTCTTCCGCACAGTGTTTGAAATGTCATATGCATATACTTATGCATCATATGCACCTGCATTATGAAATAATATTTGGAAAATATGGTACAGATATTCAAAAAAGACAACCATTCACCTATAGTGGATTGATGTGTGGAGCATAGACACATGCAATATATAACAGTTTTCAAACTAGCTTTTGAGCTCTTGTTCTTTCTCTAGCAATAGGAAGTGCCATGCCTGCGAGAGTGTATTTTCAAGTGTCCATGTGGCTTTATATGCGGATGTGTGTATTATTGCTAGAAAAAGACAGAATCTCAAAAGCTGATGTGAATACAGTTTTCTGTTACATGTGTCTATGCTCAACTCACCAGTCTGCTATAAAGGAGTGCTTGCATTTCACTTATTTTGTGTATTATTCTATCTGGGAGTTCCATTATTGTAATATATAGGTACTCTGTCAGACAAGTTTTTCATATGGTGCAAATTTTGGAAACATGCTTTAATTGTTGAAAAATGAAAAATTGTACAACTCATGAAAGAAAGAAATAGTATCCTGTAACTAAAGCACCAGTGAATGACATAAGTAATCAATCAGTTCATACAAATACATTCATGTAACACTTTTTAGGTATATTGCATTGAACACATAGTGTGTTGTGGGGCGATCACTGTGTTGTAGAAATAATTGAAAAGCGAAAATCGCTTAAATATTGTTTACTAGATGAGCGCTTTCAACACAGTAAAGGTGCCATCATCGGAATTGTGAAGATATAACATGACAGGTTTGAGGGAGGGCTTACACAAGTTACACTAATACATTACTATTAGTACAGTACCACATACCTGAATATGTATAAATATGTATAAATCATTTGGATATAAAGATACATGACGCAGACCACCTGATATAAAATCATTGTCGCAGAAATAAAAATTAAAAAACAACTGCTCTCATGGTCATTCTATTCCATCAAATATATAAAACCGAAACCACAAGATAAAACTATTTGACACATGACCACAGCACAACAAACAACGGTTGGCATCACAATGCCCTCTTCTGCGCTGGTTTGCCTGCTATGAGTCTAGTGGTTCACAACCGGCCACTAGATAGTGCTGTCCGAGCAGTGCACACACAGTCCCATGGTATAACCACTCATTACTATGACAATACAACTTTACTAATATTGCTACATGCAAAGAACACTTTCGCATACGCTTACTATACATATTATACCTGCTATGCATACTATATATACTATAAAGTTAGGCAGGCCATGCCCCACAAAAAGAGAAAAAAAGTGAAAAAATGACAAATTAACTACATATTAATTTACCCTTATTCATATCTGGAAGCCAGGAATTTACACATAGTAAGCTATTCATAACACGACTTAGATACGATGTGACGAGTGATGAAACCTATATGTTCGGCTTTACCTGTTTCGGCACTACAGTCTTAGGTATTATAAACGCTAAAAAAGTACTAATGTGCTATAAAAGGTTGTCACCATCTATACACTCATCATGAACATAGTATGGACCGACTATGAAAACCCACATAGGCACATGATATTAAGGAAGGGCAGGTCAGAAACAAACGGAGGGGGCACGGGAATCGGGGAGAAAAAATCGACATGTGCACCAAGATGCACAGCCACTCCACGTGTGCTTCCATCGGCATGGAACTTGTTCTGTCCATTCAACTCACCAAATGGGAAGTAATGGAAAACATTCTTACGATAACATATTTTTTTTATTTTTTTAATACAGAAACGTGACAAAGACACATTTGGTGGGCAGTGGTAATCATCAAGCAAAGATTTACTAGTGAGGCTGACAACTACACATTAGACCTCATAGCAAGCATGTACCATAACATGGCAGGCCACGCCCTACAAAATGAGCAAAAAAGGAAAAAAGGAGAAACAGAGAAAAAAAAGAGAGAAAAAAATGACCAATAAATGACATTAGCAATACTCTATTGGTGGTTTTCCGAGCATAACAGATACACAACACCCATCATAGTTTGTGAATAGGCCGCAATGGATCTCTAGAGCACCACATCAAATATGTCAAAGAAATTATGGTGCTCCGATTCTAATTGTTCGTTCAGCAATTTGCTTGGAAACGTCTTCCTGTTTCTGTAAATTTTGATGTTTTCCAAAATGTTAAGTTTGCTTCCTTTAGGTGCTTTATACAAGATTTTCATTCCTTGTTGCGTATCAGTAATTTTATGGTTCAAGTCCCGCATATGGTCACCCAAAGCAGACTTATTGTGGGCACTTGTGTGCTCACAAAAGCGCGTAAAAAACGATCTCCCTGTTTGGCCCACATAAAAGCCTTCACACCCGCCACATTGTAATCTGTGTTTCTAAATTTATCTTTGCTGTCTTCAATCGTATGTCCATCCAATAATAGTAAGGGTAAAAAGTGTGTTCCAATGACATATCAAGGCCCATTTTCTGACAAAATGGGCCGACGATTTTGTAAGTCCGGTGTGGTCCTTGCATTTAGCACAAAATAGTTTGCGCTCAAAACTTACCCATACGACTGAAGACAGCAAAGATAAATTTAGAAACACAGGGGTATACAGATTACAATGGGGCAGGTGTTAAGGCTTTTTGTGGGCCAAACAGGGAGATTGTTTTTCGTGCGCTTTTGTGAGCACACAAGTGCCCACAATAAGTCCGCTTTGGGTGACCATCTGCGGGACTCGAACCATAAAATTACTGATATGCAACAAGGAATGAAAATCTTGCATAAAGCACCTAAAGGAAGCAAACTCAGTGTTTTCAAAAACATCAAAATTTACAAAAACAGAAAGAGGTTTCCAAGCAAATTGTTGAACGATCAATTAGAATCAGAGCACTATAATTTCTTTGACATATTTGATGCGGTGCTCTAGAGATCCATTGCGGCCTATTCACAAACTTTTCGTGCCAATAGTGAATTATGGAGGAGGTGGTGTTACTGTATTGGGGTGTCTTTTGTATTTAGGTTGTGGTCCCCTTATTAGGAATAAGAAAGTGCAGAAGTATGTACATGTTTTACAACATTATATACTGCATACAGTAGAAGACCAGTTTGGAGACGATGGCTGTTTGTATCAGCATGACAAGCACTCTGTCAGAAAGCATCTGTGAGACAATGATTTGCCTACAATAATGTTCATGAAACGGATTTGCTAGTGTAGAGTCCTGACCTGAACCGAATGGAACACCTTTGGGATGAGACAGAAAGGCAATTTTGCTCCAGACTCAGTGTCTAACATCACTACCTTCTCTGTCTGTGGTTCTTGAGGAAGATGGGGTGCCGTTGCCCTCCACCCCCCTCGCCCCCTTCCTCCACCCTAACATTCGCTAGGCACTTCATTGAAAGTGTCCCTAGCAAAGTTAAACTTCTCATAGAGGTGAAGGGGGAACACTTCCTATATTAATGTCCACTAATAGGTGTCTGTATACCTTTGAGTGTGTAGTGTAAGTTCTGATCTTAAATTTTTACCTCAAATAATGCCTGTAAAATGAACAATGCATTTCAAGTGGAACAGAAATTTCAGTTTGACAACCATAAAACACTGATAAACGCAATTGGTTCTCCAGACTCCATACCGCAGTACAGATTATAAGGTTTTCTATGCTGCCCCATATCTTTTATACATTTATGAAATGTTGAAATGGGAAATATGTTTGAATTATATGCCAGTACTATATCCAGCTGTATCTAATAAGTGTCTTCTATAGATATTTTATTTAAAAACTGTCCAGCTGTCTTCTGAACTGTAAAACTGATGGTGCAGCCCTCCTACATGTGTAAGAACATATTCCTGATGCTATACAAATGTGGACACAGACCATCACAAACACAGAAATGTCACTCAGGTGGAAAAATGTGTACTTCCAAACTATCATGTATAACTGACTTCATGTCACTTGTTTTAGTTTATAAAATGTACACATTAATGGCAGGGGTGCTATACCATTATCTATGAGAAATGACTGTTTCAAAAACTAGATTTCACATGTTATCTAATTTTAAATGCCATCATGATTAAGTAAATAACTTATCAGAACATTTTGATGGTGCCTGTAATTACCAAGTCCCATAAGGATGATTTAGACATTAGACTCTTGATGTTTCTATAATCCAAGGAATGGCCTGTCTCAGTTCAGTGTGCAGCCACTACTGATTTGTCAAGCTGCAATAGACAGATGCAGAGTAGATATTTATTGAATGGTTCAAGTTGTTTGCCCAACACATGAAAGTCTACATTGATGAGATTTTGTATTCATTTGCCTTGTGTAGTGTTAGACTATACTTCACAGAACCAGCAAGTGTGGCTATCTTTCATGCTGAGCAAAAGATAATCTTCACTTTTTACTGAGAGAGGATCCAGCCTACTTCAGAAAAAAGATCCCATTTAAATGGTAAGAAGACCAGAGATCTGAACCCTTCCTCCTGGACCTATTAACTCAGCATGTTCACCTTGTGTGACTTCATATACTTCCCCGGCATGATAAGTCTTGAAAGTCTCTTTGGGTTTGCTGCCAGATTCTAAAATCAACTCGATTCAATATTTTGGCAATCAAACTTTTGCCACCTTTAGGAGAACACTACTTCTGCTGTTAAGTTCTGCTGGAAACTGATGGCAGGCATCAAATCAACATCCTATATTGGCCTCTGTTCCATACGCGGTGCATGCACTGTCCATCAGAGCTGCTGCCTTCCAAGACTGGGTAGGTGACACCGCCCTTAATATAACACCGTCAGCAACAATACAATGCACTCAGAGATGATTTTCAAACACTCAGACTGGCCACACGGGAGAACGTTCTGTTTTGACGTGGGATAATACAGGATTCCATGTCCTATTAAGAGGACACTCATTGACTCTATTAATTAAATTATCCACCAACCTAATTTCAATTGGCTCTTTATAGACACTGTTTCAAAAAGTGGAAGTTCTCCCAACACACAGTTTCATCAAATTTTATACCATGACCCTCATTTAAGCATTGTTTTGCTACCACCGATTTTTCTGGCTTTGTAGCCTAGTATGAAATCAGTGTTCCATGCACCTGTCATGAACTGTGCAAATCGAATGACCGATGTAAGCCTTCCCACACTGACATGGAATTTTTTATACCAGGCTTCCTAAGCTGCAATTCATCTTTCACAGAGCTGAGTAGTGCCTTAATCTTGGAAGGTGGGTGAAACGCACTCTTAACATTAAAACTCCTTTAATTTCTTCCAGTCTTAAACTATATGCACCAGAATAAGGAATAAAGGTCACCGATTTACGCTCCTCTTCATGCCTCTCCGGTGATGGTCCAAACTCCATAGCCCGACAAATCTGGTTCTCAGAGTATCCATTTTCTTAAAAACAGCCATCAAATGTGCAAGTTCTGGGTTAAACTGTCTACGTTGGAAATGGCATATGCTATGCGTACTAGACTCCTAAGGACGCCACTGCTTTGGTATGGTGGATGATAACTCGTAGAGTGCAGGTACTGATCTGTGTGTGTCAGCTTTCAGTGAGCACTGAGTCCCAAAGTACCATCTGGTTTTTTGTAAACCATAATGTCCAAGAATGGAAGCGTCCCATCGCTTTCAACGTCCATGGCAAATTTAATACTGGGATGAAAACAATTGAAGAGGTCTCAAATTCTGTTGAGAGCATCACGTCCATGTGGCCAGATGAAAAAGGCATCACCCACATACTCCCACAAGCACATTGGTCTATAATGATGCAATTGAAATTAGGCTGGCAGACAATTAAATTAATAGAGACAGTGGGTTCCCTCTTAGCAGGCCATGGAATCCTGTACTACCCTGCATCAAAACCGAACATTCTTCTGTGCGACCAGTCCGTGTGTTCAATAATCATCTCTGAGTATGATATATCATTGCTGCCAGAGTTCTGCTAAGGGCAGTGCCACCTGGCCAGTCTTGCAGGGCAGCAACTGTGATGGGTGGTGCATGTGCCGTGTATGGTATGAAGGCCTATATAGAACGTCCATTTGCAGCCTGGCTTCAGTTCTCAGTGGGTCTCATTAGTGGAAGCAGCATTCTCCTCAAGATGCAAACAGTTGGATTGCCAATATATTGAATCAAGTTGATTTTAGGATCCGGCAGCCTACCTGGAGAGACTGTTTGAATTACAGAGCCTTCCATCTCACATTCTGAGGGTAGCCATTATCTTCAAATGCTTTTCTGAGATGTTCTAATTCATCACATGGATGGTCATTGTTCACAATAGAATGAACAAGAGTATTGGTGACAGTATGACAGTACATGTCTACAGAGCGTGATAACAGGTGTTTGCTTGCAGATACAAGTTCATGTGTGTCAGCTTGCAGTAGATTCTATGTTCCCAGTTGTCTGTATCTACATAAAGACTCTGCAAGCTGCTGCATAGTGCATACCATAGGGTACATGATTCCAATATTATTGATTTTCTTTTCTATTCAATTAGAATATTGAATAAGGACTATCTGTACACCTCTGCATGCTCCTTAATCTCTTTTATTGCATGCTTAGGATGCCTTTGCAAGACATATTTGGTGGCAGAATAACAGTCACACAGTCTTCTTTGAATATGGGTTCTCTTACTCTACAGTGTTATGTGAGAACTATATCATTTTTCTTCCAAGGAGTCTCATTTAAGTTGAATGAGTATTCCTGTTACACTTTCTTATGGCCTATACTGACCTTTTACGATCATAGCAGCATGTCTGAATTTGTTCCAAATAGTGGACCAATACTGTGGAATTTGTGGCAATAGTGTGTTGTATATGATTTTCTTTACAGTGTGTTGCATTTTTCCAGAACACATTCATCAGTGCTAAGTCTTCCATTTCCCTTTCTTAACAGTAATTTTACATGATCAACCCATTTCATGTTACTTCTTAGTATTAACCCTAATTACTTATATGTTGTGATGTACTTAAGAAGTTCACCGCTGATCTTGTAATCATATATTATAGAATCCTTTCTTGTTGTTAGTATTGAAATGAAGTAAAACATCTGAAAAAGGGAGGCATACATTGTTTTCCATCTCCTTGGATGTTTTCATGGGTGGGATTATGGTACTCCAAGAAATGAAGCAGTTCCTCATTGGCATGGGGCCACACTACAACTTTACTGTTTGTATTCAAAAGTGTTAATATTTTTACATTTGTAGTTTTGGAATTAGACTGATGGTTCCACCTGGGCTAAGTCTGATTGGGTTTATGGAACTGCGACAACTAGGCTTACTGTAAAGTTCCGCTGAATTGTGATGGTTTCACAGCAATAAATGGAAGTTATGTGACTTTATGTTATTGATCTGATGGACAAAGAGTTTGAGGAGGCTATATTATCGGCCTGACTAAAGGGTTAAACATCATGCCCATGGCAAGAACTCTATCTATTCCAGCTATCATCAGCTCAATGGAAGAAGATATACGGCCACTCTATATTGAAATGATTCATTAAATCAAATGAAACAAGTAACCTGTTGGACTACTGTGAAGTCAAACCCACAAAGAAGTAACATTTTCTTGGTAGGGAGGGAGGGACCTCTCGAATACTAAAATGCACAGCCTGCTAGGTGATTTCACATATTGTGAGATTAATAGGGATCCCAATAATGAAATGGTCTGAAAGACAACTTTGATCTTGAATGCTTTCTTTGTCCCTCAAGACACTGTCATAAAACAAACAAAGATGCTGTAACTTACGAAATGAGAAAGCGTTGGTTTGTTGATAGAGACAATAACAAACACAAACACACACACAGAATTCAAGCTTTCGCAACCCATGGTTGCTTCATCAGGAAAGAGGGAAGGAGAGGGAAAGACGAAAGGATGTGTGTTTTAAGGGAGAGGGTAAGGAGTCATTCCAATCTCGGGAGTGGAAAGACTTACCTTAGGGGGAAAAAAGAACAGGTATACACTTGCACACACACACATATCCATCCACACATATACAGACACAGGCAGACATATGTAAATGCAAAGAGGTTGGGCAGAGATGTCAGTCGAGGCGGAAGTACAGAGTCAAAGATGTTGTTGTATGACAGGTGAGGTATGAGGGGCAGCAACTTGATATTAGCGGAGGTTGAGGCCTGGTGGGTAACAGAAAGAGAGAATATATTGAAGGGCAAGTTACCATCTCCGGAGTTCTGATAGGATGGTGTCAGTGGGAAGTATCCAGATAACCCGGATGGTGTAACACTGTGCCAAGATGTGCTGGCCATGCACCAAGGCATGTTTAGCCACAGGGTGATCCTCATTACCAACAAACACTGTCTGCCTGTGTCCGTTTGTTGCTGGTCATTCCCACATAGAAGGCTTCACAGTGTAGGCATGTCAGTTGGTAAATCACGTGGGTGCTTTCAGACGTGGCACTGCCTTTGATCGTCTACACCTTCTGGGTTACAGGACTGGAATAGGTGGTGGTGGGAGGGTGCATGGGACAGGTTTTACACCGGGAGTGGTTACAAGGGTAGGAGCCAGAGGGATGGGAAGGGGGTTTGGCGATTTCATAGGGATGAACCAAGAGGTTACGAAGGTTAGGTGGACTGCAGAAAGACACTCTTGGTGGAGTGGGGAGGATTTCATGAGGGATGGATCTCATTTCAGGACAGGACTTGAGGAAGTTGTATCCCTGCTGGAAAGCCACATTCAGAGTCTGATCCAGTCCCGGAAAGTATCCTGTCACAAGTGGGGCACTTTTGGGGTTCTTCTGTGGGAGTTTCTGGATTTGAGGGGATGAGGAAGTGGCTCTAGCTATTTGTTTCTGTACCAGGTCGGGAGGGTAGTTGCGGGATGGGAAAGCTGTTTTCAGGTTATTGGTGTAATGGTTCAGGGTTTCAGGACTGGAGCAGATTCGTTTGCCATGAAGACCTAAGCTGTAGGGAAGGGACCGTTTGATATGGAATGGGTGGCAGCTGTCATAATGGAGGTACTGTTGCTTGTTAGTGGGTTTGATGTGGACGGATGTGTGAAGCTGGCCGTTGGACAAATGGAGGTCAACATCAAGGAAAGTGGCATGGGATTTGGAGTAGGACCAGGTGAATCTGATGGAACCAAAGGAGTTGAGGTTGGAGAGGAAATTCTGGAGTTCTTCTTCACTGTGAGTCCAGATCATGAAGATGTCATCAATAAATCTGTACCAAACTTTGGGTTGGCAGGCTTCGGTAACCAAGAAGGCTTCCTCTAAGCGACCCATAAATAGGTTGGCGTATGAGGGGGCCATCCTGGTACCCATGGCTGTTCCCTTTAATTGTTGGTATGTCTGGCCTTCTAAAGTGATGAAGTTGTGGGTTAGGGTGAAGCTGACTAAGGTAATAAGGAAAGATGTTTTGGGAAGGGTAGCAGGTGATCGGTGCGAAAGGAAGTGCTCCATCGCAGCGACGCCCTGGACGTGCGGGATATTTGTGTACAAGGAAGTGGCATCAATGGTTACAAGGATGGTTTCTGGGGGTAACAGATTGGGTAAGGATTCCAGGTGTTCGAGAAAGTGGTTGGTGTCTTTGATGAAGGATGGGAGACTGCATGTAATGGGTTGAAGGTGTTGATCTACATAGGCAGAGATACGTTCTGTGGGGGCTTGGTAACCAGCTACAATGGTGCGGCCAGGATGATTGGGTTTGTGAATTTTAGGAAGGAGGTAGAAGGTAGGGGTGCGGGGTGTCAGTGGGGTCAGGAGGTTGATGGAGTCAGGTGAAAGGTTTTGTAGGGGGCCTAAGGTTCTGAGGATTCCTTGAAGCTCCGCCTGGACATCAGGAATGGGATTACCTTGGCAAACTTTGTATGTAGTGTTGTCTGAAAGCTGACGCAGTCCCTCAGCCACATACTCTCGATGATCAAGTACCACGGTCGTGGAACCCTTGTCCACTGGAAGAATGATGATGGATCGGTCAGCCTTCAGATCACGGATAGCCTGGGCTTCAGCAGTGGTGATGTTGGGAGTAGGATTAAGGTTTTTCAACAAAGATAGAGAGCAAGGCTGGAAGTGAGAAATTCCTGGAAGGTTTGGAGAGGGAGATTTTGAGGAAGAGGAGGAGGGTCCCGCTGTGATGGAGGACGGAACTCTTCCAGGCAGGGTTCAATTTGGATAGTGTCTTGGGGAGTTGGATCATTAGGAGTAGGATTAGGATTATTTTTCTTCGCGGCAAAGTGATGTTTCCAGCAGAGACTACGAGTGTAGGACAGTAAATCTTTGATGAGAGCTGTTTGGTCGAATCTGGAACCCTTGTAACCGCCCCTGGTGTAAAATCTGTCCCATGCACCCTCACACCACCAGCTACTCCAGTCCAGTAACCTGGAAGGTGTACATGATCAAAGGCAGAGCCACGTGTGAAAGCAACCGTGAAGCCTTCTATGTGGGAATGACCAGCGACAAACTGTCCATTCACATGAACGGACACAGGCAGACAGTGTTTGTTGGTAATGAGGATCACCCTGTGGCTAAACATGCCTTGGTGCATGGCCAGCACATCTTGGCACAGTGTTACGCCGTCCGGTTTATCTGGATACTTCCCACTGACACCATCCTATCAGAACTCCGGAGATGGGAACTTCCCCTTCAATATATTCTCTCTTCCCATTACCCACCAGGCCTCAACCTCTGCTAATATCAAGTTTCCGCCCCTCATACCTCACCTGTCATTCAACAACATCTTTGCCTCTGTACTTCCGCCTCGACTGACATCTCTGCCCAACCTCTTTGCATTTACATATATCTGCCTGTATCTGTATATGTGTGGATGGATGTGTGTGTGTGTGTGTGTGTGTGTGTGTGTGTGTGTGTGTGTGTGTGTGTGTGCGTGTGTGTGCAAGTGTATACCTGTCCTTTTTTCCCCCTAAGGCAATTTTTTCCGCACCCGGGATTGGAATGACTCCTTACCCTCTTCCTTAAAACCCGCATCCTTTCGTCTTTCCCTCTCCTTCCCTCTTTCCTGATGAAGCAACCATGGGTTGCGAAAGCTTGAATTCTGTGTGTGTGTGTGTGTTTGTGTTTGTTATTGTCTCTATTTACAAATCAATGCTTTCATTTGGTAAGTTACATCATCTTTGTTTTTTTTATATATATATCCCTTTTCCACACCTCTCCATTTCTCTCTTCCCTTCCTATTTCCCCCTTCATTCCCTTCCCTTACCCTCTATCCTCCCCTTCCTTCTCCTCCGCCCTCTCCCTCTCCTTCCTCTCAGTCTCTCTACATCTTATAATCTTATATACATATATATATAAGACACACACTCACACTCCCAGAAGCTGCTGTGTAGTGGATGGCAAAGGATACATCATTATACATCATTCCAATATTATTGATTTTCTTTTCTATTCTATTAACATATTGAATGAGGACTGCCTGTAAGCCTCTAGATGCCAGAAGAACATTTCTTTGTGGCTATATTGGGTCTCTACTGTATCTTATTACCAAGCATTTAGCCTTGCTTTTGAGACTGCTTTTTGGGAAGTGCCTCTCACCACATTTGAAATTAGCTGAATTTATCAGCATGCTGAAATATCTTTGACTCAACAATTATGATGTACTATCCAGTTGTGATTTATCATTATTTACAAAAGTCTCCATCACAGCATTCTCATCTTTGATAGTATGAATGGTGTTCAAAAGAAAGAGTATGAAACAAGCCTATAGGTATAACTGAAGTCTTTATTTATTCAAAAGTAAACATCAGATGCCTGAGCATGGTTATCCCACTGTTTCATGAGCTGAAGGGTTTCCTGTTTCCAGAATTCCTATGGTTGTGACAGGAGACTGTCCTTCACTGTAACTTTCAGTTCATTATCTGAGTTGAAGCACGGTTTTGTGGCCTCGATACTTGGAAATCACAGCGCGACATTTCAAGGCTGCAGGCTGGATGCTCATGCTGCTCTCACTTGAACTTGGCCATTACACAGTGTGTAAACTTGGGTACATGTGAACACGTGTTATTGTGGAGCAGACTCACCCCCTCCATGAGCATCCTGTGTTATTCGCTGCTGATGGACTTACTTAGGTTATGGAGTGTCTCACAGTACATGTCACTTAATGGTTTGTCCATAACCGAGAGATTCAATGAGGATCAGACCTGGGATGTCGAGAAAGACTGTGAGCATGACATTGCCTGCTAAGGGCACAGATTTGAATTTTTAGGGAGAAGTAATGACACTACATCCATGTCCCTAAGTGTCTCACTACACTATCCCAAACTGGTGTACGCATATTTCAACCAGTTTGGTTGTTACATTTTATACCTTTTCATTTGAACTCTTGTTATGAAACATTCAGATAAATAGATTGTAACTGTATTTCATCATCATGCCCTCATCTTAAAATACTTTTTACTTAAAAACAATTTTAATAACAGATTGATGGTTTTGCTATGTGGAGCCCTCTGTTGCCTCTTGTGGCCAATTTGTATATGAATTACTTCAAGTAAAAAGTACTGGTATCTTCTAATTTTAAGCCCAATATTTTTGAAGGTGTCTGCATTGTTGGCTATTACAATTATAAGGCCTTGAAGACAGCACACAGTGAACATCAGTTTGGCTTGAAGTGTACTACATTTCCTTGCGAAGGAGGGAGGGACTTCTCCAGTACTAAAACGAACAGCCTGTTAGGTAACTGCACATAGTGGAGACTGTGCACCCTAATAACCAGATGGATTAAAAATGACTGAGCTCTTGATGCTTTCCTTGTCCCTGAATGAGTTATGAAAATGATTAGGCTTTCAGCAAGTAGGATGGACTAATGCTATCCACAGCATGGAAGACTACAACATGTGGTAGTTGCGGTGTGATATTGAACTCTGAAGGTTGGGGAGTGCCTTAATAGTAGAGCACTATATCTAGGAATCGAAGTACATAGTAAAAGCAAGATGTGACTATTATCAGGATAGCTCATTGTATAAGTCGGATTACAAAAGTCATAGGATCCAAGGAATTACATTCCAGTTTTTAAACAATCGAAATTACTTAGAATACTGCTGTGTCTTAGCTCCATTTGGTTATTCAAAGCATACAGTGGGAGTGTGTTCTTACTGTGAATTAAGATTAAGAAAAAATTTATATATCACTTTCATTATTAACCAGTATTCCACTCAACTTGAAAGTAGTGTCCCGTAAACTAAACCTTATGTCCCTCATATAAGAAATGTAATTACTCCATACATACAATTATAAGCCATAAAACTCAAAATAATCTCATATTCAAAGAGACATTAAACAATATAACAAATATAGCCATCAATAATGAGTCAGCAACTCCAATAGTTACAAAAGATAAGTACATGAAAATTGTTGAGTCCAGCTCAGTGCACAGCATTACTTGTTTCAAAAAGACATAAGTCAACTTGATAAGATGGCTATTAACTAAACACAAAAAATTAGTAGCATATAAAAATTTTTGTCTTCATGACTATTTATATAAAGTTTTGATATCACAGCTTTTCGTCATTCCATAAAAATGTCTTTCATAACATTAATATTTCACCAAAATTATAATCTTTTCATAATAATGGAAAACAGTCAAAATTTTTAATATTGCATTAGATACTTCAATTCCCCATACCATTTCCTATCCCGGATATCTTTTACAGTTTTAATGACACTCCATGCCCTCTTTATACAACTTTCTTTTAAGAAGTCTAGATTTGTTGCAACAAACACACTTGTGCCACACAATATTAGTGAGCAACATCATAACAGTACAGCTTCTTCCACTTCCATTTTTCTAAGATACGTTCTATCTCAAAACTATCAGACGTAATCAATCTGTTTTTCTTATAGCTATCAGAGCTACAATAATGACATTACAAACTTTTATTTTATTCCCTGATGCAACACATACTATATGATACAGACAAACATGACAATCATCAGAATAAGGTTCCCTAACCCTGACACTATAATCTTCCACATCATCATCTCCAAAAGACTTCAATATGATATATAAGGGTAATCCCAAAAGCAAGGTCTCCTATTTTTTTTATAATTACATAGACCTGTTTATTTCTACAATGGTTTACGTCAGTTTACAGCATGAACATTTAGCTATTTTTTGACATAATCACGATTTCTGTCGATGCATTTTTGCAAGTACTGTGGCAGTTTTTGTATGTCCATGTCATATCAGCTTGCTGTGATGCTGTTCAGAAAGTTATGGTAATGCTGAAGAATACTCAGTGGTATTTATATCACCAATAGAGTGTCCTTTAATTTTGAGATTACTAGATAAATAGAACTTAGTATTATTAAGGTTCTGATGTTCCTTGAATCAGATGTTAAAAGTGTGCCACTTCTGACCAACATAAAGGCATTGGTGATCATTACACTTAATTTGATAAAAGCCTTATGCATTACGGCAGTTGTGGATCTTAGCTTCGTAGTGCAAATATTGAAAACCAGTTCTGTTTGGTATAAAAAATGCTTCTGTGACACCAGATTTTTTAAGCCATTGGCCAACCTTATCTAAAATAGTATGAAAAGTATAGATGCTACTCACCATACAGTGGAGATATTGTTACATTCCATCCTGGATTTTTCCATTGTTTGATAGTACTTCAATAGGAAATTTTACTGTATGAATTACATGCAATGACTACATTGATGGGTGTCAAGGTAATCCCATGATGTTTACTACAAAGTCCTTTATGATGCATTTACTGGAAAAGGGTATTCACAGCCCAGACTGGGCAACTACTAGAACATACAACATACTCGATACTTTCAAGTTCATTTTTATATTCCTGTTCACCAAGGAGTTCTTGGGCGTCATGTTGGACCATTGCATGCAATGCAGCCACCTCAAATTTCTGATTGATTCCATGATCTGTGAATTATACTGTCAGTCATAGTCTCTTTCCTAAAAATGTGATAGGTAATCCTATAGTTTTGCAAAATGATTTTTAAATCTGAAAATGATAATGTAAAATCATTGTAGCACTTTAATGTAAATTGGATATTAGGCTGCATTGTGTTCAGATCTTGGTGGAATTGCTGTACTTGTTCTTTAATACTGATCTAGAGAAGTAAAACGTCTTCAGTGTAATATTTACAGCAAACAACATTGTGGAGATAATGGGGAAAAGATTGAAAGAATTGGTATTCAGTATTGCTGACGAAAATACTGTCAATAATGCTAGCTAATGGGGATCCCACGACCAGCCCTTATTTCTGTTTCTAGATGACATTATTAAATTTAAAGTAATTGTGGTCTAGAACCATCATTAAGAGTGTCAGAAATACATCAATTACTTGGAGCTCTAAGTTAACATGTAGCTTTAAATTGGATTTTATAATGGTGATCCCTGTCTTTGTCAGGATGTTTGTATATGTATTGGTGACATACAAGCCAGCTAAGTGAGTGTCATGGAAGATAATAGACTGATTTAAAAGTTTGATGAATTCTTTCTACTTTTCACAGTATAAAAAGTGGAAAAATAATATTGGCTGCTCAGGAAACTGTTTAACTCTTTAGCTAAAAGGTAATCAGGCAATCGATTGCATTAACTATCGGTCTCAGAGGGGAACAACTCTTACAGATCTTACGTATGCCAGATAAGGTGGCTGTCCTAAGGTTCATAGGCACAAGAGGATTTTTTTAGAGGAGGGGGTTAAAAAAATGTCTGTTTTCTTAATTACCTTTTTTGTTTCAGTGACAAATTTAGCCTTATCATCAAATACTGTACTGGTGTTATAGGATGGGTCTGTCTTTAATAAGCCCATTTCATCATAATTAAAATCAATACTACTATGGTTTTCAGCGTTTTTATAGAACCAGAAGCTGCATTTCAGAATTTCTATGGATTCTGGTTAGTCAAACCTCACCCATAACATCACAAGCATCTTCTCATGGGAAAAAGTAATACAATTTTTTAAAAGATCAGTTATATGTGGAATATTCATGGGTGCTCAGTCAAAATTAAAAGAATTAAGTTCTTTTCCCAGTCCCAAATGGGCAATGTAAGCATCCTTATTTAAAAAGTCTGTCTTAGAGTATAAAAATTTCATTTCTTTCGTAATTGCTGTTTTCATCAGCTGATGTACATAATGTGGTGAACTTATGTTGGTTGAACAATTGTTTGATAAAATTGAGAATGACACTGTACTTAAGACAAATAATGTTAAAAGTAATGATAGCTGATGTTGAAAGAATCATTTTCTGTAAGTTGAGAAACTTGTAGAACATCCTAGTTGCCCCACACAGCACTTTATTGCACAAGATTTGGATAGATTGATGTCTGCAACTGCATAAGATTTGGACAGATGGATATCTGTAACTGAGCTTCATTATGTCTTTGTTTGTATCCCTTTAATTTTAGTCACCTAACTGATACTATTTTCACCTTGTATATACTTGATATCATTATGTTTATTTTATTTTTATCCAACTTGCCAATATTAACTCACTCATAGTTTGTATATTTTTAAAATTTTATCTTTTAAATAATTTTTAACAGATGGTCTGGAACTCTCACTATTTATGCCCAAGTACATAATTTTCGCCTTATTTTTATATCCTGACAATTTGCATTTAATCATCTTCTTTTCAGTTATATATTATGTACTTATCATGTGTTAACATTCTGTCTTGTCAGTCACCTACTATGCTATTCATCACTAGATGGCCCCATTTTCCCTCGTAATATGATGGTTGCTAGTTTTTGTGCATGGCTGCTTTCTACCACAGCAGGGTAGAGGTGGGGACAATGAAGTGCTGCTGAAAGTGTGCAGGGATGAGGTGGAGAGTAAGGCAGATAGGTGCAGTCAAGAGGTTAGACAGAGGGTGGGGGAGAGGGAGGGGGGCAGTGAAACGGAAAGAAGTGAAAAGACTGGGTGCATTGGTGGAATGAGGCCTGTGTAGTGTTGGAATGGAAACAGGGAAGGGGCTAGATAGGGAAGGAGAATGACTTACAAAGGGGGGTTATGGGAACATAGGATATACTGCAGGGAGAGTTCCAGCCTGTGCAATTCAGAGAAGTTGGTGTTGGTGGGAAGGATCCAGATGGCACAGGCTGTGAAGCAGTCACTGAAATGAAGAACGTGGTATTGGGTGAAATGCTGAGTAACAGGGTGGTCCAGTTGTTTCTTGCCCACAGTTTATTGGTGGCCATGCATGCAAACAGACAGCTTGTTGGTTGTCATACCCATGTAGAATGCAGCACAGGGGTTTGAAGCTTAGCTTGTAGATTGCAAGACTGGTTTCACAGGTGGCTCTGCTTTTAATGGGATAGGTGAGGTTTGTGACCAGATTGGAGTAGGTGGTGGTGGTAGGATGTGTGGAACAGGTCTTGCATATAGGTCTGTAACAGGGATATGAGCCATGAGTCAAGGAGTTGGCAGCAGGGGCTGTGTTGGGACAGACGAGGATATTGCGTAGGTTTGGTGGGCAGCGGAATACCACTGTGAGAGGTGTGTGAAGAATAGTGAGTGCAACATTTCTCATTTCAGGGCATGATGAGAGGTAGCCATAACCTTGGCTGACAATGTAATTCAGTTGCTCCAGTCCTGGGTGGTACTGAGAGGGGAATGGTCCTCTCTGGCTGGATGGTGGGAGTTTGGGAGGTACTGGGTGACTGGAAAGATAAGGCATAGGAGATCTGCTTTTGTACAAGGTTTGGAAGGTAATTACGATCTGCAAAGGCCTCAGTGAGACCTTGGTATATATTGAGAGGGATGGCTTTTTAAGAATTTGGGAAGCATTTACAAAAACAGTTTCACTGTGGAAAAAGTGAGGTTTGCAGACAACATTCTAATATTCAGTTTTATTTTTGTTCAAAGGAAGATTATGTAAGCATATGGTGGAATCAGCCGGGATTTTAATGTGATATGAATTAATTGAATCCAGAAGTCCAGGAACAAAATCAATAGAAATACACTCCCGGAAATTGAAATAAGAACACCGTGAATTCATTGTCCCAGGAAGGGGAAACTTTATTGACACATTCCTGGGGTCAGATACATCACATGATCACACTGACAGAACCACAGGCACATAGACACAGGCAACAGAGCATGCACAATGTCGGCACTAGTACAGTGTATGTCCACCTTTCGCAGCAATGCAGGCTGCTATTCTCCCATGGAGACGATCGTAGAGATGCTGGTTGTAGTCCTGTGGAACGGCTTGCCATGCCATTTCCACCTGGTGCCTCAGTTGGACCAGCGTTCGTGCTGGACGTGCAGACCGCGTGAGACGACACTTCATCCAGTCCCAAACATGCTCAATGGGGGACAGATCCGGAGATCTTGCTGGCCAGGGTAGTTGACTTACACCTTCTAGAGAACGTTGGGTGGCACGGGATACATGCGGACGTGCATTGTCCTGTTGGAACAGCAAGTTCCCTTGCCGGTCTAGGAATGGTAGAACGATGGGTTCGATGACGGTTTGGATGTACCGTGCACTATTCAGTGTCCCCTCGACGATCACCAGTGGTGTATGGCCAGTGTAGGAGATCGCTCCCCACACCATGATGCCGGGTGTTGGCCCTGTGTGCCTCGGTCGTATGCAGTCCTGATTGCGGCGCTCACCTGCACGGCGCCAAACACGCATACGACCATCATTGGTACCAAGGCAGATGCGACTCTCATCGTCCCTCCATTCACGCCTGTCGCGACACCACTGGAGGCGGGCTGCACGATGTTGGGGCGTGAGCGGAAGACGGCCTAACGGTGTGCGGAACCGTAGCCCAGCTTCATGGAGACGGTTGCGAATGGTCCTCGCCGATACCCCAGGAGCAACAGTGTCCCTAATTTGCTGGAAAGTGGCGGTGCGGTCCCCTACGGCACTGCGTAGGATCCTACGGTCTTGGCGTGCATCCGTGCGTCGCTGTGGTCCGGTCCCAGGTCGACGGGCACGTGCACCTTCCGCCGACCACTGGCGACAAGATCGATGTACTGTGGAGACCTCACGCCCCACGTGTTGAGCAATTCGCCGGTACGTCCACCTGGCCTCCCGCATGCCCACTATACGCCCTCGCTCAAAGTCCGTCAACTGCACATACGGTTCACGTCCACGCTGTCGCGGCATGCTACCAGTGTGAAAGACTGCGATGGAGCTCCGTATGCCATGGCAAACTGGCTGACACTGACGGCGGCGGTGCACAAATGCTGCGCAGCTAGCGCCATTCGACGGCCAACACCGCGGTTCCTGGTGTGTCCGCTGTGCCGTGCGTGTGATCATTGCTTGTACAGCCCTCTCGCAGTGTCCGGAGCAAGTATGGTGGGTCTGACACACCAGTGTCAATGTGTTCTTTTTTCCATTTCCAGGAGTGTATTTAAAAATGACTGGGACTGGAAAATGTGGAAGTAATGGAATGAAGGGCTCACAATATGGAAGCAACAACAACAAATGCACTTAAGTACATGAAGATAAGTACAAAAAACACCATTTTAAACAGTGCAGTGCTTAATACTTTTTCATCATTTTGCATATGAACAAGAAAAGAATTAAAACATGATAACAAAAATTAAAATCAAAGAAACAGGAGGATGAAGACATATCAGATATGGGAGAATTAGCCAAAACATTTAAGTGAGATGAAGAAACAGATGAACCAGCAGAAGTGAATAATTTAGACGTGATATTAATGTCTTTAAAGATACCTTTGTGTATGAAAAAAGGTAGGTCATTCTAAAGCCATTCTGACATGAGTAGCATAGAGGAGAATGTAACTAATTCATGTAGCATATTAGGAGCTGATGATGTGAGTGAAGTAGTTGATGCTGAGGAAGAGGTAAACTGTTTTCTTGTTTTGAAGTATAGTCTTTGTAGTTGAGGAAGGTGAAAAGGAGATACTTGAATTATGATTAGCAAATAAGTATTCAACATTACTGGTTAATGCAGAAAACTGGTAAACATCTAAATTTTGCAAAAACAATATTGTGTGGGTAAGATTACCCAAATTTTGTAAACATTTGGAAGCTGACTGGTGGGAAAAGCATCAGAAATAAATTTTTGAATGGTTCAAAAACAATTCATGGGAACTTTGTGTTAATATAGTAAATGGTGTTGATGCATGTAAAATGTTTGACTCTGGTAAAAAGTTTAATAACTATTGCATTGAGGGATCATGGTTAGAATTCCTATATTGATTTGAATATGAATATTGGTGTGTATCAAACAGTGGAAAATCCAGGATGGAATATAACAATATTATGAAAAGTAAAGTTGCTACTCGCCATATAGCGGACATGCTGAGTCACAGATAGGCACAACAAAAAGACTGTCATAAGATAAGCTTCCAGCCAACAAAGCCTTTGTCGAAAATAGATGACACACACACACACACACACACACACACACACACACACACACACACACACACACACACACACACACACACACACACACACATGACTGCAGCCTCTGGCAGCTGAAGCCACACTCAGCGTATCATGACAGTCTTTTCGGTGTGCCTAGCTGCGACTCATCGTCTGCACTATATGGTGAGTAGCAACTTTCCTTTTCATAATATTGGTGTCTAATTACATTAACTTATTTTTTTGGTCATTTCCATTATAGCCTGTTGTAGATCTTGGCACAGTAAATTCCAGAGTATGAATTATTTCTGCAAAGAGGAAGAAGTTGTTTGGTTCATTTTGTTGTATGATTAATCTTAATTGAAAAGTGGAAGGTGTTCGGTTCAAT
This sequence comes from Schistocerca piceifrons, assembly GCF_021461385.2. Taxonomy (NCBI): domain Eukaryota; kingdom Metazoa; phylum Arthropoda; class Insecta; order Orthoptera; family Acrididae; genus Schistocerca; species Schistocerca piceifrons. The sequence goes on along the minus strand of NC_060138.1, from coordinate 267,532,631 downwards.
TCTTCATTCTTTTTATTTCAATAGTCAAATTACAATATTTTCAGCTAATATGCACAGCAACAATGTAACACATACCACTATCAATGTATCACTTAACTTTCTTCCCATAATTAACTACTGTTTTAAAAAATAATGAAATTAGCAATATTCATATTAACTTTCTGATTAAAAACATATTCTTTGTATAAATATGCACAACCATTTTATTTGTGTCATACAAACTATAAATTGTTTGTATGTAAAAGAAATAATGTTGTCAGTTGATCCTCATTGGATCGCGTTGTAAATACTTGGTATATATTGTGCTGTTTACTAAATTGTAACAGTGAATATTGACTGGTTCCAGTACATGTTAAACGCATGCTTGGTAATTATTCTCATCATTGACTAATAGGCACTGTAGTAAACTTAAGATATTATGACATGTGTAGCATGTATATTAAGTTTCCTTATAAAAATTGTTTTCTGTCGTTTTCAGTCTGCATACAGAGGGTACAAGGAAAGACAACGTGTGAAGTCCATAGGTAAGCTACAGATAAGAAATTTATGTAGCCTCATACAATATCACAACAAAATGAGAACCAGTTCTTTCTTCAACTCTTTCTTATTACTTTGCAAGCGAAAGAGTGTTGACATTCAGAATATCCTTTTTCAGATGTTGCTGCACATCATACACATGTTGACTCAAGAAAGAAAGCAGCTACTGTAATTCAGGTATGTCATTTATTTGCTCAAAATTCTCCTTACTATCTTCAGTTTCTAAACTACTACATAAAAATGATAACTCCAAGGTAGTAACAGTGAGTAAAACTGAGGAAAGGCAATGAGTATCTTCTGTAGTTGATTGATGTGGAGACATTGATATATGTAATAGAACACAGGCATAATTAAATACAACTCATTTTCTAGTCTTAAGTACTTTTTGTCACATTTACACAGACATTCAAATGAGCTCAACAGCAACCACATGCACATGTATGGTTCTCAGTGAGCTTATGTGTGTGTGTGTGTGTGTGTGTGTGTGTGTGTGTGTGTGTGTGTGTGTGTGTGTGCCAGCCGGGGTGGCCGAACGTTTCTAGGTGCTACAGTCTGGAACTGCACGACCGCTATGGTCGCAGGTTCAAATCCTGCCTCGGGCAAGGGTGTGTGTGATGTCCTTAGATTAGTTAGGTTTAAGTAGTTCTAAGTTCTAGGGGACTGATGACCTCAGAAGTTAAGTCCCATAGTGCTCAGAGTCATTTGAACCATTGTGTGTGTGTGTGTGTGTGTGTGTGTGTGTGTGTGTGTGTGTGTGTTGTGTGCTTTGGGTTGTAACAATGTTATGAAAAGTAAAGTTACCACTCACCACATATGGTGAGTGGCTACTTTCCTTTTCGTAATATTGTTACATTCCATCCTTGATTTTCCATTGTACATTGGGTTGGGTAGTTCAAAAGCTAGTTAAATCTCTGTTTCTGTGTGTTCCATGTCAATCAGCTAATAGTAATTTATTTTTGTTCTTGAATTTTATCTACAATTTCCACACTAGAGTCTTAATGTACTGCTGCACCATTTTTCTGGTTTAATTGGTATCTGAAATTAACTATTTCACCATTTTGTTTATTTCATTCTGCATGTGAGACAGAAAATATGTGTACTGGTCATAGTGTTCTTCTAAATGATAAAGAATGAAGTAGAATGAAGAAAAAAATTAGAAAAAGTAATGTACAGGCAGCTTCTCAACCATCTGACCACAAATGACATATTATGAAGAACACGGTTTAGATTTCTGAAGGGTTCTGATATCGAGAAGGCTATTTACACCTACAGTGAAAATGTACTTAATTCATTAAATAACAAGTTACAAGCAGCAGGTATTTTCTGTGATTTGTCAAAGGCATTAAATTGTGTGAACCACAACATCCTTTTAAATAAATTAGAATTCTATGGTGCCACGGGCAGTGCTGCAAAATGGTTCAAGTCATACCTCACTAACAGGAAACAAAGGGTGTCAGTGCAAGGGACTAATGAATTAAGTCATCAGTCATCATCAGAATGCGAAGAAATTACATGTGGTGTCCCACAAGGATACATCTTAGGGCCATTGCTTTTTCTTGTGTACATTACTGATCTCTCATCAGTTACACTGCCAGAAGAAGAGTTTGTTTTGTTTGCAGATGACACTGGTATTGCAGTAAATAGTATGTCGAGTGTAGTTCTAGAAAGATCTGCTAATGATATTTTTATGGGTATTACTAAATGGTTTAAAGCCAACTTACTGACATTAAACTTTGAAAAGACTCACTATATGCACTTCAGAACCTGTAAGAGGTTTCCACCCAGCATATGCATAAAGTATGAGGAAGAGCATATAGAAGAGGTTGACAGTCTTAAATTCCTGGGATTACAACTCGATAATAAATTCAGTTGGGAGGAGCCCACCACAGAACTGCAGAAACGCCTTAACAAATATGTATTTGCAATTGAAGTGTTAGCAGACATAGGTGACATAAAAATGAAAAAGCTTGCATACTTTGCCTACTTTCATTCCATAATGTCATATGGTATAATATTTTGGGGTAACTCTTCAAGTCAAACAAAAGTTTTCAGATCCCAAAAGTGTGTAATACGTATTATTTGTGGAGTAAATTCACGGACATCCTGTAGAAACCTCTTCAAAGAACTGGGTATACTAACTACTGCCTCTCAGTACATTTACTCCTTAATGAAATTTGTCCTAAATAATATATCTCTTTTTCCAACAAACAGCTCAGTTCATACACACAATACCAGGAACAAAAATGATCTGCACAAGGACTTAAAAGAACTTACTTTAGTTCAAAAAGAGGTCCACTACTCAGGAAAACTTATCTTCAATAATTTTCCAGCAAACATAAAAAATTTAGTTACAAACAAAGACCAGTTTAAAAGGAGCCTGAAAGACTTACTAGTGGCCAACTCCTTCTACTCCACTGACGAATTTTTTAATGGAAACAAATGATGTATTGATATATTCATACTATTAGTATTGTTATTTCAGCTTTTTTTTAAACTAATGTAATCTAAACTTTGTTAAAACATGAGATTTTGACCACTTCACCTTTAGGCATGGGCACCATGCATATGTATATATATTTAAGTGTAATGTAGGTGACAACTATGTGACATTGAAAGCCCACAAGCTGTAATTCATTGTTCTCGCAGCACATTCTCTAACTGGGAAATTTTGAGCACTGTAAGTATGTTGTTCGAATAATGTCCATGTACAAAATGCCATGATCCAGAGACGCTCTACAATTACGGACCTGGTCTTTTCAGCATTAGTCTTATGGAATTTCTTTTTTAATCATCTTCCTGCAATTATTGGATTTAGTGAACAGGTGTTGACTAATGTACACAACACTGCAGAACTTAATTTCTTATTTTTCATTCTCTTCATATTTATTGACACTAAGTACAGTTTCAATAATCAGCTTTGTAAAATGTAGGGGCATCAATATTTTAGCACAAATCAATAAGCTACACCATTTAGCAGAAGCGATGTATTCACAAATGAAAATGACTGACATCAATGTTCACATTTTAACTGATGAGCCCTAACTGACTGACATAGAAGTTTGCATTTCAATTGCCAGGCATAGACTGACTGCTAACACCTATTTATAGATGCGCATATCATAGAAACTACAAAATGATGAAATACATGATTGTTAAGTTCAAGATAATAATGTAAAAGACAGAAAAAAAACAAAAATACATAGATTTACTTAACTGAAAAATGTAAAATTATGAAATGAGAAAATAATAAGTATTACTTTGTGAGAGGGAAATTTTAATGTGCAGTTTGCCATGACTTTTTTCAGAAAGTGAAATTTTCTGATTGAAATATCTAACAAACTAAAATGTTATTTTAGTAAAATCAACGCTACTAAACTGTAACTCTGGATTTTGGAAATAATTACATTTTTGGATTAGAATATTCAGGAACATAAAAATTTTGAATGTAAATAACTTTTAAAATATAAAGTTTTCAGAAAAAATAAAATGTTTACAAGAAAGAGGAGAATGAGGGCTTTCAAATAAGCTGTTTGAGTCTTAAAGCATACAATTTTGACATGCATTTGGTTTACAGGTATAGTATATTACAAGTATTCTTTTAAATAAAATGTTTTCACATGAACAAAAAGTACTATTGTCATTATCCAGCAGTTATAAGCCCTGTAGACCAAGTGTTACATCAACGATCAGTCTCCATTGCATTCTGTCTGTTGTTGTTTCCTTCCAATTGACTACATTCAGAGCTTTTGCATCTTTCTTTATGTCACCTTCCCGTGTGTTTCTTGGTCTGCCTTAGTGACTTATTATTGTAATGTGGGCAATGAAAGCTTGCTTAGGAAGATGGATTTCTGGCATATGGGTTATGTGATGTATTACATAACCTGTCTCTTGGAACCATCTCCTCTTTCAAAATTGTAAAATGCTAGTCTGGTTCATGATCCCATAAATTTCATTATTCTTTCTAGCTCTCCAAGTACCTCTGTCTCTCACTGGGTCGCAGATTGTTCTCATTGCCTTTCTTTCAAATGTTAGAAGCTGTTGTGTCTTTCTTTTAGTTAGCGTCCAGCTTTTTGAACCACAGAGAACAATGAGGGCATACAACACCATTGTAGATCTTGATTTTTGCAGAATGTAATATAGTTTTAGACTTGAATGTATGTCTTAGAGCATACAGAGTCTCAAGCCAGCAGAGATTCTTTGGTTCGCATCTATGGGTATTTGCTTGCAACAACTGTACCAATTTACCAGTTACTTGAACTGGTCAACAGACTTGAACTTGTCTCAGTTAATGGTGATGTGCTTTTGTGCATATTTATTTCTGTCTACTTGCATATGTTTGCTCTGATTTTGGTTTATTGATGAGCAGTCCTGCTTTACTTGCTGATGTGGAAATGCTTTTATACATTTCTCCAAGATCCAAGAGCACTCATACAATTGTTTATAGGGGAGCAAAATTGGGGAGTATGAAGTATTTTTAATAGTTTGTAAGTAACAGTAGTGAAGTTTCATTACCAACACTGCTAAAATATCAGCTTTTAAATCTTTTTATTTTTAAGAAAAACTCCTGACAACACTATATTTTTTCCTTTCGCTGAGAGCTGGGGGGGGGGGGGGGGGGGCCACAGCAGGGGTGGTAGTGGCAGCATTGGAAGGAGCAGAGCCTGCAACAGAGATGGTGCAGCCCCCGCCCCCCTCCACTAGTCATCCACTATGAAAAGCCACAGCAAACCCAAAAATGGTCCAGCGAAATTGATATGAATTGACTGCCAGGGGCCATCCAGTCAGGACCAGTTGGAAAACTGATGAGGAGGAGCAGACAAGTTCTCAACAAAATCCTTGCAACTCATGATCTTGCGTTCAATGTCTTATTCCATACAGCAGATTTTAAAATCAGCACACAGGCAAAGGCAGCCAATGGGTTTCCTGACAGTGATGAGGGAGAAGCCCACTGACTAGCAGAAATGGGCATAGGAACCTCCAGGTCCTGCATATGATGCAGTTGTGCTGCAATGATGTCCCGAATAGTGTAAGAAACTTCCTGAGCTTTGATGAACCTCAGCTAGGCCATATCCTTCAAGGTAGAATGATCAATAAAACCTTTAGCCCTACCCAGAAAGTCATCAAAAAGCTGGTGAAATTTGTCACAGAGTTCTGTGATGCTGTTGTAAGAGTTAATCATTGCCACATTATCTGAGATCTGAAGACCAAGAATCTCAAAGGTATTAAGGCCAAAAATGTTGGGACTGTAATGGGAGTGGAGCACCATGACCGGAACTCTCTTAGATGTAGATTGGTATTGCTTCAGAAAAGAACAGGTGCCCAGGACAGCATGCGATCCCCATTGTATGCAGTGAGGACCTATGTTGGAGGCCATGGAGAACTGAGATTCTCGAACATGCCTCTGTTAATCAAAGCCACAGAAGCCCCAGTATCCAGCTGCAGTTGTACAACCAGGTTCCAGATATGCAACTGAATGAACAGCTTTTTTTGCTACCCATATGAGCAAGGAGGGATGCTGGGGATGACTGACAACTGGAGTTGATCCCAGTGCAGTGGAAACACTATAACAGGTTTTAACCAGGGACAATTTGTCAGAAACTGACTAGTGCAGGAACACAGCATTGTCGCCATTGACCTGATTTACGTCCATTGCCTCTGAGCTGTAAGTTGACAGAGGGACAGACTGCCCATGCAATTTCTTGGAGCAAACTTCTTGAATGTGGCCAACTTACTTGTAAAATAAACATTTGGCCCAGTGAAAATGACAGGCATCACTATCGTGATAAATGTAGCAATGAGGCCATGATTGCAACTTGCCAGTGGGCACAGCTGCCATGGATGTGACTTGGGTTGCTTATTATGCCAAGTAGAAACATAAGGCCTGTGTGGAAGGGACAAATGAGTGTCAAGGGCAGAAACCATGGGTGGTGACATCTCCAACTCAGCGGTGTCAAATAATTCTTGTGCCTCAATTGCACGAATGGCATCCTCAAGGGAAGGGTCTGAGAGCTTGTAAACCTCTACATGAAGTCAGGAATAAGTAACACTTAGAACAACTGTGCCCCGGGACATAGTGTTAGCATTTGACTTACCACAAGGACAGACAAATTTGCATGTGTAGGTCATATCAGATAACTCCATGAGCCATTATTGGTATGAGTGGGAAGGTTGGCATTTTGTGCAAAAAAACTTATAATGAGCAGAGACAACCAACATCTGAAAGTAAAATACTTATCAAGAACATTAATGACATCCAAGAAAGGAACTGATTATGGTTGAGTAAGGGAAAACAGCTTAATGCAGGTATGCAAGATATCAACAATAACCCAAGACAAGAAATAAGATTGCTGAACATCACCTGAAATGTTGTGGGCCACTAAGTGTTGAAACAGCTGCCATTTGTATTCATCCCATTCTTCCACCGCAATGTCTAAATTGCAGAATGGCGGGGCCGATCAATGTCAGCTGCCACTGTCATGAGGCTGGGTGAAGCACTGATGCAAGGCTTGTTGCAGTAACTGCCAGCCATCCAATGGAAATGTCAACTTCAGCATCGGTTGAGGGAATTGCAATTGAGACTGAAAAAGGTCTTGAGTGACACAGTTTCCTGAAATTGGGGAACTGCTGTGTGGTGGAAAGAAGAGAAGAAACAAGGCAGACAAAAGCAAAGAAATGAATGGATGTCTTCCAATGACATTTGACAAAACAAGAGAAGAAAAGAAATGCACAGTGACCTCTTAATCAGAGGCAATGAGACACCTGACCAGAGGCAAGGGATGACCAGTGAAACCAAAACTGAAATCAAAACCATTGACCAGCCTCTGTCGCCACTAATTTAATGTATCTGGGAAGTGCGGAAGAACAAAAACTGGAGGAGTGAGTGGAAAGACAAGTTTAATCTCTCAATTGAAGTTCACACAAGAAATGAATACAAACACTGTGAGATGGAATTGTATACCAAGTCCCTATCACAATCACACAACACTATCAATTCAAGTCTGTATATGTCCATAGTTTCAAGTGGTGAGTCCAGACACTATGCAAGAATGCAGCATGACTTCGCACTACAGAAGTCGCTTAGGGGTGGTCGTGCTTGTGCTGTTAAGAGGTGGTGGTGCCGGTTGTCTATCAGCTATAAGTTGAACACTGCCTGATTCTTTGTTGTGAAACGTTGTGCATCATGGTCGATAATTGATGACACTGCAGGAAAGACAAACTGGATGCTGTAAGAGGGGGAGTGTTTATTAAAGTTGACAAAAATATTGTGTCCATCATGGTTAAAATTGAGTCAAACTGTGAAGTTATCTAAATCTGAGGAACAAGCCTAGGCAAAATCAAGGTAATTACTGGCAGTTTTTACTGACCACCCAATTCTGCAATGACGATTTTAGAAATATTCAGAGAAAATCTATGCTCAATAGTGCACATGCAGTATTATTTGGAGGTGACTTTAACCTAGTGAGTAAAGACTGGACATCTGTAGATTCATTGCAGGTGGTATTTACAAACAGTCTTTTGAAGTAGTTTTGAACACATTTTCTGAAAACTGTCCACACATACTGAAAATTCTTTTAGGCCTTGTAGCCACAAAAAGACCTGACCTTACCAGCAGTGTCAGTATGGAGATAGGGATTAGTGATTATAATGTCATTGTAGCAATGAAATTTACTAAAATTAATAAACTAATCAAGAATACTAGAAGAGTATTTTCACTAGAAGAGCACATTTGCTTTCGTTAGCATCCCACTTAGGCAATGAATGGACATGATTCACTTCCATTATGACAGATATAAAGGAATTATGGGAAAAGTTTAAAATGATAGTAAATTGTGCCCTCTAGGCACATGTGCCAAGGAGTGGATTAAGGATGGAGAAGACTCAGTGTGGTTTAATAACAAAATTCAGAAAATGCTGATGGAACAGAGACAGATGCACTCTCGGTTAAAATAGGAACGTGCAAATGATGACAGCTAAAACTTATGCATGTGTATGTAAAGGGATTGAAGTTTTAAGTATACAACAACTTCCACCATCATACCTTAGCAAAAGGACTTGCCAAAGACCGGAGAAAATTTTGGTCCTACATGTAATCACTAAGCAGGTCAAAGGCTGCTACCTAGTCCCTAGTTGACCAGTCTGGTGTGGCTTTAGAAGACAGCAATAACAAATATGTAGTTTTAAATTTTTGTGTTTAAGAAAATATTCACACAGGAGGATTGTAAAAACATACCATCATTTGACCATACCACAGACTCCCTTATGGGGGTCATATCAGTGTGCTGCTTGACACAGTCACAATTATTAAATATCTATTCATAATGTTGTGAAGTGATATGAGATGTAATAGGGAAAGGTGAATGGTCAATTTCAGTTTATTGGGAAAACTTTAGGAAACTTAAACTCACCTACAAAGGAAGCAATGTATAGAACACTGTTGTGAACCATTTTTGAGTGTTTGGTATCCCCACCAGAATTGATTAAAGAAAGACATTGAAGCAATTCAAAGGTATGTTGGATCTTTTGTCCCAATAATTTCCACCTAGGATCATCAAATTGTTCCCCCATGCCCTAGCAACAATGTACTTCCTACATAATGTGATGCATTTTATGGGATGACAGGTGACACAGTGATGGGATTCCCACTGTCTCCAATCATTGTGAACCTCGTCATTGAGCTCTTTAATGAGCAATTTCTATACTCTGTAACATTGTGTCTGTCTCTCTTCCTACATGATAACAGCTTCCTGATATGGTCACAAGGTGAAAATGCACTGTAATTGCTCAATTTATAACATGTGCATTGTCCATCCGCCACACATGAAATGTACTGTTGAGATGGGGATAGGTGGCAAGATACTATTCTTGGATGTTTTAGTTGAGTGGAACTCAGAAGGCTGGCATGGTAATTCTGTGTACAGGAAACACAGGGACATTGACTAATGCTTGGACGCAAATAGTTTATGCTACCCTATTCACAAGGAAGAGTTCTTGAACACATTACTACACAGACCAAAGACTACTTCTGAAGATGAACATCTACAGTCTGAATTGGAGCATTTGTGATGCATGTTCAGAGAAAATATTACAGCAAGGGCGAATTGCAAATGCTTTCAGATACATGCAATGTATTTGCAAATTGTGAATATGTTGTTGAGACTCTCCTTGGAAGGTTCCAGATGCTGCTACTGAGCCTGGGTAAGCCTAACACCATGCCAGTCCTGAGACAGGACTCAAAAGCTTGAGTGTTTCATTTGAAGCGATGCAGCTTGAAAACCAAGAATATTTTATTCAGGCATGCCAGTGTGAAAGAGCCTGAGGACAGAGTTACACTTATGCAAAATAAATAACCAAGCAAAAACAAAATTATAAATGTAAGTAAAAAAATCTAATACTGTCTTTTTATCTGCTCCATGAACATGTATCTCGCCATTTTCTTCACTTTCTCTCTGTTTATGTACTAGCATGTTTTTTCCTATTGATTTCCTTTTCAACCTAATACTCTTCCTGTACCCTCCAGCATCTGAGATACCACGTATAGTGCAAAATCCAACTGATGCTTTTTTTACATAACATCCTGAGGCCATGGAACAAGGAAATCAGGTAGATGCAGTGTTCCTTGATTTGCGGAAAGCATTTGACACAGTACTGCTCCAGTGTCTCTTAACAAGTTTGGTTATTTAGAGTATCAAACAAAGTTTGTGATTAGGTTGAGGATTTCTTGTCAAGCAGGATGCAGTATATTATCTTGTATGTACTGTCACTGACTGAAGTAGAAGCAATACTAAATGACATTTTATTGTGAGAGATATTAAAACTGTATACTTGTTTAAAATATTGGTTGTTTAGCAGTTTGAGCTGCAAATTTAGCAAATGTTTACAAGTGTTGGTCAGTTAATTAATTTGCAGATCTTTAGGTTTCTAAATAAAATGTTAATAAATACCTATTTGAGTAGATAATATAGATTTAGTATATTTATAGTTTAAGTTTAAAAAATATGATTGATTAATCACAAGTTGTAAAATAGACAAATAGCTCCTTACCAGATATTTAACAGCATTCAGTGGTGTCCAACATATTACTGTAAGTACAGTCAAAAAGTTTGCTTTTGTTGGCATTCCTGCAGCATAAATGCAATGTTGTGTGACTCCAAAATTGGCATATAAGCACCGATATATAGGCAAAGGATTAGTGCGACTTTCATCTCTTTCTAGCAAGTGTGAGTAAATGAGGAAAATGAATTATGATGATTTTATTACCAAATACATCCAAACAGGACCAATGTACCTTGTTTTTTTTTTCTTTGCTGCCGAAGGAGAAACACTGGCAGACATCCATTGGATAATGAAGAATGTGTATGGGGCAGCATGTCTGTTGAAAACTACCATTTATGGAATGGTGCGCCAAGATTCATCTATGTCTACATCACTACTCGGCAGTTCACACTTAAGTGCCTGACAGAGGGTTCTTCAATCCACCTTCACACTATTTCTCCACCATTCCACTCTCGAACTGCACATGGGAAAAATGAACACTTAAATCCTTCTGTATGAGCTCTGATTTCTCTTATTTTATCAAGCGATCGTTTCTCCCTATGTAGGTTGGTGACAGTAAGAAATTTACACGTTTGCAAAAGAAAGTTGATGACTGATATTTTATGAAAAGATCTCACCACTGTGAAAAATGCCTTTGTTTTAGTGATTGCCACTCCAACTCACTTATCATATCCATGTCACTCACTCCCATATTTCATGATAATACAAAACAGGTTGCACTTCTTTGGTCTTTTTCAGTGTCCTCCATCAAGCCTGTCTAGTAAGGATCCCATACTGCACAGCTTTTTTTTTTCAAAAAGCATAGTGTGGACAGTCTCTTTAGTAGATCTGTTGCATCGTCTAAGGGTTCTGCCAGTGAAACACAGTCTTTAGTTTGCCTTTCCCACAATGTTATCTATGTGATCATTCCAGTTTAAGTTGTTTGTAATTGTAATCTCTAAGTACTTAGTTGAATTCACAGGCTTTGTGTGATTTATCGTGTAAATGAAATTTAGCTGATTTCTTCTCTTACTCATGTGGATGGCCGCACACTTTTCCTCATTCAGACATGATTGCCACTTTTTGTACCATGGAGATATTATCTGTAAATCATGTTGCAATTTTTATCTTCTAATGAACTCACTACATGGTAAATGACAGGATAATCTGCAAATAGTCTAAGAGGAGTGCTCAGATTGTCTCCTAAACTGTTTTTACAGATTAGGAACAGCAGGGGACCTATACCACTTCCTTGAGGAATTCCAGATATCATGTCTGTTTTATTTGACCATTTCCTAATGATTACTATATACTGTGATCTTTCTGTCAGGAAATCGTGAATTCAGTTACATAACTGAAGTGCTACTCTGTAGGCATGAAATTTGATTAGAAGTCCCTTGTGAGGAACAGTGTCAAAAGCCTTCTGGAAATCTAGAGGATCCTTGCTGCTGATGATCCTTATCCTGATGATAAGGAATGTCTCCATAACAAAGAAGCTACACCAACTCAAGTGGGAGACACTTGAGCATCTGCTCTCCAGTCCTGACCTCTCCCCATGCACCTTTCATGACTTTGATCCCTTATAAAAGGCTTTGAAGTGTCAATGATTCCTGTAGAGTAAGGACGTGCAACAAGCAGTTACAGATTTCTTCACACATTAGGACACAGTGTTTTACCAAATTGGTATCTTCATCCAGGTTCTTCAGTAAGATGATTGCCTCAATGCTCATGGTGATTTTGCACGATTCACATACCATACCTGGACTGTACAGCTTTCAAACAGACACTTTTTGATGGCCCCTAATAGTTCATATGATTATATGTGTATTTATTAGCCATTCAGCATGTTTACCATGCAGTTGGCTTGATCAAAATACATTTTACATATTCATAACAGTATAGCTCTTATTAATTTTTACATTATACATTATGCATATATGCACATACATATTTTTAGCAGTTAGTAATTATTGCATTTTACGTGCATCGTCATTTTACATATACACTTAAATACATAAACTTCTTACTAATCAGAAGATTTCAGTAATAATCGTTATATAGTTTACTTTCAAGAATTAATTATATAGTTTTACACAATTAGTTGATGATAGATATATTATTTCATTGTTTATACATTCCTTCCTGGTTATTTCCAAAATGTTCTTCAATTGAGAAGTCTGCTTTATTTTTAAACCATGTGTCTAATATCTCCTTTAATTTAAAAAGGGTGAGTGTTTTACTGATTGTGGCAGTTTATTATGTACCTTTGGACTTAGGTGTTTGTGACTGTTGTGTCAGTGACAGCCTAGAATATGGTATATCTAGCATGCAGTTGTTTATAGTGCTGTTCAAATGTAAATTCATTCTCTGTGTAAATTGTTGTATATTTTCTTTTACATATATTAAGCAGTTATACATGTGGAGCCTTGGGAGGGTCATTATGTCTAATAGGCTGAAGTGCTTCTTACAGGTTTCTCTTAGACCCGATCCTTGTATACATCTAATTGATTTTTTTTTTCCATTTGAATACACAGTTTGTGCCTGTTGAATTACCCCATAACAGAATCCCATATTGTAGCTGTGACGGAGAGAATGCATAGTAGCAAAGCATTGATAAACTTTTACTGACAGAATATCTTACTTTATATTGCAGGAATATCATGCACACAAGTTTGCCTTTCAGATAGCTTGTATAGTCATCCCATGAGAGCCTTTGGTCTTTTTTTAGGCCCAATAGTTTGACACTGTGATTCTCATCTTTCTGTACCTCCAGATTAAAATAAATTTCCTCCATTTTTGCATTGTTTATATATAACTGGTTAGCAATGCACCACACCCTACATTTTTCAAAAAGTTCATTATTTTTGTTTACCGCCTATTGCATACTCTCACCTGTGGAGATCATGGTCATATTATCAGCGTATAAGACATTTTTGCAGGTTGTATATGAGGTTCATTCAAATGAAACTTGATCAGTGCTTCTACCTTTGCCTTACACATAAAGTGGTACAACATAATGGGTATGGTGGTGCGATCTATTGGTAGAGAGACTGATGCATGCACTCCGTTTGATGTTGCATAGCGGCAGTGTGGTTTCACACTGAAGAGAAGGTTGTCATACAAGTTATCTTACACTACCTAACATGCAGGCAAGTAAGCAGGAGGTCATGAAATGTATCGATGGATGAAGGCTGTGTACAGTGAGTACAGTCTGCGTTGTTCAAGTGTTGCGGAATGGCGAAAACGATTCCTTGAGGGGGTTGAGTCACTGGAAGATGATGCTCATCCTGGACAGGCTCATCATGTCATCACACCGGAAGAGGTTGCGGAAGTGAATGCTTTAGTCTTGGACAACCATAGAATCACCATGGACATGATCCATTGGTTACTAGGTATTATCATCGGTCCTGCCCACACCATAATGCATTAACACTTGAGCTTTCAAACAATTTGTGTGCAGTGAGTTCCCCACGCTGAACAGTGCGATACTCAAATGGCACTGTCTTTGAGTCACGTGCAACATTATCATGAGGAGGAATACAGCTTTCTGTCGCGTATTGTCACAGGTGACGAAACATGGTATCACCATTTTGAACCAGAAAGCAAGCATCAGAGCAAGCAGTGGAAACATGTGATTTCACCACCTCCAAAGAAATCAAAGGTCGTGCACACTAGTTCTGGTAAAGTCATGATGTCCTTCTGTTTTTACCACAAGGACCCACTGCTTGTTGAGTTCCTGGAACAGTTAACCACCATCAGTGCCCAGCGTTCTCAAGGCACTTTACAGGACCTTAGATGAACCATCAAGTCGAAACACTGAGGCATGTTGTCCAATGGCATTAACCTCCTGCATGATAATGCCCACCCACACACGGCCAATGTGTTGAAGACAACATTCTAGCAGTTTTGGTGGGAAATGCTGGAACATCCACCACACAGTCACAACCTTTCACCATGTGACTTTCATGTGTTTGGACCTCTAAAACAAGCTATTCATGGAGATTGATTTACTATGGGTAACGAAGTGTGTGACAGGGTACAGGCGTGGATCTGACAGTAGCCTACTAGCTTCTTCAAGAATGGAATTGGCTGGCTAGTATTGCAATGGGATAAATGTGCCAACTGTTGTGGTGACTTGTTTTGAGCATGTGTGTTGTATATAACTACATTTTTGAGTTAATAAAATCATTACTGCTACTTTACACTAGTGACTGGGTTTAGTATGAATGACCTTTATAGTTTGAGAAGTCATTAACACAGACAATAAAGAGGAAGGGTCCAAAAACAGAGCCTTGTGGATTTCCTCTCTCTTAATTTTCATTAGTTCTGACCTGTTCACATATACTAACTGGTGCCTGTTATTTAGGTATGATTTAATCAAATTAAGTGGTTTGTCTGTAATACCATAATATTATAAGTTTTTAACAATTACTCATGTGAAACTGAACCAAATGCTTTGCTTAAGTCTATGAGTGTTGCACGGGTGCTCAGTTTCCTTTCAAAAGCATTGTGGATTTCTGTTTCCTGGCTTTCAATAGCATTTATAGTTGACTGATAAGTTCTAAATCCATACTAGCTGTCATTAAGTAATTTATTGCTCTCAAAATACATGTAAGTCTGTAGTGTGAACAGCTCTCTATGATTTTGGCCAGTATAGGGACAGCTGATATTTGTCTATAGTTATCTGGCATTTCTCTGTCACCCTTTTTGCATATAGGGAGTGTAACCATAATTTTAAGGCAATCAGGGAAAATGCCATCATCAAGGATTTTATTTGCAAGATAGAGTACAGGAGTTTTATTTTCCTTAATTATAGTCTTTATTACAAAGTGACTGAATCCACAGTAGTCTTCTGTTCTAGAGTTTTTCGGCTTGTTTACAGAGTTATTTATATCTGTATCAGTTATTCTACTCCAGTTAAATCTTTTATCTGCTTTATTCTGAGATTGCAAAAGAAAAGCTTCTGCATCAGCTAAATTGTCACTTTTTGGTGCATGGGCATTTTCTGAATTTATGAAGTGTTCGTTGAGAGTGTTACAGTTAACTGGGTTTACTGAGTTCTTCCTTTCCCATGTTTATCTCAATTTTAACTATGTTCCAGGCAATCTTACATTGGTCTTTAGAATTTAAAGTATACTCTTCATTAGCTTTCATTTTTGCTGCTTTAATTTCAGATTTATATATTTTTCTTAAGTTTATATATCTATTCATGTTTTCTTGACTGCCTTCAATTTTGTTCTGATTTTATTGAGGTGTGAAGTGTACCCCTTTTTTGTATGTTGTGGTTTATGCATATGGTAGGGTTACATCTCTTAGTAACAAGAGGGCAGTTACTGTCTAATGTATTTTTTATATTGGATATGAACACAGAAAATCCTTCATTTATATCTTTGTCGATGGTTAGTAACTGAGCCCATTCTATTCTACTCAGTTCATTTCTCATTGTTTCAATATTCTCTTTCTTAAGAGCTCTATATGTAGTTAGCATCCTGGTATCATCAAATGTCAGATTTCCAATTTTGAGCCATATGCCATCATGGTCAGATAGTCCTAATTTGACGGTATTGCACTCTACTTCATTCCACACACATTGCTAATTATATTGTCAAGGCATGCTTCCATTCTGGTCAGTTTTCAATTTAAGCAGTAGTAATTCATTGATCTTAAGATATTTAGGAAGAATACCACAGTTTTTCTCTTTACCCTTACACCTATATTAATGTCTACTGTGATAAATGTTTTATATTGCTTATATTTGGCAGTCAGTAAGATTAATTCAGAGAGTTTTTCTCAGAATATCTCATCATCACAAGCTGGTGGTCAGTAAACTGTTGCTATAATGAGTTTCTGAGTGTGCATAACCAACACAGATGCTTCAAAAGGCCTACAACAGACAGACCACTCTGTCTTATACAGATCATATCATGGATGATGAGAGCTGTGAAAAAGTTAGAGGTGAAGTGGCTCAACAACTAAATATGTGCATTATTAAAACTTGACAGAGATATTGTCTGAAGTATGTTCTAAAACTATTTTAAAAGAGATTAACTATTTGGATTAATGAACCAAATATTCATATGTGAGACCTCTTATTAAAACCCATATCTTGCTCTTGATAATTGTGTGCACACTGTATTCCTACTGTTGTTAACGAGGCTCAATCTGCGCACTATTGCATTACCTTAATCACATCTACATCCTTAGACTGCTGTGAAGTGCATGGCTGGGAGTATTTCTCATTGTGTCAATTATTTGGGGTTCTTCCCTTTACATTCCCAAGTGGAATGCTGTGTTTGCTGTAATTAGAGTGATATGTAGATTCAGCTACCTGCTATGGTAGAATTGATAGAGATTCATCTCAAAATTTTTTACTTTGCGCACTAGCCACATTTTTTGTACATTCTGGAAGAACTTGAAACTTGTGTACATCACTTGCAATAACAATCTAAAATACTCAGTATCCAGTATTGTTAACAGTTCTGCGTACTTCAAGAATTTTTACATCATATTCATAAGACCCAGTCAACAGAAATTCTCCATGTTAGCTATAGCCTCAGTCAGTAGACAATCTTAGCAGTGTCGCAGTGTAGGTGCATGCTGACTGAGGCCAATGTATTCCAACAGAATGGACACCTGAAAACAGCATGCATTCAGTGATCAAGAGCAATATACCAATTTTAAGCAAGATGTCTCATGTATGAATATTTGCACATCAATCACTTTAAAGTTAATTGTATTACAGGCTTTAGACAATATCTTTGTTGTAATACTGCACATTATAAGCTGCGTAGTCAATCCCCTACATGCCGTTCCACCTCCCCCCCCCCCCCCACACACACACACAAAACTCTACTCACTCAACCCATTGTTCCTCAAATGTATCTGAATGACACACAGTGGGATTATTAATATTGTAGACACATTGCTGAATGTTGTTACAAGTCTGAAAGTCTGACATAGAGATATTCCTATTGTTTTTTAGATTGTAACTGAACTCTTTTATAAATATTTTGACTTTTCTGAACTTGTGACCAATCAGGAATAATATATACTTCCTAAAAATTTAAACTTTAAATATTTTTAATCTACGTTATCCATTTCTACAGATACTTATTAATGTACACAGTGGAAACTCCAGGTAGGAATAGCAGCAGTGTAGGAAAAGCCAGATTGCTACTTACCCTAAAGAAGACTTGTCAAGTTGCAGAGAAACATAATTAAAAGACACTTGCATAAAGCTTTCAGCCACAGCCTTCATTAGTAAACAGAGACACACACGCCATTCTCACACACAAGCAAGCACACCTCACCCCATGCACACATGACTGCCAACTCCAGCACCTTCTTGTGGAATGCAGTGCTCACATGGGATACAAGCAGCAATCTGGAGGGGGAAGGGATGGTAGTTTATGGGTGGGGAGAGAGACAAATGCTGTGTGGTGGAGTGTGCAGAGACTAGACTGCCAAGAGGTGCAGCATCGAGAGGTTGTAGGGCTGGGAGGTGGGGAAAAAAAGGAGCAAAAAAGAAGAGGAGTGGGGAAAGACAGGTTATTATGTTGGCAAAGGGCTGCAAGTGAACAACGTGGAAGATGATAATAGGGGGGGGGGGGGGGGGGATGATAGGACAAAGGGTGTGGAAATTGTTGGACGGAGGGTGTGGGGACAGTATGTTACCATAGGCTGAGGCCAGGATAAATGCAGGAGGGGAGTATGCGTTTTAAGGAAAACTCCCATCTGTACAGTTCAGAAAAGCTGGTGGTGGAGGGAAGGATCCAGATGGCTCGTGTAGTGAAGCAGCCATTGAAATCAAGTTCAGCTGCATGTTATGCTACAGGGTGGTCTACTTTGCTCTTGGGCACAGTTTGGTGGTGGTCATTCATCCTGAAGGGCAGCTGGTTGGTAGTCATACCAGTATAAAAAGTTGTGCAATGATTTCAGCAGAGCTGGTAAATGACATGGCTGCTTTCACAGGTGGCCCAGGCCCTGATGGGTTAGGATAAACCTGTGACAGGGCTAGAATAGGAAGTGCTGGGTGTGTGGATTGAGGTTCTGCACCTGGGTCTTCCACAGGGATATGATCCTTGTGGAAAATGGTTGGGATTGGGAGTGGCATAGGGATGGACTAGGATGTTGTGGAGGTTGGGTGGGTGATAGAACACCATTTTGGGATGTAGTGGGATGTCTCTCATTTTGGGCATGATGGTAGGTAATCAGAGGCCTAGTGAAGGATGTGGTTCAGTTGTTCCAGTCCAGAGTGGTACTGGCAAATGAAGAGAACACTCCTTTGTGGTTTTTCTTGGGGGTGGTTGGAGGATTGGGAGTGTGAGGGGAGATCTGTTTGCCGACTAGGTATGAGGGTTATTGCCTACCTGTGAAGGCCTTGGTGAGACCCTCAGTGTACTGAGCAAGGGGGTTTTTGTCACTGCAGATACACTGTACCCTGGTGGCCAGGCTCTGTGAGAGTTATTTTCTAGTGTGAAAGGGATGACAGCTGTCAAAATGCAGGTACTGTTGGTGGTTGGTGTGTTTAATGTGGACAGATGTGTGGAGGGAGCCATCAGAGAGGAGGAGGTCAACATCTTGGAAGGTGGCACACTGAGTTGAGAAGGACCATGTTAAGTGGGTAGGAGAGAAGATGTTGAGGTTGTGAAGGAGTGAAGATAGGATGTTTTGGCCCTGAGTCCAGATCATGAAGATATCATCAATGAACCTGAACCAGACTAGGGATCAGGTGTTTAGGGAGGCTAGTAGGTCCTCTCTAGATGGCCCATGAAAAGGTTGGCATAGGAGGGTGCCATGTAGGTGCCCAAGGCTGTGACATGGATTTGGTTATATACTTTCCCTTCAAATGAGAAGTAGTTGTGAGTTAAGTAATGTTAGTAAGGTATAAGAGGATTGAGGTACTGGGTTTGGAGTCCGAAGGGCATTGGGAAAGATAATGTTCAATAGCGGTAAGACCATGAGCACGAGGGCGTGTAGGGAGGTGGCATCAACAGTGACTAGTAGGGATCCAGAAGGTAAATGGGAGAGGATGGTGGAGATTTGGTGTAGGAAGTAGTTGGTTTCTTTGATGTGGGAGGCTAGATTCCAGGCAATTGGTTGGAGGTGTTGGTCAATGAGGGCTGAAATTCTTTCAGTGGGGGCACCATACCCAGCCACAATGGGGCGTTCAGGATTGTTAGGTCTGTGGATTTTGGGGAGCATGTAGGAGAAGGGTGTGAGGGATGTTATGGGGTGAGGAGGGATATGGATTCAGGGGAGATGTTCTGAAGAGGGCCTAAAGCTTTAAGCAGGGATTGGAGCTTGTGTTAGACTTCTGAGATGGGATTACTCTGGCAGAGTTCATAGGCAGAGGATTCAGATAATTGGTTGATGCTTTCTGCCAGGTAGTCACTGTGATTAATAACAGCAGCAATGGAACCTTTGTCTGCAGGTAGGATGATTAGGTCAGGATTTATTTTGAGGTTGTTATGACTGTTCTTTCTTCTACTGAGAAGTTTATGTCTGGGGAACCTGGGAAAGGATGGTGAGGCTGAGTTGGAGGTAAGGCATTCCTGGAGGGTGCAAGCAGGTTGTAAGGTGGAGGGGGAGGAGGGTTGAAGGATCATGGTTGAATAGTGATATAACCTGGAAGAGATATGGTTCAGTGTCAGAATTATGATGGTTTTGATTGGAATGATTGGCAGCAAAGAAGTGCTTCCAATGCAGAGATCGGGAGAAGGAGAGTAAGTCTTTGACAAGTCCAGCATGGTTATATTTTGGTGTAGGACTAAAGGTGAAGCCTTAGGATATGACTGAAACTTCTGAGAGTTTTGATGGGAAGTTTAACAACAGTGTTACAGGAATGTTTTGGCTTTGGAGTTGGTAGGAATTGAGGGATGTGGCAAGTTGAAAAGGTCAGCTTGGTAGGTTTTAGCAGCTATGAAGGGTGGACGAGGAGGAATACTGTGGATATGATAGGGATTGGTTAATGGTGCCCAGAGGTGACAGTAGGGTGTCATCACGTTGGATAACTTTTGGAGTTGGTGTTGGAATGCTCCTCCAGGTGCCTGAGAGCAAGGGATTCAGTTTCAGAGATGTGACGTATGGCATAATGGTTACAGAGTAGCAGTGTCTTGTGGATGAAGCAGAAGTGGTTCTGGGATGCCTGTACCATGGATATGTGTTTTTGCAGTACCAGATTTGTGAGAGCCAGGGATTTTTGGTATCTAGAAAGGTGTAGGTCACTGTGAAAGGAGGGGTGGGATCCAGAGAAAGGAATCTTTACAGTTAGGGATTCCACACTTTAGCATGCATTTGAGAAACAGGATGTGGGACTGGGTTTTAGCCAGGGAAAAGGATGCTTTTGTGAACTGGAGCAGAAAGATGGAGCAAGGGTGCATTGCGGCAGGAGGAATGATGTAAAGGACATAGGAAAGACAAACAAATGGGCAAAATAGGTGTTGATGGTTGCGAGAGCAGTCAGGTAACGATAACGTGTGTGTGTGTGTGTGTGTGTGTGTGTGTGTGTGTGTGTGTGTGTGTGTGTGTGTGTTGCGATAAGCGAAGAGAGGGGAGGGAGGGGATGGTTTAGGTTGAGGATCATAAGTTTGTGTAGCATGAGTAGTTGTGGAAAACAAACTGCTAAAGTATGTCAGGATGAGGGATGAAATGGGACCAATGGAAATAATATAATTATAGCTGTCATTAGATGCTGCATCAACAATCTGTGCAATTAGTCTGTGCTATGACAAGCTTTTCTGTAATCATTGCACAGTTCTTTATAGTGGTTTGACTGCCAACCAGCTGTCCACTAAACTGTGGCCAAGAGCAAAGTAGACCACCATGTGGCACTACATGCAGCTGCACGTAACACACTTGATTTCAATGGTTGCTTCACTATCCAAGCCATCTGGGTCCTTCCCTCCACCACTAGCTTTTTCTGAACTGTGCAGATGGGTGTTATTCTTACAACACATTCTCCACTATTGTAATTATCCTCGCCTCAACCTATGGTAGCATACTCTTCCCACACCCTCCACCCAACACTTTCCATCCCTTCCATCCTATCATCTCCTCCTAATTCTCATCTCCCACCCTGTTTATTTGAAGTCCTCTGCCATTGCAACCACCTACCTTTCCTTGCTCTCTCCTTTTTTCCTCATTTTTCCCTCACTTCCCTGCTCCACTAGCTCTTGATGATGCACCTGTTGGCAGTCTAGTCCCAGCACACTAAACCACACAGCATTTGCCTCTCTCCCTACCCGTCAACTACCATCCCTTCCCCCTCCAGACTGCTGCTTGTATCCCATGTGATCACTGCATTCCAGAATGAGATGCTGGAGTTGGCAGTCATGTGTGCATGAGGTGTGCTTGCTTGTGTGTTTGAATGATGAGTGTCTCTGGTTACTGATGAAGGCTGTGGCTGAAAGCGTTTGTAAATGTCTTTTAATTGTGTCTGACTTAAACTTGACATGTCATCTTTATGGTAAGTAGCTATCTGTCTTCTACATACATACTAATGTTTTGTTTTTGTTTGTAAATCTGAAGATGATCATTAACAGATCAAAACTTATAATCATTTGTGACAATTTGATATGTAGACTGTCAAACGAAATATTTAAAATGAGATGACACACACACACACACACACACACACACACACACACACACACACACACACATACACACACATTCATGGAAATGCAACTCACACACACACACGACTGTCGTGTGTGTGAGTTGCGTTTGCGTGAGTGTGTGTGTGTCTGTCATCTATTTTTGACGAAGGCCTTATGGGCCGAAAGCTTTTTTTGTGACAGTCCTTTTGTTGTGCCTATCTGTGACTCAGCATCTCTACTATATAGTGAGTGGTAACTTTCCCTTTCGTAATATTGTTACATTCCATCCTGGATTTTCCATTGTTTACTTTTAAAGGATGTAGAAGCATCTTAAGATTTTCACCAAGGAAGTGCTTGAGCCTCTTGTTGTTCATGTTTTATGTTAATGACCTGCCAGACAACATTACTAGCAAACGCAGATTTTATTATGGATGGTGCAGTTATTTATGATGAATTAAAGTCTGAAGGAACCTGCAGAAATATTCCAAACTGGTGCAAATATTAGCAACTTGCTTAAAATGTACAGAAATACAAAATTATGTACAATACAAAAATGTGGTATCTTATCACTAGATTAGATGTTCTTTTTGCTCCAGCAGATCCATAGCGAGAAGATCCTCATGGATTTAGAACCTATGGAGAAAAAGAAATAGACAGTAAATATTTACAAAGAAGAACAAATACACTCGTGCAACTTCCACAGAACCAAAGTGAAATAGTCCCCAGGGGGAAAAAAATAAAAAAATTTTAAATATATTTTCATGACTGTCACATAAATGAGTCATGGGGCTAAAAAGGCATCAGCCTAGCTAACACCCATCCTGTTCTTGTCATCACTCCAGTAACAGTAGCAGGCGTCATTGTGGCAGCTTTTTGTGCGGATGTTTTCTGCAGCCAGCATCAGGAGGGCGGAATCCCTGCATGGTGTGGGGTGTGTCTGTAACTCACTTTCCAGTGCCTCATTGCACACTAACAGTTCTTTTACTGCCTTTTGCAGTTCCTCTAAGATTGCCATCTAGCTTTTGAACTAAGTTCTCATGCCAGGGAAAACCGCACACCAAAAATGCCATGAAACACAGAAAATCGAACCTCCAAAATTCAAAAAGAATCCACATAGAACTGCAGGGGAAGAACGCAATTGTTTGTTCAAAGGGTAAAGTTCTCCAGAGCCAATGCTGTTGGCACTAGGGAACACAAAAGATAACACTACAATGTTCACAAGTGTAGCATACACAAGAAAAATGTTCATACAGAAAACTTGGTAATTTGTCCACCAACAAGGCATGCTTCATACATGAGGATGTAAGTTTTAGTCCACTTGCAGTCAAATGTCACTATAATAATGGAAGTTTGTCACCACATGCTAGTTTAAAGATCATGTCAGAGTCACCAGTGAAGTGCGAACATGCCAGTAAGCTGGTTTTTCTGCCACACCTGTGTGCTATGTTCAAGAAGGCTGTGGTATGAGAACAGATAAAGAGCACATTTGTCATAAATACATTTATTTGAGACTGATCAGTAAATGACCAACTTTTAAATAAGATCTGTTCATAAATGTCTATGCACTCATGGTCATGTAACTGCAGTAAATGGTGTTAGTGCATATAGTTCAGCTTGAACACTGTCCTGGAGGGTATACACCTCTCAGTGATATGAGTGTATTGTGTGATTGTTGGAAAACAATGGATGCATGTACAAAACAAAACAGACTGCTGTCTTCTTGACCATCAGGGTGTCATGTACATTGTGGACATGAGAAAACAAAAACAATATGAACACTACCAAATTAACAAGTATACACCTGTGGGGAGCTTGCATTGAGCTTGAGCTCAGACTCAGACTCTGGAATATGCATTTGCAAGGTACCATTGCCAAGCTCACACTACTTTGTTTGCCTCATTCCCATGCATGTCACACTATTGCCAAAATTTGATTTTATGGTAAATCTTTTCACCGTCATACACTGGTCGCCACTAGGTTTGTGCCATCTGTAAACTGCAGTTCTGCCGTTTACACATTTCTGCAGTACTGCTGCCATGAACTCAATATTAGTTTACCTCAATGCCCATGTAATCTTTACCAAGTCACACTTTATATTGTATCCAGGATATCTGTTAATGTTATTGTCAAGCCTACCTGCTGTAATCATGGTCTCTTCCAGGGTGTGGTCTTTACAAAGTGATCCTAAATCCTTTGTCATCTGCTGTGGACCAGCAACAGAGTAAAAGAAAAAGATATAGTAACCTGGTATTCTGATCCTAGTTCATCCTGTAAAAGCTGACCCACACCTCTAGCATGAGAAATACCTAAAGCAAAACTTGTTTTATCTTTACTGACTCCCTCATATTTGTAGTTGACAGTTTATTGCCATTTCCCACCTCTCTTTACCGTTTTCCCTCCTTAACCTAGCCTTATCTAATTCAGCCTGAATGACAGATGTTTTCCACTCATGTTCCACTATGTTTCTATCCCTACTACATATCCTACAAAACCATTAGAAAGCCTCATTTACTTTCCCAATTCCCATGCCACTACAGTCACCCGAATGGAAAAAAAAAAACACAGTGTCCATCACACCATACCTCAGTACTAACAGTTCTGTGGTAAGTTGGACAGTTTGTCACTTATGATAAAAATAATTCTGTAGTAGAAATAAGTTAATTAAATTAGCAATAAGAAAGAAAACACATTTGCTAAAATTTGGCTAATACACAGCTATATGTAAACAAACTACTTGGGCAAACAATTTAAAATTATTACTCTGTTCCAGAAATATGAATTAAATAAGAAAGGGTACACTCTACATAAATTTCTGGAAAGCGAAAAGAACATGTAAACAAGTTTCACTAAATTTACTGCACTGAAACATAAACAAAAATATGATTATAGCTCAACAACAATATCAGTGATTCACAACTAGAATCAGTCAATTCATACAAACATATGATTGTAAGAAATTAGAAATATTTGAAATGGGATGATCACATAAGTTCAGTCATAGATAAGGCAGCTGTCTGACTATGATTCATTGGCAGGATTCTAGGAAAATGCATGAATCTATAAAGTAGACTACTTGAAAATATACAAAGATTGGCAGCACAGTTGGTCAGAGGTTTGTTTCACTCACAGGAAAGTGCATGGAAACAGTGAAGAAACTGAATTTACAGACAACTGTAGAAAGAAGAAAGTTATTCTATGAAATCCTACTTACAAAATTTCAGGAATCAGTGGTAAGTGATGAATCTACAGATATTCTGCAGCCATGTTATTATCACTCCTGTAGAGAGTGTGAAGAAATCATTAGATTCAATACAGCATGGAGAGAGGTATTTAAGCAGTCATACTGTATACTATTTGCACTTGGAATGAAGAAAATTTAACATGTGAGACCATATAAGATACCTTCTGCCATACACATCAAAGTGGTATTGCAGAGTATTTGTGTAGATGTAGATATTCCATTCCCTGCAACTATGAGTATGTCATTTGCCATTTCTCCAACTTCCGGAGTAATTTGGGCTTAACCTTTTAAGTAGGTGCTCCATTGTATTCTGTTTCCTTCAACAAATCTACCTCACTATCCTCCCTTCATTCTTTTTCTGTAAGAATTACACAAGTATTGGTATCTAAGAGTGTGTCTCTTCAAAACTGTTGTATATGTCCTTGAAATATATACCATTTTCTGTTCAACACCCAATTCCTCAATTTTCCAAGCCACCTTAAATTTCACTATCCTCCTTTCATTCTATTTCTATAAGAATTAAACAAGTATTGCTATCTAAGGGTGTGTCTCTTCAAAACTGTTGTATATATCCTTGAAATATATACCATTCTCTGTTCAACACCCAATTCCCCAATTTTCCAAGCCACCTTAAATTTTGCTACACAACAGAAACCACCGCCAACACTCCTAACCACCTATCCTAATGAATTACCGTTTAATCTCATCTTGACAAAATTCCCAAATACTCTCTTTTCCATCTCAGCAGCTTGCAGCATTTAAAAACTCAATCAAACTGTCACTTATTAAATATATTTGCATAACTTGTTTGCACAATAAAGTTATCTTTGCATGCTGCCAAGAAATATACAGCATAATACATACTTTCCCAATATAATGGTGTTGTGCATGACCTCTTCCCCATGGGATATCCTGTTACAACACCTGCTTGACAAACAGCAAGAACATTTATGGCTTCCATCTGTGGTGTCATGTCTTGGTACCATCCCATGCATATAAAGGTTGGTAACAGAATGCAAGTTTCCATCTGATGCCTATTGGGGTTGCAAGGGATCTGGTGGGCTCAACAGTGCATGTCCACTGAGCCACACCTCCAGCAGCTCTGTACTATGAGCAGCCTCTGCTGCTGCAATACAGAAGTCTGGAGGCAGCCACTCAGCGCACTTGCGGTTGGAGCCACTAAACTATGATCTTCATTGACACTGAGATATGTGGATTCTGGTTTTTGCTGCATTATTTGTAATGAGTCTTCGTACGCTTGGAGAGATGTTTGTTGTGTTAACTTGTTTGCTAGTCATTGCTGCTCTTTTCCAACTTTTCTATGATGACAGTTGCTGCATCACTCTGTAACCCACCTCTCTGTATCGTTGCGTACAAAGTCGTACATAATACCCTCAAGTCACTATTCATCTATTTTTCTCTGTTTTTATTCCTGCTTCTCTCTTACTCTTAAATTAAGGTATGCATCTGTTTCACAATTTTATTGACGATTTGGTCTCCTTTTCACATTTTGGACATTTCATTTCTGTGCCTCAATGCCTTCCCAAAGATCACTTTCTACAGCTTCCACTTTTGTTGTTGATTCCCTCTCCACCTCAGTTACTCTATCATTGAGCCAATTCTCCAGTTGACTAAATTTACCTCGAACCTCCCCTGTTTTATGACTAATATGTAATTTCATTTCCTGAATTTAGCTCCAACATAATTAAATTTATTGTCAAGCTCTGTTTTTATTTTCCCAAAATATGGTTTAACTTTCCCAGAATCTTATTTCAGATTACCAAATTTATTGACAATTGCTTATTTAATAGTCCTAATTTTATTACCAAAGTTCAATTTTATATTATTAAACTCTGGCTTTGCCTCAACCTTAATCTGTTCAGTGCATTCAGAATTAATGACTGATTTCCTGTCATCCATAGCCTATCTATAGTGATTTATTCTCTCCAAATTTTCAGATTGTCTGAATTGTTACCGCCACTCTCTGACCCACAATCACTCACTGTCTACACTTGTTAAAAGCTTTGACTATGGCTGACAGTCAGAAGATGCAGATGCAACTGCTGCTGTTATTTACCTTAGTACATAAACAGTGTGGGTATCTGCATCAAAAGCTACACTGATGAGTCACAAGACATCTCTACTCTCCATTTGCACTATTTGTTCATGTCTCTGCATCCCATTGAAGAAATACTCAGTACTTTAAAATGACATTTTTAATAAAACTCGGAAGTTCCAGAACAGAGGCACATTCCTTCTTGAAACAAGTGCATGGTGATGAATCTCTTTCAAGCACTCCAGTTTTTGAGATGTTTAAGGAGCCCCAAGAGGTATGAGTAGAAATTGAAGATGAGTCACATCCAGAGTGGTCCTCTACATAAAAAATGGACAAAAACATTGAAAAATTTGGTGGTTTAACCCTTTCACAGCTACAGCCATACATGTATGCCCAGCAGGTAGAAAACCCAGACAGCTATGGGCATAGATGTTCGCCCAGCAGGCAGAAAGTCCAGATGGCTGATGGCATTGATATATGCCCAAAATCAGGAGCAGGTAAATGTACACAATAGAATGGCTACTTGCTGTTGTCCACATTTCTGACAACAGTGTCGTTATCTGATTTTCTTTGTGATGTAGGAAAGCACTTTAGATTTCACCTCCCCTGGGCCCTTTCTGCTTATGAGTCTAACATTTGGCCAGTCCTCTTTTCACTCCTAGTGGGACGACAGTGTTTGCTTGTGTAGCCTTTGCCATGTTGACACAATTTATTGGAACGAGGAAATCATGGATATTCTTATGAATAGTAGCAACAAAGATTGTATTGATACTTTGTGCTTTCTTCTGACAAAGAGTTGGATGCGTCTGGATGTATTTCTGAATCTTCGACATCACGAACAGAAAATTCTTCCTCTGAAGACAGAAAAGAAGATAAAGTCAGTGAAACTTCATCAGGAAAAAGAAAGTATGACTGGATGGAGAATCATCCAGTGATTAAATGACACCATTCTGTGAACACATTTACTGGGTTAAAAGCAGACTTTGAAGATTCAGCATGTCATTTAGATTTTTTTATCTTGTTTTTGCCATCTGTACACAGGTCAGTCATTATTATAAATTTATTACTGAAAAAATGACGACAGTGCCCAGGAGATTAGCAAACTGTAAGCATACAGAGCCAGCAGAATTTTATTGTCTCCTAGCGTGTTCTTTGCTTACCATAGAAGTAAAAAGTCAGAAGTGAATGAATAATGGTTGAAAGATTCTTTGCTTCAAACACCAATATTTTCTATCATAATGGCCAGAAACTGGTATAAGCTGATCCTGCATTTATTGCACTTCAGTGACAATTACATGGCATCCCAAGATATTCTTCTAAAAATACATCTCATTGTAAATTATATAAAAAATAAATTCCACGAAGCAGTAGTCCCCTTTGAACACCTAATGATCAATGAAAGTCTGCTGCTCTTCAAAGGTAGGCTCTGATGTAAGCAGTACATGCCAAATAAATGTACCCATTTTGGCATTAAAATTGTTGTCCTTTGTGACATACAAACCAGTTATATTTTGGATTATGTTGTCTAAGCTGGTGCCACCACGGAAATAGAATATGGAAATGCTGATTGGGGAAAATCAGGTGATGTTGTTGTGAGTTTGTTATTGCCATGCCTCAACAAAGATTGTATCATTTATTTAGACAATTGGTATGCAAGCCCTGAATTATTCCTGTGGCTCCATAATAAATGTACAGACATCGTTGGAACAGTATGCAAAAACAGGAAACATCTACCACTGTTGCCAGACAAGCTGAAAAATGGGGAAATACAGTTCAAGTCCTGTGGAACATTAGTGATACTAAAATGGATGGAGAAGAAAGAAGTTTGGATGCTTTCCATCATAAATGGACCAGAGTTCGTGGAGACAGAGAAAAAAGAACATGGAACAGGCCCAAACAAATTGAAACTTACCTGTCTTGTCATCTATAATAAGTCAATGGGTGCAGGTGATAAGACAGACATGCTGTTGTCTTCTGTAAAGTGCATCCAAAAAACAATGAAGTGGACAAGAAAGTATTGTTTCATTTGACTGACTTGTGTGCACTTAATGCAAAAACTATTTTTGAAATTCAAAAGCAACAGAAGATACAACTAACGAAATACCAATTGGAAACAATCCATCAGTTGCTTGACAAATGTCATAGGCATAACGTATAAAAGTATGATC
This sequence comes from Schistocerca piceifrons, assembly GCF_021461385.2. Taxonomy (NCBI): domain Eukaryota; kingdom Metazoa; phylum Arthropoda; class Insecta; order Orthoptera; family Acrididae; genus Schistocerca; species Schistocerca piceifrons. The sequence goes on along the minus strand of NC_060138.1, from coordinate 267,502,997 downwards.
CCACACACAGCCAAAGAAGAAACCCCTTTCCAACTGCAGAATAAAGAAGGACATTATCCAGTATTCCTCATAACAATGGAGAAAAAGGAGATTCCCCAGAGATGCTGTGTAGTACATACTGCTCATTCACAATTAAAACTGACACACATAAGATGCAAAAAGTGTGATGTGGCTCTCTGCATGATGCCATGTTTTGAAAATATCACATACTAAAGAAATATTTTGATGTTTTAGTAACTGTGTATGTCTCAAGTAAAAGAAAGTAAAAAATAAAAATAAAAAAAGGAAATGAAAGAAGAAAAAAATGATTTTTAAGTCAGCCAGTGGCAGTCCCAAGCCTGCGTCAAAAATGAGGATGGGAAACCACTAAGGTAAACTGTACTGTACGTGATGACCTGTAAAAGTAAACACCAAGCAGGAAGAAGGTAGACATTTACTATCCGATTTCTTACTGTGGAGAATTGACTTTAGGCTTTAATTACAAATGAAGCTGTGGCCCTATCACAAAAATGAGTTATCCACATATATTCTTTGTTTAACTCTGAGTCAATTTGGTTTTAAATTTCTATAATTATTTTTTATTTTAGATAGAAACAAGAATTGTCCAAGATTTGGGCTTTTTTGCTGTACACTACTCACTTTAAAACTATATATCTTGCAACACATTTGTTCAATGTTAATGAGATTTTAATATGTTGTAGATACATACATTGATGGTATTAGTCTCAAGTTACAGGAATTACTATTAAAAAAGTTTCCATCATTTTTCCAAATCCACTGTTTTTCAGCCCCTAATAAACATATAACTGAAAGTGTTGGTCAGTTTCGAAACTCTCTTTCATGGTTATCAGAAAGTATAACCACTGTGGCCATACAGGGTATCCTGTTTTTAGGAAGAATATTATCGAACAATGGTTCTATGCATGACGGAATGTGTGGGAAGCCTGCAGTGGCCATAGCCTACAGTGACCACAGGGCTAAAAACCGCGACCCACCGGCCAGGCGCACACTGTGTTTCCTCGCGCCAGCTGGCTGGGCAGCCAGGTCGCTCGGCCCTTGTAATTGTGAAAGGTTAATCCAAAAAGACCATCAGTTGAGCATTTGTGGGGTTGTTGATCTTGTAAGAATAGAAAAAGAAACAGTTCAGCAGATTTTACATGGGCATTTTCACATGAGAAAAATTTGTTCAAATACAGTGCCCAAGAACCTGATGCCTGAACAGAGAGACTCTTGAATGAATATCTGCACTGGCTCTGTGAAAACCATCAAAAAGTACCCAAAATTTTGTGAAATGTAATAACATGTGATATATGTTGCGGCCACACGTAGTAAGCATTGCTTCAAGCAGTGGAAAATGGCAAAACAGAGGCAGCCAGCGATCGCGGCATTGCGAAGTAAGTGCGGCACAGATAGCCTTGCTGACAGTAGCAGACTACCAACCGGCTGACGCAAGGACTCACACAGACTGAGCACCAAGCAAAGCCTGGAGAGTGCTGAGTAACGAGAAGTTACGCTACAATATACTGTGAGAGTAATAACAAGAAGCTGCCACCAAGGGTAAAAAACGTCCTCCTGCCCGATATAAATAGTGGAGCACAGGCAGCAATGGACAGAAGCCAGTAGGAAGCAGTTCAGATCTGAGGACGGATGCGGTCTGTGTCCGAATGTTCAGTCTTCGTAGGTGATGATTCTGGAAGTCTGTTCCAGCTTGCAGGAGTCATCCGTTCACCGCCAGATGTCAACTTCAGCTCTGGGGGTATGCCCGAATTCGGTCAGCACCATGTCTGGCTAACTAAAGCGAGAACTTCCAGCAGGACCAGCCACAGTGCGGTCTTGGTCACAGGCGCCGCCAGGGACTGATGCCTGGACTTCACGGCAACCCAGCCACGCCGCGTGGTCCGTGACTTCCCAGCCGCCGGTGCAGCAGGCTTCAGCAGCTGACCTCACGGCAGCACGGCTGCCGAGCAGCAACGAGTTTATCTCAACCACAGGGCATCCTGACTTCAGCGGAGCACTGATGGCCTGAGGCTCTGAGGGTGATCAGCGGCGCGTGTTGCGTGCATTGTAGGAGAATCTGCACAGCAGCAGCCAGGCGGAGGGAACCGCAGGGCTGGGCAGCGATGACGAGGGAGAAATTGTAAAGAAAGTTCAATAAATAATTGTAAAACTCCACACCGTCTCAGTCTTTGGTGCAACCACTGTGTCTGCTGGTAACACGTGGTGCAGAAATCATAACAAATGGCCAAGTGGTGTCAGGCGCACCCACACTACGACTTTCACTAGCACTGTACGGAGCAACCGAGCAACACCGAATAGAATGAGTCCAGCAACTGCTTTCTCTCTATGCTTTCTGTGTGGCTAGACGTGTCGAGGGTAATGTTAAGGGATGTGAGAGTGCCATTTGAAAGGCCTAACAGCCCTGTAGACTTACCGCAATTTCGTGGGGATGATAGTCACGTTAACTTAATACCATCTAAATGTGTAGTGTGTGGATTAACAGGTCACATCGCTCCTTGCGATAAATTTGTACCAAGCACTTGTGATGTGTGTGGTTTTTATGGTCATGTAACGGGACAATGTGGTAAGTCTAGATGGCTTGCCATTAGACGTGTTAGGAATTAACTTGCTTCTGGGTAATACAATTTTATTTTTGTAAGGTGAGGTATACCACACAGAAAATGCCAGAGACACGTGCAACCAGGGCAGGTGAAGCCATAGTTGCATTGACAGAGCAAGTTAAGAAACTGATTGAAGAAAATAAGTTACAAAAGCAGTACATGCAGAGGTTGGAGCAACAGTTGTTGCAAAATACTCAATCAGGTTCGGGAAGTGATAGTGTAGAATGCAGGGGTACTGTATTTTCTGGTGTGGAAGATTGTTCAGTGGCTAATTTGATACCTTCTCGGGTAAAACATCAGAGGATCTGATTGTTTTCATTGGTGACGTACGTAGTACGGCAAGACTGTGTGGCTGGTCGGATGAAATGTGTTTGCAAATGGCGAAGTTACGGTTAGTAGGTGACACAAAGACACCAGGAAGGGTTAAAGAATGCTACTACGTTCACCGAGTTGACTGAGGGATTATCGCAAAGTTTTAGGAAACATTGGCGAGGATGATGCAAAAAACGGGTGAAACGGTAGAAGAATTTTCAGACAGAATTAGGAAAATGAATGCGCACATGTATGAGTTAACACAAGATGCGAGTGCAAATGAAGTTCTATTGAAAGAAGCAGAGAACAGAGCTTTAGACGCATTTTTGCGAGGGGTCTTGCCAGATTTTTCATACCGGATACGGATGGAAAATCCATGTGACTTAGCACCAGCATTGCGTGTAGCTACACATTTGCAGGAAGTGGATAGCACCACTAGAAGTCTCAATGACAAGAAAATTTTTTCATCTTCCAAAGAGTGTTGCTGTTGTGGAACGCAAGGTCATTTTAAGGGACAATGTTGGGAACCGCAGTGCTTCAGTTGTCAGAAAATGCGGCATAAGGCACGGCAGTGTAAAGCCAAAAAACGGGGTAATGATACAGCAGGTAAAAATCTGTTAAATGAAAAAGGGAGTGTTCCTGCCATTGGGAGGCATTCCCAGTAAAAAGAGGTACTCAGAGAGTGCAGGAAGAGGCAGATTGTAGTTTGATTGTTTGGATAAAAGATAAGTGGCGAAGAGTTTTAGTGGATACTGAAGCGAATGCATCAGTTGTCAGTATGGACCTCGTGGGCAAGAAAGGATTGGAAGCTCCGAGATACAGATTGCACACAGTAGGTGATAAAAAATTAGACGCACTAGGGACAGCACAGCTCAAGTTTAAGATAGGGAACGTGTGGTTCCGCGAGCAAATGGAGGTGTTGTCAACTGTGGGACAGGGATTTTCAGTGATACTTGGGTTGGACTTTCTGATTAAACATCACACCAAAACTGACCTTCTACAACATACGCTGGAACTCGATGGGAACTTGTTCTCAATGGGTACAGCCGTTGCAAATGTTTCAAAGTTGCAAGGTGCACCGATAGCTAAGGTGATACCAACTATACTGCGTACAAGTGCATTAACGGTGATTTCATGTCACAAAGTACGAACAAGTACAGGGAAGTTGATCTGGGTACCGGTGGATGTGATGTGCCACAGCAGGGGTTATTCTTGGTAGAGCCACTACTGAGGTTTTAGACAAAAAGCATTGCCTTATCCATAGGAGTGTATCATGGGTAACAGATATAAATGGGCAGTTTATGGTTCCGGTGAGTTTAGATAACTTCGTACAGGATGATGTCGATCTGCCAAAGGGATTAGTAATAGCCACAGTAGAGTTAATGGATGAAGAGGACATCGATAGTTCGAGGCTAGACTATAATGTAAAGCAAACCGTCAGCACGTCTGCACTTTGTGACAAGGTAAATCATTTGAGAGGAAATGATCGTTCGAGTATGGAAGCATTATTACTAAACTATAAAGCATTGTTTGATGCACAGGGTACGTTACCTGCTACACCGATAACACAGCATTGTATTCTGACAGGGAATCACGCTCCGATGTATCGTAAGCCATACAGACTACCAAAACAATTACAACCAATAGTAGAGCAATTAATAGAGCAACAACTGGAAGACGGGATAATCCAGCCCAGAATAGTCCTTGGCCTAGTAGCGTGGTCCTAGTTCCGAAGAAGACACCGCACGGGTCAAAAAAATTTCGCTTTTGTTGCAATTACAGACATTTGAATGAACAGGCAATGGCGGCCGTATTCCGATTCCGACTATCACAGAAACGTTAGACAACCTAGGGCAGTGTAAATTTTTCTCCACTATGGATTTGCAAAGCGGTTATCACCAGAATGAAGTATGTCCAGAGTACAGGCCAAAAACAGCATTTACGATGCATTGTGGTCACTTCAAGTATAAAAAAATGCTGTTTGGACTAAAAAACGCTCCAGCAACATTTCAGAGGTTGTTGGATGGAGTCCTTTGCGGGTTGAAACCGAAAAATGCATGGTGTATCTGGATGACATTATAGTTTTTTCAAGAGATATAGAGCAGCATGTGGAATGGTTAGAGGAGGTGTTTAAAAGATTAGAGGCAGCATGGCTAACATTAAGTTTGGACAAATGCCATTTTGTACAAGCACAAGTAAATTATCTCAGGCATGTTATCAGTCAGGACGGGGTACGGACAGAGCCTCGTCTCACCTCTGCAGTACGAGATTTTCCGGTTGCGCAAACGGTTAAACAACTGCGGTTGCACAAATGGTTAACCAACTGCAATCGTATATTGGTCTTGCGAGCTATTATTGAAAATTCGTACATGGGTTCACAGAAATAGCGAGGCCACTTACTAAGTTGCTAAGAAAACGTGTTACCTTCCAGTGGACTCCAGAGTGGGAGAAAGCATTTCAAGAGTTGAAACGGATACTGACATGAGATCCAGTTTTGAAGTTTCCAGACTTTTTGAAGGAGTTTATACTACAATGTGACACGTCTAATGATGCTCCTGGGGTTGTACTTGGGCAAGAAATTGATGGCATAGAACATCCGATTGCGTTCGCATCTCGTCAACTTAACAAGGCGGAACAAAATTACTCCATGACAGAGAAGGAATTGTTAGAGGTAATATACAGGATTTTGTACTTTCAATGTTATCTGTACGGTAGAAGGTTTAAGGTTGTGATGGATCATTCAGCTCTGAAATTGTTATTAGGTCTGTAAGACCCAGCGAGTAGGCTAGTGAGATGGTCACTGAAACTCAGTGAGTTCGATTATGAGGTAATACACAAGTCAGGTGTGAAACATGCCAATGCTGACGCATTGAGCAGGAAAGTGGCAGTATTACAAGTAACAGGGGTGACTGAAGATGAGTGGAAAAGGGCATAAGCCATGGATAGTGATTGCCAATTGTTCAGAAAGCAACCACAGTTCCTAGTACATTACGGGTTACTTTGCAGGTCGACAAAATGTGGCCCATGTGTCGTCGTACCAGCAGTGTTAAGATCTGAAGTTTTGGAACAGGTGCATGACCATTTTCTTTCAGGACATGGCAGGAGAAGAGCTACGGATAGGCAGAGAGCAGAAAGTTTTGGTGGAGGACACGACATCAAGACGTGGACTAGTACATCAGGAATTGCATGCCATGCGCATAGCCTGCGGACTTGAGCCATCAAAAGATTCAGCTTCAAAGATGATCAGAGGCAGACAGACCTTTCCAACAAATCGGAATCGATGTATTTGGTCCACTTAATAGGAGTGCAGCGGGGAATAAGTAGGTGTTAACAGTGATTGACCACTTTTCTAGGTATTAAGTCATGGACGCATTACCAGATCAGAAAGCAAGTACGGTGGCACAAGCTTTAGTTAATAATTGGTTACTCAGGTATGGGATACCTCAGTCCTTAATCTCGGATCAAGGTACTAATTTCATGTCTGATCTGATGAAGCAACTGTGTAAGTGACTGAAGTGTGTGCTGATATGAAACTTCCTGGCAGATTAAAACTGTGTGCCAGACTGAGACTCGAACTCGGGACCTCTGACTTTCGCGGGCAAGAGCACTTGCCCGCGAAAGGCAAAGGTCCCGAGTTCGAGTCTCGGTCCGGCACACAGTATTAATCTGCCAGGAAGTTTCATATCAGCGCACACTCTGCTGCAGAGTGAAAATCTCATTCTGGGAGCACCTTGGATGCTATACTATTGCAAACGAAAGATAAACTAGTAAATTCGGAGAAATGTCAAATTTCAATGCAGCAATTATTAAGGCATGTGGAGGAGTACAATAGCAGGCGGAAACGTAGCATATTGATCATTGGTATTTCAACCAGTTCTATTACCGTTTTGATTGTATTTATCGGTGTGGTATATGTCTTATTAAAACGGTGGATTCAGCATGTTAATGCAAGACCACTCCATGAGATTCCTGTAGAATGGATTACCAGTAGGGCATGAGTCAGAGCAAACTGGAGGTATTTAGGGGAGAAGTAGAATATAGGATAGAACTAGAGTTAATGTGTAGGGTAAATTCGGGGCCAAGAGTAATTTATAGGAGGAGGCAGTGTTGCAGCCACATGTAGTAAGCGTTGCTTCATGCAGTGGATAATGGCAAAACAGAGGCAGCCAGCGATAGCAGCATTGCGAAGTAAGTGTATCACAGATAGCATTGCTGACAGTAGCAGATTACCAACCGGCTGATGCAAGGACGCACATAGACCGAGCACCAAGCGAAGCCTGGAGAGAGCTGAGTAAGGAGAAGTGAGGCCAGCATGCTAAGTTACGCTACAATATACTGCTAGAGTAATAACAAGAAGCTGCCACCAAGGGTAAAAAACGTCCTCCTGCCAGGTATAAATAGGGATTGCAGGCAACAACAGACAGAAGCCATTAGGAAGCCATTCGGATCTGAGGATGGATGTGGTCCATGTCCGAATGTTCAATCTTCGTAGGTGACGATTCCAGAAGTCTGTTCCAGCTCCCAGGAGTCATCCGTTCACCGCCAGATGTCAACTTCAGCTCTGGGGGTCAGCCCGAGTTCGGTCGGCACCATGGCTGGCTAACTACAGCGAGAACTTCCAGCAGGACCAGCTGCAGTGTGGTCTTGGTCACAGGTGCCGCTGGGGACTGACACCCGGACTTCACAGCAACCCAGCCACACTGTGTGGTCCGTCCATGACGGGACCTCGTGGACATCGCAACTGACGGCTGCCCAGCCACCGGTGCAGCAGGCATTGGCAGCTGACCTCACGGCAACGCGGCTGCTGAGCAGCGATGAGTTTATCTCAACTACAGAGCATCCTGACTTCAGCAGAGCACTGGTGACCTGAGGCTCCAAGGGCAATCAGTGGTGCGCATTGCGCGCATTGACGGGGAATCTACACAGCAGCAGTCAGGCAGAGGGATCCGCAGGGCTGGGCAGTGATGATGAGGGAGAAATTGTAAAGAAAGTTCAATAAATAATTGTAAAACTCCATGCCGTCTCAGTCTTTGGCGTAGCCCCTGTGTCTGCTGGTAACAAGTGGTGCAGAAGTCGTTACAAGTGGCCATCTGACATAACATATAGCATGCTTTTTCACTTATGAGCCAGAAACTGAGTGCCAATCAGTGCACCAGAAGAGCCCCAATTTACCAAAACTTAAAAAGGGCTAGAATGTCAAAATTAAAGTTCAAAGTGATGGTGGTTGTGTTTTTCAATGTCCGTGGGACTATGTACAAGAATTGGGAGCCTGAAGGCATATTAGCCAGAATAGGTAAGAAGAAAGTGACCTGAGTTGTGGAAAAACAGTGTCACGGATTCTTTATCAGGACAGCCCCCCTGCACATACTACATTAGTGTTCTGTTAAGTGTGGGATACGATGGCAACCATGTACATGCTTTCAAAAGATAACTTCAAACGTTGCTTTCAGCTGTGTAAAATTCACATGGAGCTGTATAAAGATTGTGGAATTGAAAGATTGTGGAATAGAGTATTTTGAAGACCTCCAGCTCTACCTAAGCATCAGACCTGAAGATGTAAACACTGCAATTGCTCAGATGAATGATGATCTGTCTTCAGTAGTGACATGGGCGAAAAACCTGGGGCTTAAACTAAATGCAAAAAAGACGCAAGTAATCTTAATAGCCCATCAGAAATTAATAAGTTCAGATTTCCGCGAATGGCTACCTCCTATTCTGCTCGACGGGACTCCAATACCATATCAGGAAACAGTGAAGAACTTGGGTGTAACTTTGGATGAGCATCTCAACTGGGCGGAGAATACAGTCACAGTGTGCCGAAAGACGTCTGCTTGTCTCTATGCTCTCAAGAAGTTTCGGAACATATTTCCACAGGACTTGAAATGCCAGCTCATGCAAGCACTCGTTCTACCGAACCTCCACTATTGTGATGTGATTCAACAAGGCATGAGTAGTGAAAACAAAAGACGGCTAGAGCTAACCATGAATGCCTGTGTGCGTTACACCTGCAACATTCGCCGATATGATCATGTTAGTGCTTCATACTCCGAGCTAGGGTGGCTGCGGCCGGACAAATTGCGTGACTACCACACTCTATGTCTACTTCACTGACTCCTCGTCGCGCAAGCACCCCAGTACCTTGCTTCAGAGATTAAAAACCTGTCATGCCATCATAATCAGAACACGAGGTCACTCTTATTTGGTATCCTAACTGTGCCCACTCACAAAACAAAAACTTTTGCAAACTCCTTCTCAGTTGCCGCTGTCCGCCTCTGCAACAAACTGCCCCTTACCTTGCGCAAAATTCAATCTCCTGCTGCTTTTAAGAAGAAGTTGAAGCATTTCCTACTATCATCCTCATAAAGTTCTCCACAAAATTAATGTACAAGGCCAATCCTCTCATCTGTCAAATAGCAAAGCTAGCATCTCCTATCTTGCTCCTGAGATGCCTTCCTCTTCATCTATCTCTATTAGCCGCGCAATCTTCTTTTCCTTTATATTTCCTTAATTATGTTTCATCATGTCTCTCTATTCTTCTCCTCCCTTCACTATGAGTCTCCCTCATACTCCCTGCTGCCAGCACTCCTATTTAAAATCTGCCTCTTCAATAATGTCTAATTATAACAGTACTTATGATCTACGAATATAATCTCTATATGTATGTATTTTTCCAGATGTACCTTTCTAATTGTTTATTTCACTTTTTGTACTAGATGTAGTTTAACATGCGTACTAAAACATATGAATGTAAAATAAGTAGAATGCCTGGTTAGATGTAAGAGAGGGCCTGATGGCCCTCATCTTGCCAGGTTAAATAAATAAATAAATAAATAAATAAAATTTGTGAAGAAGTGAAAATAAAGAATGTTTTATCCCTAATCCAGTTATTTTTAGCCAGACCTCATATTCTGTCTCTTCTGTTTGTCTGGTGTCAATGTAAAGAAATGCATCATTTTTGGCCAGAATTGCATGACTTGCTCAGACATGGACACCTGTGTATTCTGTGTACAATTACTGCACAATCCACTGCAGAAATGCACAGTGCACACTGACCACTGCTGCATACACGGTGTTACAAAAAGGCACGGCCAAACTTTCAGGAAACATTCCTCACACACAAATAAAGAAAAGATGTTATGTGGACATGTGTCCGGAAACACTTAATTTCCATGTTTGAGCTCATTTTAGTTTCTTCCACCTACGCTCAGAGCACATTATCATAATTTCATACGGGATACTCTACCTGTGCTGCTAGAACTTGTGCCTTTACAAGTACGACACAACATGTGGTTCATGCACGATGGAGCTCCTGCACATTTCAGTCGAAGTGTTCATACGCTTCTCAACAACAGATTCGGTGACCGATGGATTGGTAGAGGCGGACCAATTCCATGACCTCCACACTCTCCTGACCTCAACCCTCTTGACTTTCATGTATGGGGGCATTTGAAAGCTCTTGTCTGCGCAACCCCGGTACCAAATGTAGAGACTCTTCGTGCTCGTATTGTGGATGGCTGTGATACAATACACCATTCTCCAGGGCTGCATCAGCGCATCAGGGATTCCATGCGATGGAGGGTGGATGCATGTATCCTCGCTAACGGAGGACATTTTGAACATTTCCTGTAACAAAGTGTTTGAAGCCACGCTGGTACGTTCTGTTGCTGTGTGTTTCCATTCCATGATTAATGTGATTTGAAGAGAAGTAATGAAATGAGCTCTAACATGGAAAGTAAGCATTTCCGGACCCATGTCCACATAACATATTTTCTTTCTTTGTGTGTGAGGAATGTTTCCTGAAAGTTTGGCCGTACCTTTTTTTTAACACCCTATATATCACTCTAATGTGCTAGACAAACACTCTATTCATCAAAGTCAGCTTTGGACTAAAGAGTATACTGCAAATAAACTAATAAATCCAGAACAAGCCTGGAGGACTACATGATGTCAGCCAGCTGCTATCTTATCACATGCCATATGGCATCATTTTGGTGGTGTACATACTTCTTACTCAAACAGCACCTCATTTGGCCTTTCGAGGCTTGGTGCACCACATTTCTGTCCTTCCACCAAAGAAAAATACCTGATAGCATCAGGGGTGAACTCTGGACCTCCAATGTGGGAGTCCAACACACTGATCACTTACGTGCAGTGAGTAATAATAATCTATCATTATCTGTTTCCAGTAGCACAATTTGTAGCTAAAAGACACTTGTTATTTATCAGTTTTTGTTTGTGATAATATGTTTCAGAATTTTTGGTTTCTCTTATGTTTTGCCTTAAATTGACATCTGAGCTCTTGAATTTTGATAGTTGTATATCAGTACTCATATTTTTTATCAGATTGTGGCTTGTGGTTTTATTTTCTCATTTTAGAATTGATCTTATACTGAGTGATCCAAAAGTCAGTATAAATTTGAAAACTGAATAAATCACGGAATAATGTAGATAGAGAGGTACAAATTGACACACATGCTTGGAATGACGTTGGGTTTTATTAGAACCAAAAAAATACAAAAGTTCAAAAAATGTCTGACAGATGGCACTTCTTCTGATCAGAATAGCAATAATTAGCATAACAAAGTAAGACAAAGCAAAGATGATGTTCTTTACAGGAAATGCTCAATATGTCCACCATCATTCCTCAATAATAGCTGTAGTCAAGGAATAATGTTGTGAACAGCACTGTAAAGCATGTCCGGAGTTATGGTGAGGCACTGGCATCGGATGTTGTCTTTCAGCATCCCTAGAGATGTCGGTTGATCACAATACACTTGCAACTTCAGGTAACCCCAAAGCCAATAATCGCACGGACTAAGGTCTGGGGACCTGGGAGGCCAAGCATGATGAAAGTAGCGGCTCAGCACACGATCATCACCAAATGATGTGCATGTGTCAGACATTTTGTGAACTTTGGTTTTTTCAGTTCTAATAAAACCCCATGTCATTACAAGCATGTGTGTCAATTTTTACCTCTTTATCTACATTATTCCGTGTTTATTAAGTTTTCAAATTTATACTGACTTTTTGATCTCCCGGTATGTGCTTCATGAAAGATATCTCTAGTAGCATGGATTTTCACATTGTGTTTGCTTATAAAATGTTGCTACATGTTGTTGGAAATAATTTGAAGAACATATGGTAGGAATTTACCTGCTTAGTTTGATTAAAATACAGAGTCTAGTCATAACCAGAATTTTTATTAGTGATGATTGAGACAGATACAGTAGACTCCTCAACTAATATTTCCAGTTTGAATAACATGCATGCAGCCAATTTGACGTGTTCTGTCATATAAATGATTTTGTATCTGGGATCACCAACACATCAAATAAGATGGAATAATTTGCTATATGAAGATGATTTGTGTCTTTGAACATGTTGTGCATTTTGGCGTAGTGGGTGATAGTCAGTTACTGTGCCATCCAAAAGTCAAGCAAGACGCAAATATGTCACACACATGTTTAATGAGGCTGAGGTCCAGAACTTTAAGGTGACTGCATGGCTTTTGCACTATCATTAGAGCTTCGGGCTGATGACACTGTATATATTTTATAAGTCACTTGTAGTTTTTCCTTGGGTAGCTATTGGAGGTGATCGGGATGTTTGGTTTATTATGTCCTGTACCATAAATCTTGTTATTTGACCTAAGGGCTTGTATGAGCACACTATATGTTTTCCCATCCACTAGTATATTTGTTAAGATGAATATAACTGTCACCTTTGTATAAGACAGAAACAACTCTCATTGTTGAACAGCACTGAGCTACAGTCAGTACTTCATGCAGTCCTTCTTGATGCACTATTGACATTGTTGCTTATGAATGGGTGACACGGATAATATCTCAAGAGGTCCATGGGAACATAAACTCATTTCAAGTTTGTGGTCGTTTTTTGTTGGTCCAGACACACAAAGAGGAGATGTGGTATTATGGCTCTCTTTTACCTGCTAGTCTTTGTCGTTTTTGTCAAGATGACTGAACATTCACTGACATATCATGAACCCCCTAACTCTAGCTTTCACTGAATAAGCAGGCAGAACCACATTACAACTATTTTTAACTCTCTGTGTCACTTAATTGTGCTATAGGTGTTATGTGACTCCTCCTTGGCACAGCAGACACTGTGATACATATCAAATGAAAACTAACACTTCTTTCTTCATGTAAGAAAACAGTCTGCACCAGTGGATTCAGTCACAGGTTGTATCATCAGTTAGTCACTGGGAGCCATGATCTGTGGTTATAAAAAGTTAGTGCCACACAAAGTCTGTCTTTCAAAACTCATTCAGAGTGACCATTGTTCCTCAATGCACATTCCACTTCCATCATTATATCTACAGAGTGAAGTGATTGGCTTTAGAGGAGAAAAATACTAAAACCTTGTACTATAATCTTATTAAATGAAGTAAATATAACAAAGTCACTATTTAACATATTTTCTTCTTTTGCCACATCTACAGGCTGCATTCCGTGGTTACAAGTCTCGAAAATCGTTACTTCCATTTGGTATGTGTTTATATTTCTTTCTCCATCAAATTAACAAAAGAACTGTTATCTGTGCATGTTAAGACATACATGTCTCTCCAACAGATACTGAGAAATATGACGTGTATCGTAGCCCTATCATTGAGGCATTGCTGTTGAGAACAGGGCACAGCTGGAATGAAGCACAGCAAGCAGCCATGTCCATTCAGGTAAATATCACATCACTTACTCTATAAATAAATTATAATATGAATTTTTCAGCTGACTTTTCAAATGATAAATTGAGAGCCCATGTGACCCTTTTTTTGCCTAATCCTTAATTAGTATCACACAATTTTGTTACAAAACTGGTATCATGGTGTCTGTCAGGCTTCAGGAGTTTACTACCAAATTGCACAATGACTGTCTTACTTTCTTAGTTGTTTATTGAACTCAGCTAGTTACAAAATGTATTTTCTCAAAAATGGGAGTAAAATAAGAAAACAAAATATTAATAATCAGGAAGAAAATATGGAAAAAATCCAACTGATGTTCCAAGGAAAATGAACTTCTCTATGTTTCTCAAAAACCTAGAAATGAAACTTTTGGTTATTAATCCTAGGCTATGTCAGTCTTCTGTAAACAACAAATAATCAGAAACAGAAATAAAATTATTGAAAAGTTTGAAGGATAAATTTGCTTTTGATGTTAATTTTCAAATTTGTTACAGGCCAAAATGTGGGGAATATATACATACTGAGTCTCAGCACCCATCATGCAAAAATTTTTAACTCATACTTTCACAGTTGAGAAAACAAAACTATTCACATGGAAAATGGCTAAGTTACATATTGGCCATGCTCAGAATGTACAACTTCATCACAGGCTGTGGCAACAGTTTCATCCCCATTGCTGCCCATGTTGGGTTATAGTGGCAACATATTATTATTATCATACCAGCAGCACACACTGTGTACAATTAAACGTTATGAATGTAAATACAGTATGTTGACAGTGATCATGAGACATGCAGTGATTTAACTGGCAGCACTAGATGTGGTCAGACAGAGGTGTTACTGTTGCTGTACAAGTAGCTCACAGCCAAAGTAGCTGGTTGTCACTCATTGCATCAGAGACTGGTCTGCCAACTGGCCAGTGATTTTTCTGTCCCCATCATGATAGGTGCCAATGGCCATTCTGTGATAGCTTCTCTTGTCTAGATGAGCACAACACTGGTGTGTATTATTTGAAGTCCCTAAGAGAACTATTGTAGTACAAGGTAACAAAAACAGTGTCACAGAAATCACAAAATTTTAATCAGAATTCTACCTTGTTACTTTAAGGGTACTCACTTTGTAGATGTTAGAGAACGTTATTATTTTTAGGTGTAAGTTATTTTAGATCAGACGTCTAGTAAAATTTTACCTTTTATGAAGCTTGTATTTCAGATGTTGAAAAGAGTAACTAATCATATCAGTTCTTTGCAATGAATGAAACTGGTAATGATATTTTTTTTTTCAAACTATGCCCTCAAATGCAAGTGCCAAGGCTCAACAGCAAACTTTTTGCCCTTTTGTTCTGGAACACTAAAATTCACTATCACTCTCAATTTAAAACACAATCAGGTCCAAATTAAGTTGCAGAAGAGAAAGTCTGTATGCATAAAACTATTCACAGAAGTAGCAGACAAAATGGAAAACAGAAGCAGCAGAAAAAACATTAAGATGAAATTAAGTAAGAAAGAGTAATTATTTAATGATGATCTCATAAGTTTTGACCTCAAAGTAAAATTACAAATATGCTGGGAAAGAAACCATTTTTACACTCCTGGAAATTGAAATAAGAACACCGTGAATTCATTGTCCCAGGAAGGGGAAACTTTATTGACACATTCCTGGGGTCAGATACATCACATGATCACACTGACAGAACCACAGGCACATAGACACAGGCAACAGAGCATGCACAATGTCGACACTAGTACACAGTATATCCACCTTTCGCAGCAATGCAGGCTGCTATTCTCCCATGGAGACAATCGTAGAGATGCTGGATGTAGTCCTGTGGAACGGCTTGCCATGCCATTTCCACCTGGCGCCTCAGTTGGACTAGCGTTGGTGCTGGACGTGCAGACCGCGTGAGACAACGCTTCATCCAGTCCCAAACATGCTCAATGGGGGACAGATCCGGAGATCTTGCTGGCCAGGGTAGTTGACTTACACCTTCTAGAGCACGTTGGGTGGCACAGGATACATGCGGACGTGCATTGTCGTGTTGGAACAGCAAGTTCCCTTGCCGGTCTAGGAATGGTAGAACGATGGGTTCGATGACGGTTTGGATGTACCGTGCACTATTCAGTGTCCCCTCGACGATCACCAGTGGTGTACGGCCAGTGTAGGAGATCGCTCCCCACACCATGATGCCGGGTGTTGGCCCTGTGTGCCTCGGTCGTATGCAGTCCTGATTGTGGCGCTCACCTGCACGGCGCCAAACACGCATACGACCATCATTGGCACCAAGGCAGAAGCGACTCTCATCGCTGAAGACGACACGTCTCCATTCGTCCCTCCATCCACGCCTGTCGCGACACCACTGGAGGCGGGCTGCACCATGTTGGGGCGTGAGCGGAAGACGGTCTAACGGTGTGCGGGACCGTAGCCCAGATTCATGGAGACGGTTGCGAATGGTCCTCGCCGATACCCCAGGAGCAACAGTGTCCCTAATTTGCTGGGAAGTGGCGGTGCGGTCCCCTACGGCACTGCGTAGGATCCTACGGTCTTGGCGTGCATCCGTGCGTCGCTGCGGTCCGGTCCCAGGTCGACGGGCACGTGCACCTTCCGCCGACCACTGGCGACAACATCGATGTACTGTGCAGACCTCACGCCCCACGTGTTGAGCAATTCGGCGGTACGTCCACCCGGCCTCCCGCATGCCCACTATACGCCCTCGCTCAAAGTCCGTCAAGTGCACATACGGTTCACGTCCACGCTGTCGCGGCATGCTACCAGTGTTAAAGACTGCGATGGAGCTCCGTATGCCACGGCAAACTGGCTGACACTGACGGCGGCGGTGCACAAATGCTGCGCAGCTAGCGCCATTCGACGGCCAACACCGCGGTTCCTGGTGTGTCCGCTGTGCCGTGCGTGTGATCATTGCTTGTACAGCCCTCTCGCAGTGTCCGGAGCAAGTATGGTGGGTCTGACACACCGGTGTCAATGTGTTCTTTTTTCCATTTCCAGGAGTGTATTTAAACCTATTCAGGTTTGCAAAATCATTTGATTCAACTTATTTCTTTAACTTCTCAAGAAATTTTCTTGGTACTCCACAATAAAATTTTCAATGCCAATAAAGAATTATTAAGTACCCTATCCTCCAGAGAAGGCTCATATTAAAAAACTAATTAATACTATAATAGTATTAGAAAATGGACTACCTGCTTCTGTGTAATTTTGACAGTGGGAAAATATAACAAAAGTTTTGAAAAAGTTGCACTTATACAACATCAGAAGTTGTAATAGACTATTTTCACATTAAATTAATAAATAATTAATAAAAGTAGTGCACCACGTCTGAAACCACAAGATTCACAATGAAAGTGGACAATCAGGAACACATTCTATGTCTTTGAAAATAATGTTCTCCTGCAAAATATTCCTCCAGATTTGACAATAATAATGGGCATTGTGCCATACCACTCTGTTGTGATGGATAAAGCTACAACAATGCAGTGGATAAAAGTGGATAATTCACTCTAGGTACGAAGAACTGTTCCACTGGATGAAGTTGAACGTAGCATGTATAAGGCGAAGTTAATGGAACTTGAAGTGCTGTACAAGCCAAAAACTCCACAGTACCAGGTTGACAAACTGGCTGATGCTAAAGGACATAGTTTAATCAGACTTAGTCCATGTCATGCTAATTTAAATCCGACTGAGAATATGCTCAGTGAGGCTAAAATGCTGAAAAAAGAAGCCATTCGAAACACTGCATAACAGGATAGGTCTTGAGCTGTTAGCCATACCAAGAAGGTAGTTGAGGAGAGATGGATCCTCAAGAACTGTGGTGAGATTTGAGTAACACAGAACTTCTCTTATAGCCAAGCTAAAATTTGCTTCTTTTCTGATAATGGAGCATAACAAATATTGATCTCATTAACATTCTAACACAGTTGAAAACGCGACAAATCATGAAATAGTGTGTTATGAAACTAGTAAATTATGGAAAGTCAGGTCAGTAGTTTATGAAACAGCCCATTCTCAGAATAAAGTATATTTCTGATTATTGTGGCAGATACGAAAGTTTCACATATTAACGTCATGGCAAAATACTCTACTTTTTGCGTGCTGCTATCATTTGCCAAAATCTTGTTTCGATACCTCAAACAGTTTATTTGATAAGTGGGATTTATAACCATTTCTTTCTGGAATTTTTGCTGGTGCATGCTTTCATGATGGAGTGGTGTACATACATTCCATTCTCTTGAAACTCCAAGTTTAAATAGTAATTCAGTATGTTTCTACATTTCATATGAGGCAGCATACGACCTAACATGCAAGAAATGTAAATTCATAGCAACCCTTATTTTTCGCTGCAAACTTTAAGAATTTCTTGCAGTAATATCAAAATATCACAATAACTAATAGCATTAATGAAATGATATGCAGTTTATCATGAAGCTGATGAATTAACATACAAGATGTGTAAGAATCAGATGTTTTTAGCTCATAGTTTCTTTACAGTCATCTGAGAAAAATCGCAGATCGGTCATCTTGTGTGGCTTGCTGTTCACGCAGTAAGCAGCTGACGCTTTCAGTTCACGCTGGCAACTACGGTTTCCTCCACTCCTTTTGTGCTGAACTGTCAAAAGTCGCAACTAATTTTAAATGCACTATAGTGCCATGTGCTGGTTGGAGTGAGCAGTGTTGTGGGCTGGCAGGAGAGCCGAAAGGCACGTGTTTAAGCTCACGCAGGCTGGCGTGAGGTCTGGAACAGGACAAGGAACTTAGAAAAACGGATGCAGATGGTGGAATACTTAACTTTAATCCATTAATGTTGAACGTAGCTCTTGTCTGTACATTATTTACAATCTCAATAGTACCTGAACATGGCGTCGTAGCAAATGACGTAGCTGAAGGCTATGCTAACTATCGTCTCGGCAAATGAGAGCGTAATTTGTCAGTGAACCATCGCTAGCAAAGTCGGTTGTACAACTGGGCGAGTGCTAGGAAGTGTCTCTAGACCTGCCGTGTGGCGGCGCTCGGTCTGCAATCACTGATAGTGGCGACACGCGAGTCCGACGTATACTAACGGACCGTGGCCGATTTAAAGACTACCACCTAGCAAGTGTGGTGTCTGGTGGTGACACCACAAGCAGTATGTGTGATATCACAAGTACATATTCATTACTAGAACAAAAATATTCACTATGAAGTATAAAGGGGAGGGGGTAAGAAAAAAGTGTGCCATATGGCTAATAAAGAGCTCGCAAGCTCAGGTGAGCATAGCAAACTATTTACAATATCATAAAAATGAATGAGAATCATTTGTGTATGAATTACCAACTGTAACTACAGTGAATGTCATAGCAAAAGCACTTCAAGGAAATATTATCGGTCTATAAGTGGCCCCATACTGACATATTAACTTGACCCATGACATGAAGGAGTACTGCAAAAGGACACACTGTAATGGAGAACCTGCAAATATTAAAAGACAAATGGAAATTCGTGAAAGAGAAGGGGGAAGGTGGGGTTATATCATCATTTGTAAAACATCATGCTAAAGGAAGTGCTCATTCTCATAATGTATGCTATATGAATAAATATAGTTGAAGGGAGGGGTGTTATTAAATACTCAGTAAAATAACGAGTAAATGAAGGCCACTAAGCACCAGCTCAAGCATGCCTAGTGGCTGAATTGATATGTACAGATAATGCCTCAGTGACGAGCTGCTGCTGGCGGCAATGCACAGTCAATTAACACAATGCTGGATTGATGAGTTGTTATTGGAGTCTTGCCACATGTTGACATTACATGTTGGGGTGATTTGCAGCTCACTTTGTCATCAGCTGCATTCCATCACTATGGTAAGTGGATCACTGTGTCCCAAAATTCCTTGACATCACAGTATTCCATCCACATCTCAAAATACCTTTTCTCTTCAGAAAAATTCGGTCTCTCAGTGTACTGTGGTGCTTCTCTGATGAAAGCTAAGTAGAACAGACACTCAAGGCACATTTAGAAATGACAAGTCTCCCTATAGTTTGTATAGTTCTACTCATTAGCTGGTCTGAAAAACATATATACATGCTGTGAACAGAGGCAAGGATAGCTTATACATTTGTATGAGGACTCCAATATTTCCTTTTGTCCACACTGTTCGAGCTTGGGTCCAGTTTTTACATATTCCACTCACTGCTTCATGCAAAATTTCTTCGTTGTCCTGATAATTACATCAGGCAATAAAATAAAAATGGTATGGGATATAATGATGACAGAGACAGGTGGGACCAGAAAGGAAGAGGAACAAATAACTCTAAAGAATAAATGAGACTCTGGCAATAAGTGCATGTAGTGTTGCGAACCTCTCAAACAAGTACTTCATTTCTGTTACTGACAGATCCAGGTTTGGTGAACAGTGCAGTGAAGTATCTGAGACCGGTCTTTAAAAATAACTTCAGTAAAATGGAAATGACACTCATGTCTCCCAAAGAAGTAGCATCCATCATAAAATCCTTAAAATCTAAGTATTCCAGTGGGTATGAAAACATATCAGAAAAGTTAATCAAAGAGTGCTCATGCAAGTTGAGTTCTATCTTAAGTTATTTGTGTAATCAATCTCTTATCAGGGGAACATTTCCAGACTGGCTAACATGTGCTGAAGTTAAGCAATAATTGCTTACATTAAAAAGAATTTTCAGTGTGTCACATTTTTAGATCTGACTAAAAAGTATAAACTAATTTCTCATAGCCCCATGCAGATTCCTAATCTCATACACATAGTTCTGAAAACATGTTACGGGCAGTTTTTCATTGCTATGAATATACTTGTAAGATTTAAAATAAAAAAAATGTGAGGAACATGCAATAGATAATGGTAAGGAGGTGAACTATTCATGTATCAGTTGGGAAGTTCTCTAATAGTGAGGAGGAGAATGATTCACACATCAACTGTGTAGTTCATGTGTCCCATGTTTATCCTTTTAAAACTTACAGGAATTTTCATAAGTATTGAAAATCCACAATTAAAAATTTTCAGAACTTTCCAGGTAGTGTTATAAATATGTATGGTGCTAGGAGAAATTATTTTATACTTTTTAGTGTGATTTAAAAACGTGGAATACTAAAAATTCATTTTTATTTACATAATTATTCTTCTGTCAGTGCTGTATCACAGATTTTATCTACCTAACTAGAGAAAAGGATCACACATAGAAGCAGGAGTGAAGTGCAGAAATGGAAAGGAAGAGAAACAGCTTTACACACATCTCGGGCCCTCTGTGGATGTTAAACTGTGCATCTATTAGCGTAGATCCCTGGAGGACTCTTAAATTTATAACTTTCATGACAAAATTATTTTAATAAATTACACCTACAGTGTCTACTATTTACACTCACCTGTATTTCCCCAACATACACCTGCCTTAATTCCTAACATATTAGCTATTATGTAGTTCTACAAGAAAAGGGGAAAGACAACAGATACAGATCCAGGAACAATGGAAACAAGGTACCAATGAACTGCCATTTACTTGTAACGACATTGCTGGAGCTGCTGCCCATGGCTCCAGTTGTCAACTGCGTAATCCGTACACCTGCCTGCCACTCTGTTAACACTCTCACTCAGTTGAAATGTCAGTGGCATCCTCCAACTATTCTGAAACAAGTTGTAATAATGCTAAGAAGTGATGACAGACTCTCTCTCCTTTTGTGCCATCCCACCTCTGTCACCAGTTGTAATGGTCCAGCAACACCTGTCGATAACTGAGAGGCAGGGGGAAAGGGGGAGGCCCATTTCTTAGGTCAATTGGGATGGTGTAGTTGCTCTCCCAACTGGCCGTTTTACCTTAAACATCATTGCGAGGGAGACAGGAGCTTGTTAGAGGTAAGGGTTGCTGCAGCAAGATAGTTGGAGCTCGTGAAAACTCATTATTATTCAGCAAGCTAGAGCAGATGCAGGTGCATGCCCTCATCTAGTGGGTTCAGCCTGGCATCTATCCACTGCATCTTTGAATAGGTGCAGTGTGGTCAAATGTGCCTTAAGGTGACAAACAGTGCTGGGAGGAAGCATGGTTGCTTTGCGATACTGACACACTGGTTACTGTGATAGCAGCTGGCAGTCATGCCCTCTGTTGCTCTGCTGGTGCTGGCAGGTGTCATCCACAGTGTTGGACAGGTATGGTGCCCCAAACTCCAGACCTCAGCATATGAGTGGCAGGCTGGTGATGAAAACTGACCAGTGAATATTTGGGGTGGGGGACAGTGTCCATCAGCAGGGCAGCTGTCTGGTTATGGCCAATAGCACAAACATACACATTGGCTGCTAGATCTGTGCATGTGAGTAATGTTTTGCTGCCACTGGCAACAATGGTGTGCACTGCTGACTGATGCAGCACTGCATCAATGAGCCATTACAGGAATCTTTCAACATGTTGTAATGTGGTAGGCAGTTTGGAGGTTTCTGTGTTGTCAGCTCTATATCTAGGGATGGTAAGTGGATCACCTTGTCCCAAGATTTCTTTGTGTCATGGTAATCCATCGACACCACAATGTGACAAATGATACTAAAATGTCTAATGTGCGAAAGAATCTGAAGAGACGTCTGGAGTAACGTCTAGTTGCATCTACATGCCACTCACAATTTCTGTTATGGAACACATGCTAGAGAAGCATACATGGTCTGTGGACAAATATTTTTCAAGTATAGAGCATCCAAGTCATAAAAGCAATTACCTACTACAGCTATTGTTGAGGTCTGGAGTGTAGAAAACTCTCATCTTCACAGGAATACCACTGCTGGCCTAGACAATATTCTGTACAACAGGCATTCATTCCTTCCAGACAAAGAACACTGCTATTTACCATGTATTTATTATAGTTACTTAGTTTCATGTTCCATGGATAATTCACATGATTAATTGTAATGACATGGAATAAGTCATTTTACATTAATGTTTTACATTACAATGACCACATGTGTACCATTTATAAACAGCGTTTTCCTTTCTATTTTTTTAATGCTAATGTGTATTAGTAACTCCTACCTACCACTTTTGTACATTACATTTTTTCTACAGAATAGAAGAATCTGTAAAGAAGAAACTTTTTCAATTTGTTTTCACATTCAACTTTGCTGTCTTGTACTGAACAGTATAGTATTAAACCTCTAAAACCAGGCAGTATAATATGTGTACTCAAACCAGAGAAGAATCCTGATGTCATACCAACCAATAACATTTCTCACATGACTTTCACAGGTGCTGTGGGTATGTTCAAGTACCAGTTAGAATGTGGTATGAATATTTGCTACATTTACTCAAGTGAATTCACATAGTGGTATCACCATTAAAGAACTTTCTGTGGGATGTCCCAAAA
Source organism: Schistocerca piceifrons (assembly GCF_021461385.2). Taxonomy (NCBI): domain Eukaryota; kingdom Metazoa; phylum Arthropoda; class Insecta; order Orthoptera; family Acrididae; genus Schistocerca; species Schistocerca piceifrons. Next base: position 267,480,007 of record NC_060138.1, on the reverse strand, counting down.
GTAGTTTTATCATTGTTTTTCACATGGAAACTTTATTTGCCAGAAACAAATTCACCATGGCATCATGAAGTACGTATCTTACACTATTTTTTGATATAGTTACCACTGATATTGAGACATTTTTCATAGTATGCAATCTGTTTGAAAAAACCACTCTGAAAAAACTAGGTGCCCTGTGATGCAAGGAATTGTCACACAGTCTGCACCAACTGAGAATTGGTTTGGAAGCGATGTCCTGAGAGTGTGGCTTTGAATGCAAGAAGAGGTGAAAGTCCGATGGGGCAAGATTGGGGCTGTAGGCTGGGTGATCCAATCTCTCCCTTCCAAAGAGACGAATCTGATCCTGTATGAGCCTAACTGCTTGTGATTTTGTGTTGTTGTTCAATAGAAGATGACATTCGCTCAAGAGCCCTGGTCTCTTTCATCAAATGGTGTACCTGCATTTGGTGTGGATATTGCAGCAGCTTTCTGCATTGATTTGATGGTCCCTTGCTCGAGAAAATCCAGAAGAAGCACACCTTTCACATTCCAGAACACATTGGCCATAACGTTTCCTGTGTGGGCTGACACACTGAATTTTTTCCTCATCGGTGAACTGGGATGCTTCTATCTCATTGAGGTAACCTTGGTCTCTGGGATAATGTGGTCTCTGGGATAATGTGGTGTACCCTTCTCTCATCACCTATGATGATTCTGAACAGGAACAGATTTTCCTCTCATGTGTACCGCATCAAGTTATTGAGGCTGATTCACTTGTTGTGATCTGGGGTCAGGTTTCTTGGCACTCATCCTGCAGATGCTTTTTGGTAACACAGCACATCATGGAGCAATCGATGGGTCTGAGCATGACTAATATACAGTATGGAGGCCACATGTAACATTGTGATATGCCTGTCCCCAACACTGTCTTGTACTCTAGCAATGGTGTGTTCATTGGTGGCTGTGAAGGGATGCCCTTTTTGATTATCATCCTTGACACACTGCCTTCCTTCTCTAAACATGCAGCACCTACAACCAACTATTTGATGAGAAATTAGCTCTTCACCATACGTGGTCAGTAGGCATTCATGGGTGATGGACACACTACTCCCATATGCCCATTCATAATGGTTAACAGCACGCAATTTCATAGGTGACTACATTGTCAGTGCAAGTCTGTCTATACACTGATTTGTACTTGGGGCACACTGGTCAGCTGCATACTGTCTCTCTTTGGCACTCTGAGCATGCACGTAACTCATCCGCTAACACTTCTTCTGCTACTGAACCAGCAATGGGTGTGGATTCATGTGGCATTGGTTTATGTCACCATCTTCTCTTTCAAAAACAATGACAAAGCTAACTTTTGGGTCATCCCTTATAATTTGAAACAAAATCTAAGTGTTGACTACACAACTACATTATTTAGGATTTGATACAAGACTAACAATGAGTATAGGAGCAGACACAACACAGATTCACTAAATCGTAACCAAACTCTATCCACACTGCCTCTAGATGCTTCAATAAGTGTACTTAAATTTAACCTGAGGTATTTTTGCAATCATCTGTGTATGCTGAACTTAACCCTGTGCTGCACAGCATCCACAACAGTGGACAGCTGTTAGCGGTTGCTTCTTTGGCATTTTCAATCAGTCCTGAGGCTGCAAATACACACAGTTTACTGCAGTCGGCACTCCCTACTGGTGTTGTGTCCTGCATGCATTTGCAGCTTCATTACTGATTGAAAATGCCAGAAAATTGACCATTATAAGTTGTTCACTGCAGTGATATTCATGCACCACAGGGTTAATGTAATCATGTTCTGTTTTTGTCAAGAAGGGGATGCAAACTGAAATTATAGCTGCTGTTTTATATGAACTTATGAAATTTGGTGATCCATTGCCTTGCTTGTGAGCAATACAGAATTACAGAACTTTTTATATACTCTTCACATATTTTTTTGATGCAGACATCTGTATCCAATATCAGCAAAATACAGCCCAAGTGGATACAAAGCATGACATAACAATAATGATCTATAACAAATCAGCCAACTTTGTATATTGTACGTGGCTGAATTGCCCAAGCTGAAGGCAATTAAATAAAATATTCTGTCCCCCTGATTTATTGTTGAAGGGATCAACTGAACTCACATTAAAAGAAAACAAGCAAGTGAAAAAGTCTTTAATATTTTGATATTTCATGAGAGGCTATGATGTTTTGGTATTTCATGAGAGGCATTTCCCTTCTTATCAGAAATTTTTAAGTGAACAAAACTAAGGACTGAGTTGTGCATCTCCCTTCACAATAATCCTACTTACAAGTTATTTGAACAGAGCTTTTTAATTAGTTTAATTCTTGTGATCATGTAGTTTATGGTTCAAGTAAATGCTGCCAATGATATTGTGGACTGTAGGAAGTTCTGAATAAAAGTAACAGATTTCTGTCACGTTTCTGCCTCAATTTGTAAATTACAGCTGTCTCTGACAAAATCAAGAAGATATGCTGCAAAAGACTTCATTTGTTAATAGACACCAATTGAAAAGGTAGCCACATGACTGCTTTTCTATTGCAGCTCAGAAATGAATGTACTGAAAAAAGCACTTAATTCAAAAAATAAAAAACAAAATTTCTTTTTTCAGATACAGTTGTCTTTCATCAGTAGTTTGACAGCCTAATGCTGGCAGTAATTAAGCAACCATCTATAAATTTGTCAACAACAAAAAAATTATTTCATTGTTTTCTGTTAGTTTCTTTGTGCAAACCACTCATACACATGCTCTTTACTTACAGCATGCATATCGTGCATATAAGTTCAGGCGAGCTTTTGCTGTAGAAGCAGGTAAAAGAGATCTTTACTATTTCAACAGACATTATACATCTCATGCAATATGCGTCTACTGATTTATAATTGTGTCTTGTTGTCAGAACCCGCACTCAAGCCTATGGATGTCATTCAGTCAATTATTGACGCTACACATCATACTTTGTCACAGGCTTCAGTTGCTGCTATTTCTATACAGGTGAGCCTAGATTCATAATCTGCTAATTTACATTTACAGCTACAGCCACATCTTTACAACTGAATGCATAATTAGGAAAATTAGCATACTTATCATTCTAAAGTTATGATGAATTCATTTTGTATTATCTGCTGCAAACCAAGATCTCATTTAAAATACATGAAACATGCATTCTTGCCTAAAATGAAGAATTTACTCCATTCCTTTTCCTGTGTCTCATGTCTTTACAAAAACAGTTTCCAACTATTTGTACTGTTCACCTCTTCTTTGTCACCCTAGGTTATTAACATTGATGTTCTGCAAATACACAAATCATCCACTACTGACTAGTCCCATTCGAGTACTTACTTGTACCAAAATTAAAAATATTGTTTTTCACTGTGAACATTTAAACTTTTAAATTTTTGAGTCTGACTCATAGGACACTGAACAGTACTTTTAAAGTTGGTGGTTTATTGCACTGATCTAAAATATGATTGCCTACCTGCAGCACTTGTGTTTGCCAAAACCCTCAGTGACTGGTTAATTAACATGAAGCACATACGTTGTACCAGAAAAAATCTCAGTCACTGATTAATTAACATTTTAAAAACATATTTATCATGAAAATCAACAATATCAATGGAATATATGTTATTTCTGTACAAACTGTGTGATGTACTCAACCTTTATCACAGCTTCTTAATAACAGGACACAGGTTGCAGTGTTCATACTGTTGATAGGTTTAAGCATTGAGTTTGTTGTCTCAAACCTGTGTGAAATGTTTCACACATAAATACCACAAATTCATCTCTCATCTCAGCAGTCAAATACAATAATGTGGATGCTAGTCCAGGGAGTAAGGTGAAAATAGCTAGCCAATAATGTGAACACATTATCTGAAAGCGGTGCTAGATACCATTGAGAATTGTTCAGAGAAACGGTGTAATGATTCTGCAGGGAGAGTCACTACTTCTGACAGCCTAATCACAAGTTATTTTCTGCAAAAAAACTGGTAATATTGTAGATCAGTGGCCTTTCCTTCCCAGAATTTTTATCCTGCAGTGGAGTGTCTGCTGGTTTGAAACTTTGTGGCACATTAAAACTATGTCCCAGAGCAGGACTGGAACCAAGAAGCTTTGCCTTCCACAGGCAATTGCTCTAAAAACTGAACTATGAAGGCACAATGCATATTCTGCTCTCATAGCTGTACTTCTGCCAGTACCTCTCTCCTTCTGTGATGCCATCCATATGTTGGGTAGGATTACCCATTAATATGGACTGATCTGGAGATAGAAAGTGGATGAAAATGGTTTCAGAGTAGTTGGTTTAAGGGCAGAGGGGAGAAAGAGCAAGGGCAAGTGATATGGGAAAAAAACCTCCAAAGTAATCTGGATGGGGAGTAAGAGCAGCAGTGGATTTCTGGCAGTCTGCAACAGAGAATGCAAGGCTAGGTTATGTTAGTAGTAGGTGCCAAGCAGTTTTATACCACTATCATAACCATCTGTTCATCATAAAAAAGTCAGTACAAATTTGTGTGGCAGACCTGTGCACTGTTGTGAGAGCCCCTCTGCAGCGCTCTTGTCAGTGGTGACTGACTGCGGCAGTAGGCCCAGGTTTGCTGGAGTTCATCATCCACTGTGTTGTTCCTCTTGGATTCTGTCAGTGGTGGCAGCTTCCCCCCCCCCCCCCCCCCCCCTCCTCTCATCACCGTACCACCTAGGGGCTCTATGGTGGGGGAACTCCACCAGCTCAGCTTTTCTACCCTTCAGTATGCTTTTAAATATCACTGAAGAATACAGTGAGTTCCTCTATGGCCACTGCATACTACTTCCTTAGCTGGTGGTTGGCTTCTTCAGCATGTGCCATGCAAACAGCCTTGCATGCTTCCAATTCTTTTGCCATTGCGTCTCCAAGGTGTTCATGCCCCACTTGATGGGTTAGGGGAATGAGATGGCCACCTACTTCTCCTCCTCCTCCTTTTCAGGTACTGGCTGTACAATGCTCTCTTCTACTCTAGGCTGGTACCCTCTCCCCACTGCTGCCACCTGGGGTATGGCAAATCAGCAGTCACTAAACAAGCCATATGTTTGGTCAGGAATGGATCAGAGTGTTGAACAGAGGCAGTGGCTATTGGGACAGCTTAATAAAGGAAGCCATGAATATAAGAAGTAATGATGAAGTCATAGAAACAGATAGTGGCTACCATCTAGACTCTGCTTGCAAATCTGATGCTTACCACATTACATTGCAAGCACTCACAGCTAAGAGACTTCCAGACGGCACATGAAGTGGAGCCCATCTGACTACACCGCGGCGTGAGAGTGTTCCCCCTATCATACCCATCTGTCCTGTGGAACTGGGAAGGGGAGAAAACCTAATATAAAGACAAACCTGAAACAATTTTCCCAGAAGGTGATGTAAGTGACAGTCATCAGTGAGGTAAAACTTTACACTCCTTCAACTTACTTTTTTAATAAAAGCAGATAATCTCAAAGACAAAATTGTTAACTCTTTCGTGGCCACTTGTTGACAAACTGCCTATTGGCTTCTGTCTTGGTTTCTTCAGCTGATGTTCATCTGATCGTTTTACTGATGTTTTTCCAGCATGAGTGGCTGACATTGTCAAACCTTCACTCTCCATTGCTGGTGGTGAGTTATATTAGAAGTGTAAGTGAGTTATATTAGAAGTGTAATAGAGCCAAACACTCGGCAAAATGACAAATCAAGAAGAGAAATGTCAGTTATGGCCTATCTGCCATACATTCCCAGAGTGATAGAACTGGCCATATATTGTGCAAGTGCAGCGTAAAGATGATTTTCAAACTGACAAAGAAGATCGAAGAGTGTCTTAGATCAGGAAAGAAGGGAAGGGACCCATTTGCAATTGTCAGAATATACCACATACTTAGCACATGCAAGTTTATCTTGGAATGACTGGATGATAATCAACACCAGGATCATAAGAAAATAAGTGACATTACCGGTTGGGGCAGGTGGAGGAATTGGGTGTGGCAGAGCAAACACTGTGTGAGACCAACTATGAAGTAAAATTCAATGACATGGAAGTTTGGCTGCAGAGAAGTACTATCACACCCACTTGTTCAGAGAAGCTATTGAAATACAAAAATACCGGAATAGCCTCAAAAAGAAAGAATAAAGCCTTAAGGTAAATGGATCCTGGCTTCCCATGCTGTAGGAAACGACCATTTCAGGTAGCAAGAGGAGAACAATGCCAGAAATGATGGTGGAGAAGCCCTCAGACATTGGCGCGACAGGTACATATAGTCTATGACCGCAAGCTCAGCACCAGTTCACCGCCAACGATGAAGGATGAAGCCTTGACAATGCCAGCCAGTCATGCTGGTGAAATGTCAGTAAAATTATCAGACTAATCTTATGGGAAAAGATACTATGCAGCTTCAAGTTGCTGCAGAAGCTGTAGATAAGAAAGGCTGACATTCTTAGATCTCTGGGCTCTCTACAATGCTGTCAAGACAGGAATGTACTACATCAGTTTGCAGAACTTAGGAATCCAATAAAAATGACATTAATAAAATGTATTTTATGTGGAGCAGACAATTTCATCATCAGTGAACATAAATACTAATGATACAGGTAATTGCACAAGATTTTACATATTTTTTATTTTATTTTATTGCTTCCTTTAGACCTGCTTGCTCTATTTTATATTAGCTCATGTTTATTGTAAATTTTTACATGTTTTGGTAGATTACAAAGTTGTGTCCTAACATAGTAATAATATTAATAAGAATTATTAAGCAATGTTAAATCAGTGAATCAGTAAGAATATTAGTTGACAGACTATATGTTGATGACTAAAACTAGTGAAAATGAATGTTTAAAAATTAGAATGAATACTAGTCAAATAATATTTGATACTAAATGCTATTTTGCTATGGATCCTAAATAAGACTACAACCAAAAAGAATCAGTTACAGTGAATGCTATCACTTTATGAAGATATGTAAATGTGTATATGCTCTGGAATGATGTCAGAGCATATTACTGTTCTATCTCTACTGTAATAATCATTTTATCTTCTTTTTGTGTTTGAAAATAGTCTTAGAAAAGCATCAGAACTGTTTACGACACTGTATCACACTTCCCGTGTTATGCACCTTCCTCCAATGAACACCTCCTCATCACCATCGTCAAGGTGGATCTGGATGATGTGTGAACATGAGGCTGATGTCATATGAGAAATTTTGGTAGCAACATATTCTATTACTGTCCATCATTTTTAAATCCTTAAAGTTTTATACAATGTTTGGATACTCAGGTTCCCTAATTTAATTATAGGCATCAGTTAAAGATAATGTGGTCAGAAGTACCACATGACCATACCAAAAGATGTCACTGTCTTCCCTGTTGAACCTGTACAACTGAATTTGGGCCATATCCTGTGAGGTAATGTTCCATCTCTGGCTGAGGTTTACATGTCCAAAGGCTAAGTGTTCTTAAATGTAAGGGAAAATCTGATAGACCCTTAAACCTGTTTCAACGTTGTCACATTCATTCAGCCATGTACTTTATTCTAGTTCAGGAGTTTGGCCATAGTTGTTATCCTTTGGTCTAATATTTGTTGGATTTCTGCAAAATCCTCTATATGTAACCTGTAGGAGGCGGCATGGTATCTTATTGTAATGTATATTTCATAGATTTTGAAGATAAGAGGACAGCATTAGTTGGCATAGTGCAAAAGGCTCCTGTGAATCTGAGGAGCAAACCCTTCTGTGCACGTCACAGTCTTTACTTGTTCTGCATTCAGTGAAGTCTGTGCATCCAGCCACTTGTTGTAAAGCCTCTGATTGACATGAAAATGGCATCATGATTGGTCCTCACAGCATGCAGTGGTAGCTGGTAGTTAGCTGTTGAAACACGGGTATTTTTATTAAAAATGGTGGTTGCTTTGCCTGCAATTGTCTGAATGTGTTGTGTGAAGGTACACTTCTTGTATAGTTGGAGTTATTGTGTGACTGTTTGTCTGGTAATGGTGGTGTTTTGTAATTTATCTGTAGGAATTCTATGAAATTTAACCTTTAAGGAGAATTTAAGTGGATTTCTGTGGGGCTATGGTTAAGTTCTTGTCAATGCACCGCTGTGCTGCATCCATTTCTTCCAGTTCTGCTTTAGAATTCTCTGATACCACAACAAAGGTTTTGTCAGTGTACATGACCACACCATGACTTGCTCATCTTCTTCCAACTGTCACAATAGAAGTTTTCTTACTAAATAGTAAGGTACTGTCTTGCAAACGGACTCATGTTGGCACACTTTAGTAGTTCTCCTTATTACTTTTTGTTTGTGAGCTGACCATTCTATGACTCACCGCTACAGTAATTGATGCAGCTGTGGTATAGACACTGGGGTACCTGTAGTTCATGCATGCAGGCAAACCATGCAGACCACAACAAATTACCAGTTCATATTGCAGTTGCTACATTTCCCTTTCTTAAAGCCAAGTTGGCATGACTTTGAGTAGTTTCCAGGTGGGAGGCATTGTACAAAGTGTTAAGGAATCATTCAGTGTTCTGGTTTGGAATGAAACAATTTGTACTTATGTTTATTTTTGAAAACTTTAACATTAATATTATTGTGTCCTGAAGCTTTTCCATTTTTTTAAAAATTTGGTTATGTCTTCTCCTTCTTCTTCTTATTCAGTGAATGGTATAGTTATCAAAGCATATAAAGTATAGTTATTATAAAACTGAATAAATCTTTGTTTATGCAGCATATTAGTTAGGTATTTTATTCCTGCCATGGTAACATATTGTGATTCTGCTAAACATTAATTTGATGAACTATTGGGACATGTACAGTACATTAGTAAAGTATCTAAGAAACAACTAATTCAAGCAGACAACTTGTGAAGTTATACCACATTGTTATAGACAGCATATAACATCAGTCGATATATTTGGAAGTTTAAAAGAAGACAGGGAAGAAGAGAAATACTTAAATTGACATGTGTGGATAAGAAGAAACATCATGACTGAAGACAAGCAACATACTGAAGAAGTAAATGATGGAGAGAATTTGACAATGTGGCATATTCTTATGAAGGCTGTTTTGGAATGTTATGCAGTTTATGATGTGGTCAGTGGTAATTTCCTGAAACCAAAAGTAAATGTTGAAGGTTTTGTTGACAAATTAGCTACTTGAACAAAAGTTATTTACTAGAAAATGTTGAAATATCATAGTGTGACTACTGCTTAAACATCACGCATGAGTTAATAAGAATGAAAAGCTAAATGCATTGTATGTAACAGAGTTGGGGGGGGGGGGGGGGGGGGGAGGGGGGGGGGAGATGAAAAATGTAGGAAACTAAAATGGAGTGAAGCAAAGAGTGGTTACAGTGAAGAAATGCTGAGATGGAAGAAATTAACATAAATTAAGGCCAGGTGTGTAGCGAGAACCTAGGACATGCTGTAATGCTTGTTCCCACCTGTGGAGTTCTGAGAAACTGGTGTGTGGTGAAACAGGTGCTGAGGTCATGATTGTCATGTTGCAAAGCATACTCTGTAACAGGATATTGCGAGTTGTCAGTAAACGCCCTCTGCATATGCCCATTCCTCCTAATTGATAATTTGGTGGTAGTCATGCCAATGTAGAAGGCCAAACAATGTTTCCATAACAGCTGTCGTATGACATGTCATTTTGCAGGCGGCTCTTCCTTTGATAGAATGTTTTGCCAGCCACAGGGCTGTTATAAGTGGTGGTAGGAGGGTGCATAGGACAAATCTTGCAGCTGGGTCAGTCACAGGAGTAGGTGCCATAGGGTAGCGAGATGGGTGCAGAAGGAGCATAGGATCTGGTGACTTTCCCAAAGTCTATCCCTTTTCCTAGACTATGCTGGTAAGTTGCATAAATAATACAGATCCAGATGATACTGAATCCTTTATTGTTTGCTCATGATGCATTTCAGACATAGCCCCTCATCAGATGATCTGGTGACCAACAATAATAAGAAGCGCAAATAATGAAATCATACAATAGAGCTATACCAAAGATATAAGGTTATATAAATCTCAAATGAAATTAATTGTGCACAATTTTGAAAAATGTAAGGCCATACCATCCAACATCATTATATGCATTGACCAGGATGTTCAATATATGTTAAATAAAACATATGCTGTTGTGAACAAGAAGTAGACCTAACCAGTAACCGACTACATTTACAGTGTCAAGGCACCACTAACAGAGCCAAAATGTAAGCTCGTATTGCTAGAGGGTAATGCTTCTGATGACATGTAAAATAGAAATACAGGGTATTAATATAAAACAATAAAAGAAAATCAACAGTAAACCATGATGTAGTAGTGCAGATTTCATAAAACAAACATACTGTTTCATGTCATCTTTACATTTGTAATATGACTCAAGAAAAACAGTTTGCTAATAAAATTACATGTGGTCATTAAGAATTCCATGTGACATAGAGAAAGTTAAAAGGAAGAATATCTCAATTGCGACTCTTATTGTTTTGTCCTGTCCACAAGTAAATTGTTGAAAAAAATCAAAGAACAATGTACGACTGCTTGAAATCTGCTCATTTATTATAAGTTCTCAGACTATGTGAGTGCTCACATATAGTTCAATTTCTTCTAAAATATCTAATACTAGCCTATACCATTTTTACCAAATGTAAAATGGACATGTCATCTTTAATGTTTTTAAGCTGATGTTGGTTCTCCTTTAAATGATATCCCAAGGCACTTCCATTCTTCCATATCCCTGTTCATGAAACCTAATTTGAAACTCCTTTCTAGTTTGCCCGATGTAATATTTCTTATATCAAGCACAGAAAATCTTGTAGGTACCTGAACTACAGAATTTATTCAGTGGTGGTTCTAAGCTATGTTGCAGCAATTTAACCAGTTTATGATTCATTTGGACCACCACCAACTAAATTCTGCAATGCAGGTATGTTTAAGAAATACAGGAGAACTAATATCAACAGCTTAAGAACATAGAAGACAATACCTCCATTTTGCATTTTGGTAATAAAGGTATAGTATTGCACATTTTAGAAGAAACTGAAATGTATGTGAGTAATCATGTAGGCCAAGAACTTAAAATAAATGAGCAGAGTTCAAGCAGTCGTGGGTGGTTCTTTGATTTTTCCAGTGGTTTACTTGTGGGTAGAAATCAACAAAAAGAGTCCCCATCTGGCTATTCTTTCTGTTTACTTTCTCTATGTTTCGTGAAATTCTTAATGACCACATGTAAATTTATTAGTGAACAGTTTTTCTTAAGTCATATTACAAATATAAAGGTGACATGTAACAGTATGATTGTTTTAAGAAATCTGCACTCTTGCATTGTGTTTTTCTGTTGATTTTCTTCCACTACTGTGCTGACAAAAATAAAATAATTATTTTAATTGAGCTTTTATTATTTTATATGAACATTTCTGTTTAGCACAATCATCAGAAGTGCTGGCCTCTAGCAACATAAGCTTACATTATCATTGCCTTGACACCGTAACTGTAGTCAGCCACTGGTTAGGTCTACTTCTTGTATACAGTGGCACATGTTTTGCTTGATATTTGTGCTAACATTATTCAATGCCCTGGTCAATTCAGTAATGTTCCTGGGTGGTATGTACTTAAGTTTTTCAAAATTTTGTACAGTTAATTTCATTTGAGATTCATATAACTTCATTTCGTTCATGTAACTGTACTGTATGATATCATTATTTACACTTCTCTTTATTATTTGTTGACAGCTCATCTGATGATGGGCTATTCCAGAAATGCATCATGAGCACAATAAAGGATTCAGTACCACATGTATCTGTATTATTTTTGTGACCTGCCAACATTTTTAAGTTCACTTTCATAGTTACAATTAAAAGAAGAGTTTGATATTGTGGCTGATGAAGTGGATTGCTTTCTTGACCTCCAAATTCAAAGATTTGAAAGTTGTATGAAGATTAATCAGATTGCATATGCAAAAAGAGTGTTGGTGTGTTATGGTATGGATGATGGAAATCCACTATCATTACCAACTGAACTTGGGTGGGTACTTGGTGATTCACTGCCAGCTAGTGATACTGACACTTACCTAGAGATTATTGGTAATTTCACTTACTTAAATTAGTAACATGTACAGATGCAACATATGCTGTCAATTTCGCTTCAAGAGCACAAGAGTCACCTGCCTTAGATTGGTTAAATGAATTTTTCGATATCTAAAAGGTGCAATTGAAGATGGAATTCAGTTCAGAAAATTAACGAGTTCTGTTATAGTGACACCAGCCAAAATTAATGAGTTGTTGTAGGAACTTATAGTGATACCAGTCATGTAAGTGAAAAATTGACTAGACGTTCAACAAGTGGAGATTTAATGAAGTATTGTGGGAGACCAGTAATATGGAAAAGTTAACTTCAGAAATGTGTTGCACAAGTCATATGGGAGCTGAATTTTTTGCTCTGCATGGGGCAAGTAAATCATTAGTGTTACTGAATCATTTATTGAAGATAACTTAAATTATTGAAGAAAGTTCACTACCTGCATTGCATATTGATAAGCAAAGTACTATTAAATACATGAAAGGTACAGGATTCTACAAGTCCTCTAAACATATTGAAACAAGTTATCAGTATGTACTGCTGTTATTCAGTCACAAGAAGATCAGTGTAGAATATGTTTCAGCAAAACATCAAGCAGCAGATATCTTTACTAAGGTTCTACCAGTAATGATGTCTGCCCCCGGTAGCTAAGTGGTCAGCATGACAGACTGCCAATCCTAAGGGCCCGCGTTTGATTCCCGGCTGAGTTGGAGATTTTCTCCACTCAGGGACTGGGTGTTGTGTTGTCCTAATCATCTTCATTTCATCCCCATCAATGCGCAAGTCACCGAAGTGGCGTCAAATTGAAAGACTTGCACCCGGCGAATGGTCTACCCAATGGGAGACCCTAGTCACGCGACATTTATTTACCAGTGATGATGTTATCAAGAATGAGTGACTGAGTTAAGTCTTTGATTCAATACTAAAATATGAACTTTGAGGGAGAATGTAAACAAAAGCAAAATTACAATTTCACATTTTATTACCTAGTTATGGTATTAGTGTTGCTGTGTAAGTTCTTAGGTGAGTTGCTGTTGTTCTTGTTATGTTGCCATGAGTAACATGTTGATATATATCACTGAATAAATCTTTGTTTATGCAGCATGTTAGTTAGGTTTCTTTTACTCCCAACAGTTATCATCTTGATCATTGTCCAAGAGGAGTAGAGTTTTGATTTTCTCTGTTAGTATTTTGAACAGTTTATCCCACACATAGGTCTTTAGCTGGATTCTCAGGTAGCTTTCCCACTGTAGCTGTTTGTACTGATCAAGCAAATCTCACTATAGAGATTTAAGATTTCTTTATTGGGCCAGCTGAGCTGTTTTGATAGCTGCATTGGGGAACCTCTGATAGTCCCTTCCAACTCTGTCAGCTCAGGTGACTGCAGCATCTTCTTTAATAATGTCAAGGTAATTGTGGAGATACATTTGAATTACACATTTTGTATTATTTCTTGTGATGCTTAAGTCCTTAGAGCTACACTGCCTGATATTTGTTGAAATTGGATGCATTTTGTGTAGTTTGTTCCAGTTTGGCTGATTAAAGTTCAGTCTTTGTGCTGTAATTAGTTTTAATCTGTATTGTTTCTATCATTAATCATGAATGTAATTATGTTGAGAACACTGCTGGCAATCCAGGGTGCATTGTCCATTTGGAAATTTTGTTTACAGCTCTCCTGTATGTTAGTGTGATGTCTTGTGTTGGGTAGCAGTAGCAGCTCTGTTGTGGTATGCATGGTTGTCTCAGATGATTTGCCATCTAACAGGGCACATTCTTGAATGATGTATAGAACCTTCTGGCCCCTACCATCTGTGTATCTGCTAACACAGAGCACACTTTTGACTCTTATGTCTGCTGTTCTCAACAAGTAGTTGTATGCTTTACCAATTTTTTCTAATATATGGTTCTGCATGGTCTGAGTATTATGTGTGTATATATTTGTGAGAATATGTTTGCTGTTTAGTGCTGAAATGCAATAGAACCCAAATATTGACTACACATTTCTGAGCTTTTGTTGGCTGTTACACATCCGTTTGTAAGTGCAATAAATGCTTTCACATTTGCTGATTCAAAAGGATAGAAATCTTTGGTGAGGGGGGGAGGGGGGGGGGGGGCAGGTGAGAGAGAGAGATACGTGAGTTCCCCATTTTTCATATATGGCTCATGGCTACACAACACATCAGCTCCATTTTCTTTTGCCTTTTGTTTAAGTTCAGCTATTGCAAAGGAACATCTCATTCCACTGATTTGTAGAATTTTAAAGGCCACTGTGGGAAGTGTATTTGAATGTAGCACTGGGAGGGGGGGGGGGGGGGAGATGGGAATCAGGGCTCAAATTCCACTTGTCCACACATTACACATTGTGTGGATCCAGAGGTTCAAATCTATTATGTAGACTTGATGTAGTAGGCCTCACAATTCTTTAACATCTGTGGGCAGATTATCTGCCTTCATTTTCTAGTCTATCTGTTGCCTCTGTTGGGAGAAGGTGGTTCTATTCATGCCCTGTTCATGATATTATTTTGTTGGAGGACAATGTGTATAATTCTTTCAGCCTACAATTTATTGAGTTTTGCATTTAAGTCTACATGCTTATAAATCTGTGTTAGAGCCACTGCTCCTAAATGTTGTCTAGCATTTGTACTCTTAATGTGGTTTCATTGTTTCCTACTTTTGACCCTTCAGGGACTTAGCATTCATTTGCTGAGTAAGGGCTTGGTGATCTGGGGTTCCTGAGCTGGGGACTAGTAAGTGCTGCCAGTCCTCTGCCATGATAAGCCCTGGGCATGCTTCAGCGACCACTGTGTGTTGTGGCAGTGGAACGTTGTGTGTCACAGGGAATGGGGATCATGGCTTGACTGCCTAGATCACAAAGATGGATTAAAACTCTATAAAAAACCTTCAGTCTCAAGGTGTGTTGTGTGCTGATGAGATGCATGGCTGTTGAGGTGGAACAGTCATTAGCGGGCAACCTCTGGGGAACCTGCCATACCTCGGTTGTATAAGGCTTACCCAGGCATGTTGGGCTCTGTCTGAGTGGACCCTTATTTCCCTAGCTGCTCGTGGGACCGAGGTGGAACACTCGAAATCCTCTTCTCTTCCCAGTGCGAATAGTGTACTTCCTGGAAGTACTCATGCCCATTCATCAAAAAGAATGAGTGACACTAGTCCTCTTGATAATCAACTTGTTGTTAGTAATGGGGCTCAAGGAGTCATGAGTCAGAATATTTTTTGTAGTTATTAAGAGGAAGGAGAGGACGTTTGAACAGTGTGTCCCTGCTATGTCCATAAAGGATTAGAAGGGCTTGCTGGTACCCTAAAGTGTATTGAGGGGTTGCCAAATGGTTCCTTGCTGGTCGAGACTAACTGGGCAAAGCAGGTGGAACTACTAAGGAAACCACAAAAATTTGGTGAGTTTGACATCATTGTTGAGTTTCATAACTCCTTTAACTCTAGCCAAGGTGGGATCACCTGCTGTGATATTATGGACATTGACATTGCCAAACTCAAACAAAGATGGACATCACAGGGGATAATAGATGTGGAGCAAAGGAAATGGAAGAATAATGGAGAAATTGAGAAGTCTGCCAGCTTTGTTATGACATTCAATTCTCTGGCACTAGCTGAACACATCACTGCAGGTTTCCTCCGACTTAGGGTTAGGCCCCTTGTACCTAACTCTATGTGCTCCTTCGAATGCCAGCGTTTTGGCCATACAACTTTGAGTTTCAGAGGCCAAGCAACCTGTGGGAAGTGTAGAAAGGCAGCCCATGAAGCTGGTACTGACTGTCCGTCTCCAGCTTTCTACATTAACTGCTCAGTGATCCACCCAGTCTGGAGCCAAGACTGCCCTGTTTTTGCACAGGAACACAAAATTCAGGAAATAAAAGAGACCAAGCAGATCCCCTATGCAGAAGCCAAAAAGGAATACAAGGTGATGAAACTCCCTGTCTTTGCCACTTCTTATGCTTCCTTGGTGCAGAAACCTAAGGGCAATGCTTTGACGCAGATGGTATCCAGTGTAGCATTATCCACCACCAGCATCTGTACTTGCACCTCCATGTGCCAAAGTAAAGTTAAAGACATACTGATACAGGCTGCTATGATGGAAGAGACCAGTAATGCTTCCACAGTGAGTAGTCTGAAGGCACCCTGAAAGCAAAGTGCCTCTCAACACCCACTTTCTACAGATAAAAGTGGCACTCACCACCCCATTTCCCCCTCATTGTTGCTGGGAAAGGGAGCAGAGAAAGGTTCTCAGCATTTGGGGTGAAAGTTTTCCTGGGTGCCATCAGACTTCATTCTAGCACATCTGACTGATGATGAAGAGATCCACCCCACCTCACTCCACAAGCACCTCACCACCCGGGTGCAAGGACAGGGGTAAATCAAGACCATGCTGATGAAGTGGCTGCCATACTCAGATGGAATGTAAATGGATACAGGACAGACTCCTGGAACTGAGACTCCTTGTACAGGACAGACTCTTTTGCCTCTGTCTTCAGGTGTCTCATTTTAAAGAAATGACATGCCTGTATTTGGAGGCTATCAGCTTTACAAAAAGGATGACCTACTTTTAAAGAAACTGACACGCATGTACTTGTAGTCTATCACCTTTACAGAAAAGACAACCTTATTGGTGACAGAGTGAAAGGTGGGGTTGCAGTGTTCATCAAGGATGCTTTTCACTCATCATCTATTCCCTTTGCTTTACAAGCAGTTAGCTGTTCTTGAGCAGTGTGACAGCATCCAGGACTGAATGGATAACATTACAGCTGTGATTCACCATGCCACTGATGCACCCTCCCAAAGTCAGTGGAAACACCTAGGAGATGAACTGTCCCTTGGTGAAATGATGAGTGTCATTCTGCAGTCAGGCAAAGGAGGATGGCTACGTGCAGATTCAGTTGAAGCCCCACAGAGGAGAATCTTGTAGACTTTTGAATGGCGTGTGCAAAGGTGAGGCAAATAATTCAGGAGAGTAAGCAGAGGTCTTGGCAAGAATTCCTGAACTCCATCAACAGGTCCACATCCACATGTAAGTAAGGGAAGCCATCAGCAGGATCTCAAGGAGCAACTCATGACCACCAATAGCAGCTGTACAAATACAGGGGTCTCTCGTAACATCACTGAGAGACGTAGCTCAGACAATGGGTGAAGCATATAAGTCCATTACGGCCGATTCTAGCCAGAATCCCACTTTCTGTCAATATCAGGAGACACAGGAGAAGGCTGGTTTTGATTTCCTTTCCACCAACATGGAAGAATACCACCAGCCTTTCTCTCTGTGGTAGCTGGATTCTGCATTGTAAGTAGCTTGTGATACATCCTCTGGAAATGACCTGATAACCTACAGCATGTTGAAACACTTAGACCAACAGTCGAAGGAGGTTCTCCTTCAGCCTTTAATGAAATTTGAATGATGGGTGACTTCCCCACCTCCTGGAAAGAATCTGTTTTAATCCCAGTTTTAATACCAGGGTAGGATCAGACAGATCCTGGTAGTTATCATAGCATTAGCCTGACAAGCTGCATAGGAAAGATGCTGGCTGCATGTGGCCAATTGGCGCCTAGTGTGGATCCTTGAATCCAGTTCCCTACTCAGTCACTTCCAGTATGGGTTCAGAGGTCTCATTCCACACTCGATGAACTGACCCTGCTTGAAGCAGGAATTCAACAAGCTGTCATTTGTAAGCAACAACTTATAGGTGTTTTCTTCAATTTGGAAAAGGCCTACGATACTACCTGGAGGCATAATATTTTGTTGCAGCTCTATCAGTGAGGATTCCATGGATATCTACCCACCTTTATACAATCCTTTCTCTCGGACAGATATTTTAGGTACAAGGTTTGGAATGTCCTGCCTCACCATTTTAAGCAGGAGAATGGTGTCCCTTAGGGGAGCATTTTAAGTGTCACGACATTTGCCATTGCAATAAAAAGTATACATCCACAGTGTGATGTCCCATACTATGTTCCTTGTTGTGGACAACTTCTCCATCTTCTGTGAATCCTCCAGCCATGTAAAGGGTACTCAGGAGTTAGAGCTGATGATCAGGCAGTTGGAGGAATAGTCTTACACAACACGTTTTAAATTCTCATTGGATAAAACAGTTTGTGTTGATTTTAATTGTTCCTGCTGTCTGTTCAATTTACCTGTTTTAAAAATGGGTGACACTGTTCTCACTTGTAAGAAAAAGATGAAGTACCTGGGCCTTTCTTTTGATGAGAAGTTAACATGGCTGCCACACCTTAAAGAACTGAAACTGAGTTGTCTCAAGGCCTTAAACATCCTAAAATTTGTTAATCATAGGTCTTGGGGAGCCAACAGGGCATGTCTGCTCCAACTTTATAAGGCCTTCGTGTGACCCTGACTTGAATACAGATGCCAGATTTTTGGGTCAGCAAGGCCTTCATACCTAAAAATGCTAGATGCACTTCACCATGAGGGTATTAGGCTGCCAGTGAGCCCTGTTATTAGCTTGTGTGCATAGGCTGGTGAGCCTTCACTGTCTATTCAATGTCTTCTTCTCATAGTTTAGATTAGATTAGATTTACTTTCATTCCAATTGATCCATAGTGAGGAGGTCCTCCAGGATGTGGAACATGTCAGAAAAACAACAATACATGACAAATATTTACTACTAAAACAAATAAGCTAATGTACCATTCTACAGGTCCCAAGTGGAATGATCATCATTTTTTAATGAACACTATATGAAAGAGTCATTTTACAAATACTAATGCACTGAATTTAAAATTAAAAAGTTTTTATTTATATATAAGGTAATAAATATGCAATACAACTACTGTAATACTTATTTACAATCAACATATTACTGCACTGAAATGGTGCAGAAGTTAGATTGTACTTACACACACACATTTACAATGAACACATTACTGCACTGAAATTGTGCAGAAGTTATGTTATATAGAGGGAAACATTCCACGTGGGAAAAATATGTCTAAAAACAAAGATGATGTAACTTACCAAACGAAAGTGTTGGTATGTTGATAGACACACAAACAAACACAAACACACACACAAAATTCAAGCTTTCACAACCCACAACCCACGGTTGCTTCATCAGGAAAGAGGGAAGGAGAGGGAAAGACAAAAGGATGTGGGTTTTAAGGGAGAGGGTAAGGAGTCATTCCAATCCCGGGAGCGGAAAGACTTACCTTAGGGGGAAAAAAGGACGGGTATACACTCTTGCACACACACACATATCCTTCCGCACATATACAGACACAAGCAGACATTTGTAAAGCATCTTTGTATATATATATATAATAGAGGGAAACATTCCACGTGGGAAAAATATATCCAAACACAAAGATGATGTAACTTACCGAACGAAAGCGTTGGTATGTTGATAGACACACAAACAAACACAAACACACACACAAAATTCAAGCTTTCACAACCCACGGTTGCTTCATCAGGAAAGAAGGAAGGAGAGGGAAAGACGAAAGGATGTGGGTTTTAAGGGAGAGGGTAAGGAGTCATTCCAATCCCAGGAGCGGAAAGACTTACCTTAGGGGGAAAAAGGACAGGTATACACTCCCACACAATCATATATCCATCCGCACATATACAGACACAAGCAGACATTTGTAAGGTCCTATATCAACAAGTTGATATTCCAACCTGGAGTTTCCATTGTTTGTTAAAGTCTTACATCAAGTACTCTAGGCATGTACAGTTATGTCACAATTGAATTTTCAGATATAAAGTTGTGAGATTAATTATATCGTGTAAAGAAGCCTTACATTAAACTAACACATTCCACAAAATTAAAAAATGTATTCAAGATCTATAAAACAGGTATTAATGTAATGCAAGTATTCACAGAAGTAGCAGACAGGAAAGGGAAGCACACATTACCAAAAAAATCATTAACTTCAAACTGAATAAGAGAGAATAATTGTTTGATGATGATCCCACAAGTTTTGGTCTCAAAGTATTCTGTGAAAAATAGGTTCAACTATTTCATGTATTGTGTCTGAATAAGATGTTTAAATTCTGTCAGACAATATTTATTAAAATCCAGCATATAAGCAGATACAAAATTACATGACACTCCAATTGACAGGACAAGTGTAGAATATAGCTTTTCAATTGAAAAGTTTGCTTTATTTCACCATACTTTTTGAGAAAAATGGAACTCAATAATTTTGATGTTCTGCAGATATGAACTACAGATGTCAGTTGACGGAATACACTACTCTTTCCCATACTGCAATTAGAATTTAGTTTGAGAAAATGACCATTTATGTTAAGATAAGGCCTTGTCTTTAATTTACCCAAAAGATACTATCATTACTAAATGATATTCATATGAATGCATTGTTCACAAAGTACTCTTTCATTTGCTATAATAAATTGTCCTCCAAACCAAGCATTGTAATTATGAGGTTATGTTTCTAGTACAGGATAGCTTATTCCTAATTTGCAACACCATGGGTATCCAGATATGTGACAGTATCACATAGTAGGACATGATATTTCATTTTAGTGTAAGTCAGCTTGAACCTGAGTAGCTGGATTCAGACTCTGTTTTTTACAAAGTGCTTTGACAGTTTTGTGAACCCATCTGGTGATGATCCTGTTATGCTAATACTTGATGGGCACCATATCAGATTTGTATGATAGATAAGAGAAAGAGAAAACCATGTCCACATCATGTGTTTATCATGCCATTCAGTGCAAAACATGCAGCTTCTTATTGGAATTCATGGGATAATTTAAAACGCATTATCCCCAAGAAATAGAAACCTGGTGGTCAAATTACTCAGGTCAGGAAGTAACCTCATTTTTGATTGTGAGTTTATTTGAAGCAGCCTGCTTTAGACCAGTAACAGTAGTTAATACCATAAATGGGCACTGGAAAATGTGATTCTTCCCTTGTATTAGGCACATACTAATACGCAATGACCAGGAGATTGACAGTTAAGATGGAAACTACAGAGTAAATGTAAGCCCAAATGGTATCAAGCCAACTCCTAAAATCAGCAAACCACATCAAGAGCCACCTGCTCTACTAAAATCAGCATGTTATGAATCAGGTAAGTAGCTAACATTGTCTCAATACAGAGGATGTTTGAAACAATTCATAGAGAAGGAAGCTGTAGCAAACTCAAAGGAGACAGAAGTGAGAGTTTCAACCTTGAAAAAGAAAAAGAGAAAAAAACATAAGAAGCATAATCTTCCAGTCATTTGGAGACAGGTACAAATTTAATTGAGGAAAATGTTTCAGATATGCAATCTGAAGAGGAAGATACTAAATGCAGATTTTGCAGTGGTCATTGTTTTGAAGACTAACATAGAAAAATGGGCACAGTCAATGGAGTGCTATCCTGGGATTCCTAAAGAATGTTAACTTGGGAAAGAGCTTTTGTGTACCCTGAGTGCATGCCTTTTGCACAATAAGCACAGAATATATTGGAGAGGCAGTAAGGATCATAGTATTACTGAGTGAGGATATTATTGAGTGGTTTCTCTGACTGTTTCATATTTGGACATTTCTATTTTGATTCAAATTCAAGCATTTGTGCTTTCTTCAAATTTACGTGTACTAAGTGTTCAGTATCATTCAATAAATAAAATGTAAAGAACAATGATTTTGTGTAGATTTCCAATTAACAAACATATAGTTATATCAAATGTTGTAATATGAAGTGATTCAATATTGAATGAGGGAAGTATCACATCAGGAATGAGTCTGGTATGAGGTCTTCCCATAACTGGCACTGATTACCTGGCTCATCTGATGAGGCATGGATGCAGTCAGCCTATGGAAATATGACTCATCACCCATGAGACTCTCCCATGTATCAAACATAGGATCCACAATTGGTCAGTTGTGTGTCCCCCATAAGTTCATATGATGCTTCATTTTGGCTCACAAATTTTCTGTGGGATCTAACTCCTGCACTGAAAACAGGCCAGTCAATGAGGTCATTGTTAGCCTTTTGTGGAAACCATTGCTGAATGATTTGACTTGTATTAATTGGTGAGTGGTCCATCTGGAACTGGATCACTGCATTAGGATAACCCACCTCCACACTCAGCACCATAATGTGTTTTAAGATATGCACATACTGATTTACAATGAGGTGAGCATAAATTTGGTGCAGTACCCCTGCCCAGTACGATGACATCCACCCTCAGCATGAGCATGTGATGTGGCCAACACACAAATGTTGCATCACAAACTGGGGATTGTAATGTGCTCCCTGTGGCCTGTGGACCAGGTCCACTCTGATAATCGCCGACTGTATAGGCTACCCTTCACTGAAATCAATGTAGACCTTGACTGGCACCGCATCACGTTTTCAGATGAGTCAATATTTAGCTCAGTGAGTGATGGCATGCCTACATTCAATTCAGTGAAGGCAACCCTTATACAGTCTGCAATTATCAGAGTGGACCTCTTTATTAACAGCCCTATGTGCTTAATTGCCAGCATCCCATAAGCGCTTGTGAACGGTTTACAAGCAGTCATGGAAATTGGTCTTATTCTTGACTTTATAAATGGACTTTCCATACTGGTGTCAACTTACATGTTGTGTAGCTGAGGTGTTGACATTTTTCCTAAGCGTGATCCTTTAAGTAAGCCAGTTACCCCTGTCTCATGCCACTTCTTTATCCACTTCTGGACACAGTAAAGCTGATTGCCACAATTGACCAATGTTTCATATGCATGGAAGCTGTCTAACAGGATGAGTGCCTGCACACTATCTCTTGTGACTTACATATACTGAGACATCATGACAGTAAATGACTCTCTGTCATATATACCCTTTTGTGTGTGATCATTTGATCATGCTCAGTATACCTTGGCTGAATTTGTGTTATGCTTCATAAACATCAAAAAACAATAAAAACTGAAAAAATGGTACTGATTTGATGCACACCCTAATCACTTCAGTGGAAATCTTGAACCTCAAATGCTGCCAAACAGCTACCACTTAACTCTACAGTTCTCTTTTATTTGTGTATTCAGGGCAGGATCACCTCAGTATTTCAATATTTCAGACAAATAAAAGTAAGTTTTATAGTGAGTGTGTGTTTATATATTTAAATATGTCTGCTTGTGTCTGTATATGTGTGGATGGATATGTGTGTGTGTGCGAGTGTATACCTGTCCTTTTTTCCCCCTAAGGTAAGTCTTTCCGCTCCCGGGATTGGAATGACTCCTTACCCTCTCCCTTAAAACCCACATCCTTTCGTCTTTCCCTCTCCTTCCCTCTTTCCTGATGAGGCAACAGTTTGTTGTGAAAGCTTGAATTTTGTGTGTATGTTTGTGTTTGTTTGTGTGTCTATCGACGTGCCAGTGCTTTCGTTTGGTAAGTCACATCATCTATGTTTTTAGATATATTTTTCCCACGTGGAATGTTTCCCTCTATTAAATAAACAAAGATGATGTGACTTACCATACGAAAGTGCTGGCAGGTCGATAGAAACACAAACAGACACATACATACACACAAAATTCAAGCTTTCGCAACAAACTGTTGCCTCATCAGGAAAGAGGGAAGGAGAGGGAAAGACAAAAGGAAGTGGGTTTTAAGGGAGAGGGTAAGGAGTCATTCCAATCCCGGGAGTGGAAAGACTTACCTTAGGGCGAAAAAAGGACAGGTATACACTCGCGCACACACACATATCCATCCACACATATACAGACACAAGCAGACATATTTAAAGACAAAGAGTTTGGGCAGAGATGTCAGTCGAGGCGGAAGTGCAGAGGCAAAGGTGATGTTGAATGACAGGTGAGGTATGAGTGGCGGCAACTTGAAATTAACGGAGATTGAGGCCTGGTGGGTAACGGGAAGAGAGGATATATTGAAGAGCAAGTTCCCATCTCTGGAGTTCGGATAGGTTGGTGTTGGTGGGAAGTATCCAGATAACCCAGACGGTGTAACACTGTGCCAAGATGTGCTGGCCGTACACCAAGGCATGTTTAGCCACAGGGTGATCCTCATTACCAACAAACACTGTCTGCCTGTGTCCGTTCATGCGAATGGACAGTTTGTTGCTGGTCATTCCCACATAGAATGCATCACAGTGTAGGCAGGTCAGTTGGTAAATCACGAGGGTGCTTTCACATGTGGCTCTGCCTTTGATTGTGTACACCTTCCAGGTTACAGGACTGGAGTAGGTGGTGGTGAGAGGGTGCATGGGACAGGTTTTACACCGGGGGCGGTTACAAGGATAGGAGCCAGAGGGTAGGGAAGGTGGTTTGGGGATTTCATAGGGATGAACTAACAGGTTACGAAGGTTAGGTGGATGGTGGAAAGACACTCTTGGTGGAGTGGGGAGGATTTCATGAAGGATGGATCTCATTTCAGGGCAGGATTTGAGGAAGTCGTATCCCTCCTGGAGAGCCACATTCAGAGTCTGGTCCAGTCCCGGAAAATATCCTGTCACAAGTGGGGCACTTTTGGGGTTCTTCTGTGGGGGATTCTGGGTTTGAGGGGATGAGGAAGTGGCTCTCGTTATTTGCTTCTGTACCAGGTCGGGAGGGTAGTTGCGGGATGCGAAAGCTGTTGTCAGGTTGTTGGTGTAATGGTTCAGGGATTCCGGACTGGAGCAGATTCGTTTGCCACGAAGACCGAGGCTGTAGGGAAGGGACCGTTTGATTTGGAATGGGTGGCAGCTGTCATAATGGAGGTACTGTTGCTTGTTGGTGGGTTTGATGTGGACGGACATGTGAAGCTGGCCATTGGACAGGTGGAGGTCAACGTCAAGGAAAGTGGCATGGGATTTGGAGTAGGACCAGGTGAATCTGATGGAACCAAAGGAGTTGAGGTTGGAGAGGAAATTCTGGAGTTCTTCTTCACTGTGAGTCCAGATCATGAAGATGTCATCAATAAATCTGTACCAAACTTTGGGTTGGCAGGCCTGGGTAACCAAGAAGGCTTTCCTCTAAGCGACCCATGAATAGGTTGGTGTACGAGGGGGCCATCCTGGTACCCATGGCTGTTCCCTTTAGTTGTTGGTATGTCTGGCCTTCAAAAGTGAAGAAGTTGTGGGTCAGGATGAAGCTGGCTAAGGTGATGAGGAAAGAGGTTTTAGGTAGGGTGGCAGGTGATTGGCATGAAAGGAAATGCTCCATCGCAGCGAGGCCCCGGACGTGTGGAATATTTGTGTATAAGGAAGTGGCATCAATGGTTACAAGGATGGTTTCTGGGGGTAACACATTGGGTAAGGATTCCAGGCATTCGAGAAAGTGGTTGGTGTCTTTGATGCAGGATGGGAGACTGCATGTAATGGGTTGAAGGTGTTGATCTACGTAGGCAGAGATACGTTCTGTGGGGGCTTGGTAACCAGCTGCAATGGGGCAGCCGGGATGATTGGGTTTGTGGGTTTATATACATACATACATACATATATATATATATATATATATATAGACACACACACACAAACATACACACAAAATTCAAGCTTTCGCAACAAACTGTTGCCTCATCAGGAAAGAAGGAAGGAGAGGGAAAGACGAAAGGATGTTGGTTTTAAGGGAGAGGGTAAGGAGTCATTCCAATCCCGGGAGCGGAAAGACTTACCTTAGGGGGAAAAAAGGACGGGTATACACTCGCACACACACACATATCCATCCACACATATACAGACACAAGCAGACATACGGGTATACACTCGCACACACACACGTATCCATCCACACATATACAGACACAAGCAGACAAATATGTCTGCTTGTGTCTGTATATGTGTGGATGGATATGTGTGTGTGTGCGAGTGTATACCCGTCCTTTTTTCCCCCTAAGGTAAGTCTTTCCACTCCCGGGATTGGAATGACTCCTTACCCTCTCCCTTAATCCCTTAAAACCCACATCCTTTCGTCTTTCCCTCTCCTTCCTTCTTTCCTGATGAGGCAACAGTTTGTTGCGAAAGCTTGAATTTTGTGTGTATGTTTGTGTGTCTGTCGACCTGCCAGCACTTTCAATTGGTAAGTCACATCATCTTTGTTTTTATATAACAAAGATGCTGTAACTTACCAAATGAGAGATCGCTGGTATGTTGAGAGACACAATTAAATTTTGTATTGTGTCTATCAACATACCAGCTCTCAATATTTCAATATTTCAGACAAATAAAAGTAAGTTTTATAGACACAATAAAAATTTTGTATTGTGTGTATCAACTTACCAGCTCTCTCTCGTTTGGTAAGTTACAGCATCTTTGTTTTTTATATATATTTTTTCCCACGTGGAATGTTTCCCTGTATTGTATATATATAAAGTACATGGTGTTTGTAAACAATTACAAAATATCAAAAAGATATGTAAGTAAAATTGTTACAATATTAAGTAAACAAATACACCACCGTTTCCTGTGTGTGCTGCATCTCCACTGGTGCAAGCTGTACCCAACCAAATTTACCCAATCTTATCAAGATAATCAAACAGTTTTGTTTTGGTGACTGTACATCCAATGTGCTCATTGACATATTGTCTGTTTGTTGAATCTACTCTGTAAATATAGTGTGTGTGAGTTGTGCACTGTCACTGTAACATATTACTCCTGATTCAAACTTCCCAGGTACATATTTATCACCCTTGCTTTCACTATAAACGGTCATTGCAAAGGATGTGTTATCTATATTTCTTATATTATTGTTTGTCATTGTAATTGTAAGGGACTGTGTAAGGTGCGCCTTTAGACCCAGTTTCACGTAAATTATCTCCAAGGTATTTTATATGGCCTGGAATCTGTTTGATGGTCACTAATCAATATCTTCTTTTTCAGTTCTTCAACTCTAGCAGTCAGAACACTGAATCTGCGTCACATACACGTCTGTAATGTACTTTCAACAGAGACATGGTAGTAAGTACATACCATTTCATTGCTGACAGTGAGCTGCATAAAAGGCAATATAATTTGAGTCAGTGAAATAAGTATGGCAAATGTGCAGTGATGCAAATGCAGACTTCACATCTCTGTACTCACAAAACCATAATAAATCTCTCAGATTATGAATTGGATACAGAAACAATATCAGTACTGTACAAGATCTTAATTTTGCAGCAGTTCCAAAAACATGCAAAAACAAGAACCTCATCAGGTGGTGGAATAGGCCATTCATTGTCTCCCATGGAAGCAGCTGAAGAAATATAGTGGGAAGTATGTAAAAACATTGGCATTTTAAAAGTTCCAAAAATAAACATTACAATAACAGAACAAAGAGCACTTCACACCCCACAAGAGGATAAAGACACCATACAATAGTGTTATTGTTTGAGCAACTGGAACCCTTTATCTCAGGAAAGTGCACTGGATCTGATGGGTTACCAATGTGATTCTGCATAGAGTATGTGAAAGACCTTGGCCCTCTTCTAACAGAAGTGAACAGTAGGTCTCTGGATGACTGAAGTGTTCCTAATATCTGGAAATAGGCAGGTCATTACCATTTTCAAAAATGGTCAATGAACAGGTGCACAAAACAACAGGCCTATATTTCTGATGCTGGTTTATTGTGGAAGTTTGGAAGTTTGGAACATGTTTTACGCTTGTGTATTATAAAATTTCTGGAGACCAAAAATCTCCTCTGTAGGAATCAACATGGGTTCCAAAACAACAGTTGTGTGGAACCTAGAAAGTAGTAGACCCTATAAAGTAGTAGATGCAGGCACTCAGGCAGTGCTGGGTTCCTTGACTTCCTCAGGGATACAGGTTACTTATAATTGGTGGAAAAATCGAAATTTTTAATGACTTTATTAAATTCTATAGTCTTTCCTGATTACATTGATGTATACATTATAGGGTTTCAAATGAAAAATGACCTATATATACCAAATTTAAAGTTACAGTCATGTATGCCGCCATACCCCCCTTTATTTCTGTTACAGAAATCAGTAATATTTCGGAAAGAACTGTGAACTTTCTGTTTCCAGTGATTATACGTATGATACATTGTCTATGTTGGTAACAGTGCAAGTTTCTAGTGTCTGTAAATGATTATCTTCGTTAGTATTTACCGTTAGTATTTACTTTTGTTTTGCTGAAACAGTTTGTTCACGTGTTACTTAATGTTTGTTGCTCAAGTGCTTCATATATTTGTGGAAGTACATATCCTTTAGTGTGCAATAAATACGAACTACGTCACACTTCAAGAAATTCAATAAAAGGAAATTCTGTGGTAACCAGTTCACAAACAAAGCAAGTCATACTGTTGAAAGTAACCTATGTATCAGTTCAGAAACTCCCAGATGGCACGCCTCCTGGTGATTCAAATTTTTGTGTTAACAGTGAAGCTGTTTGCAATAGATTTGTTGTTGATGTGGGCATCTTACCTTCTTTGATAAAGGAAGTGGTGAAATGTAAACAATGTGATGGTGTAGGCTGTCTGGAAATAACTGAACAACAAAGCAGCAGAAGGGCTTAGCGTCAAAATTAGTTGTTCTGTGTAGATCCTGCAATAAATCTACCTCAAAAATGACTTCGAACAGTGTGCATAATTCATATGATGTGAATATGAAGTTAGTGTATGCAATGCTTACAATAGGAAAAGGAAAGAAGTCTCTGCAAACATTTTGTGGTTTGATGGACCTTCCTCCTCCTTCCATTAGGTTCAGCAAGTACATAAAAATACTTTTAGGTGCCTTGATGGTTGTGTTTAAAGCATATATGAAATGTGCAGCAGAAGAAACTAAATATTTGTGGAACCAGGGACATTGCTGTTGCACTTGATGAGACATGGCAACATCGAGGACATCATTCCTTGAATGGTGTTGTTAAGTGCTACTTCTTCTGAGAAAGGAAAAGTTGTTGATGTCGAGTGCTTATCTAAGTACTGCCACACCTGCCATGGTAACACTGAAGGACATATTGAACATCAGTTTTCTAAGAATTATGATGGCTACAGTGGAGGTATGGAGTGTGATGGAGCTCTAAAAATATTTCAGAAGTCAGTGCCCATTTATATAACGTAAGATATACAAAGTATCTAGGTGATGGGGACTCAAAAGCTTTCAACAAAATTAATGAGATCAATGTTTATGGTGATACCGTGGTAACAAAACTGGAGTGTTGTGGACATGTGCAAAAGAGGATGGGTGCTAGATTGAGGAAGCTACTAAGAATACAAATGAAAGTTTCAACCATTGCATATGGGAAAGATTACCCAAGAATGGTTTTGTAGGGTGAAATACATTAAAAGTTGGTGTACTAGATGCAGTGACAGTTTTCAATGATGGAATGATGGGAAGGTAGGAAGTCTTGAGAAATTTAGGTATAAAATGGGCTCTAATGTGAAGACCAATTGCTTGCGTGTGACAGACAACAGGTGTATGAAGCTGAAAGATTCTCTCTTCAAGTTACCAAAGAAGCAAGAAGTGCTAAAAGGAATGCCAAGAGGAACCTTGAAGGTGAAGAAATGCTGCAGGATGAAGACTATGCTTCAGGAATGTTCTGAGGCACAGTTTAATTGGATTCATATCTTCATTTGCATTTTCCCTCAAGTTGTATTTTTCAGAATTCAGGTACAAATATTTCCTAAAGTTTATAAAGAATTGGTCTAATTTTTTTCTGTAACTTGCAATAGGCCATACTTATGTAGTAGATCTAAGCTTTATTACAGAATCAACTAAATTATAGAAAAAATTAACATTTTTAATAGGAAAAAAATTATAAAAATTAAAATTTAAGATGTGATATTTTTTATCCTTGTAATATACAGAATAGGTGGAATTAAATAGGTCTAGTGTCTCAGCCAAAATGTCATGCATATTTGGTAAAAATTTGGTCTCCTTCAAATGTATAACATTGGTTTAAATCGTGCCTCAATTTGAGGAAACATTTTTGGAAGAAAAATTGCATCAATTTCTTTGTAATTTTTTTAATAACCCTAAGCAGGTTCAAAAATATTCAAAATACTTCTAATTTGCTTAGAAAGTGTGTGGCATTACCTCATATCAACAAAATATCTATAAAACATATAAATTATAAATAGTGCTTGAAAGAAATAGGTGTTGATTTTTACATAATATTGAGCTGGAAAAGTACCCTGTATCCTCAAAGCTGTACAGATTTCAAACCAACTATTTGATTGAATTGAGGAGTGTTAGCAAACAGACTGCAGCATGTCATTCTGAACAGAGAGAAGTTTTCAGACATAAATTAACTATTTGTGTGTTCCAAGACAGTATTGTAGGACCATTGCTTTTCACAGTACACTGAGGTGAAAAAGGTCATCAAATACTTCCTGATATTGGCAGAAGTGTTGTGGGTGCAGGATTTTGTACAAGGACTGACCGTTTGAGTAAGCGTGATAAATGTTCAATGAGTAATCAAATCATTCTCTTGAACTGTCCAAAATTTTCTTCAAATCAGTTGCAAACAGTTATGGCCAGGTGACATGGTGCATTGTCATCCATAAAAATTACTGGCTGAAAATGGTCTCCATGTAGCCAAACATAACATTTCCAGTCCATGATCAGTTCAGCTGGACCAGAGGACCTCATCCATTCCATGTAAACATAACCCATACCATTATGGAGCCACCACTAGCTTTCAGTGCCTTTCATGGGGTGTGCACTATACTCAAACCTTACCATCAGCTCTTACCAACTGAATTGGGACTAATCTGACCAGGCCACCGTCTTCCAGTCATGTAGGTTCCAACCAACATTGTTATGAGCCTAGGAGAGGCATGGAAGGTAATGTTGTGCTGTTAAGAAGACAGTTGGGTTGTGTCTGCTACCATAGAACATTAATGCCAAATTTTGCTTCACTGTCCTATCGGATATATTTGTCGTACATCCCACAGTGATTTTATGGTCATTTTACACAATGTTGCTAGTCTGTTGGCACTGAAACCTCTGTGCAAATGCTGCTGCTCTTGGTCATTAAATGAAGGCCTCTGGGTTGTCCGTGATGAGAGGTAATGGTTGAAATTTGGTATTCTCATCACATTCTTGATGCTGTGGATCTCAGCGTATTGAATTCCCTAATGATCTCTGAAGTGAAATGCCCCAAGCATCTAGCTCCAAATACCATTCTGTGTTCAAAGTCTGTTAATTCCCATCATGCGGCTATAATCATAGTGGAAATCTTTTCACATGAAACATATGAGTACAAATTACAGCTCCACCAATGCACTGCCATTTTATACCTTGTGTATCTGATACTACCTCCATCTGCATATGTACATACTGCCACTCCATTGCTTTTGTCATCTCAGCTTATATGTAAATGACTAAGAAGATAATGTAGGAAAATCCATGAGGCTTTTCATGGGTGAAGCTGTTGTATACAGAGAAGCTGCAGTGTTAGAAAATTGTAGCAAAATGCAGGAAGACCTGTAGAGAATTGACACTTGGTGCACAGAGTGGCAGTTTACCTTCAACATAAACACATGTAACATATTGCAAATGAATAGACAGAAAACTCTTTATTGTATGATTATACAATTGCAGAACAATCACTGGAAGTTGTTACTTTCATAAAACGTCTAGGAGTATGCATACAGAATAGTTTCAAGTGGAACAACTACATAAGATTAATTGTGAGTAAAGCATTTGCCAGACTGAGATATAAGAGAAGAATCCTCAGGAAATGTAGTCCATCAACAAAGGAAATAGCTAATGAAAAACTCATTCAACCAGTACTTGAATTTTCACAAAATGAAAACCACAGCAGTTGTTGGGTGAATAATATTTTATTTTCAGGAACAATGTTTCAGTTTTTTTAGTTTTGTGAAAATGGACATGTGTAGTTGCAGTTGCCCTTCAAAAAGAGCTGTGTGTCAATACTAGAATGTTGTTTGTCAGCTGTGATCCATACCAGGTAGGAGTGATACAGGAAACAGAGAAGACTTAAAGAGGAGCAGAACATTTTGTTAGAGAGTCATTTAGAAACCATGAAACCATCACACAAATGCTCAACCAACTCCTGTGGCAGACATTACAAAACAGACATTGTTGGTTTACTGTTAAAGTTGTGAGAGCATGCATTCCTAGAACAGTGAGCCAATATATTGCTTTCATCCATCTGTTTCTCACAAAAAGACCATGAAAATAAATAAGAGAGGTTTGAGCCCATACAGAGGCTTACCATCAATCATTTTTCTTGTGAATATTTGCAACTGGAGCAGGAAAAAGGTGAAGTGACCATGATATAGAAAGAAAATACTCTCTACCACAGACCATAAGGTGGCTTACAGAGTATAAATGTAGATATCAATATCATTCAAAATTATGCATGCTGCTGCAGGGTCCAGTATACAAGGGATGCAGGAGGATGTGATGTCAGCTGTGACCAAGTCTTTTGGAAAAAAAAACCTTGCCACCAAAAGGATAAAACAACTAAATCTAAGATGCCAGTATCTCCCTGCCAGTGCTGGCTTTCAAAAGTACATAAGGAAGGAATGCTCATAAATCTAATAGTAAATCATCAGCTAATCCAATGTATGAACTGGGCAAATATCTGTTTGAAGTATTGTGACTTTTAGTGGGGAACTATGCCCCCTACAAGAAGAGCATGTACTAATTTGGGAAATTGCTGAAAGATTTGTGATTTGACAACAATGACCTATTGGCAAGCTTTAAAGGAACATAATTATTCTTCCAAATGCCTGTGAAAGATTTGCTGATATTGGTGACACATTTCAAACAACAAATGGTGAGACTATTCTAACACAATACCACCACTACTGCCACCAGTTCAGCAAGCTTTACCGTGAGCAGCAAGACTGTGTCTTGTATCACTGCAAGCAATACAGTTGTTACCAATAATGTTTTTTAACTACAACTGTCTAGGGTTGGTTCAAATGGCTCTGAGCATTTTGGGACTTAACTTCTGAGGTCATCAGTCCCCTAGAACCTAGAACTACTTAAACCTAACTAACCTAAGGACATCACACACATCCATGCCCCAGGCAGGATTCGAACCTGTGACCGTAGCGGGCATGCGGTTCCAGACTGTAGCACCTAGAACCGCTCGGCCACCACGGCCGGCTGTCTAGGGTTGATACCAGTACTGCAATGAGGCAGAAGGTGCAACTACATTACCGAAATTCTCTGCCAGAGTATAGAACTGACTGTACACTGCACTGAAGTTAGTATGTTCTGTGTGAAGCTAATCGTTATGCATGCCTGGAAAGGAATTATACAAAAAGTGCAGACAAGAGCCCCTATAACATGGGGATCAAATTTTATAACAAACTTCCAAAAAAATTAAAAAGCTTAAGTGGAAGCTGCTTTGAAACTGCCTTGAAGGAGTTCCTCAGCAATAAGTGTTTTCGTAGTGTTAACGAATTCCTCTCATAGGAGTAGAATACTTTCATTTGTACAAATACTATTTACATGTACCAAAAGAAAAAAAAGCAACATAATTTTTTATCTGTAGGCTTATTGTATATAATTGTTTCCCACAATGTTATAAGGAGAAATGATCAATATCTAACCACCCAAAACAGATCCTTGTATTTGTCCATGAAGAATAAATAAAAAAAAATCATCTTGATGATTCTCTTAGTTTTTCATGTGGTTTACTCTCTGTATGGCATATCATAACTTTGGCTCTTTCAGTGGTCCCCCTTATGGTGCTCTGGTTACTGTGTGGCACTGCCTGCTAAGCCACTGACACAGATCACCTGCAAGGCCAGTGTTTATGTTCCATTCACTCTGTTTGCAGCTCCACTGCCTGTGCTCATGAATCTTAACTGTTAAACGTGCATTCTACTTCCTATTAAGTTATTGATGAGGAACTGGCTCATGATAGATACATCAAATGTTGAATCAACAGTTTATGAGTTTGTGGAAGCAGTAGTTAACCTTAAAACAAAATCAGCAATTACAACAGGAACAACAACAACAGCAGTGGTGACTACAATAACAACAGCAGCAGCCCATGAATAGCTATAACTTCTTATAAAAAATATAACACTACTGTCAGTGCCTCCACTGATGGCTTTTTCTGTTTTGAGGAGGCAAATGAAACTTATTGATGAAATCCTCTCAGGTTTCCAGCTGAATGGCAGTGTTAAAGAATTGCAATATTTTGAAGAGTGTCATACTCATAG
The DNA here is from genome assembly GCF_021461385.2 of Schistocerca piceifrons. Lineage (NCBI taxonomy): Eukaryota > Metazoa > Arthropoda > Insecta > Orthoptera > Acrididae > Schistocerca > Schistocerca piceifrons. Next base: position 267,445,866 of record NC_060138.1, on the reverse strand, counting down.
TCTCCTGGTGACGTGTCAAGATATTGTGGATGTCTCAATATTTATGCTGTTGATATGCCACCCTCTACCCCTGTGCCACCCACCTGGCTGTGGGCAACAGAGTACTGTGTAGCCAGTGGGTAGCGAGAGGGTGTTGTTTGTGGTAGTGATTGTAGTAGGAGTGCTGGAGGCTGTGCTAGAGTCTCTGTCTGAACTTTCAGAAGTGTCTTGCAAGCAGGACAGTGCTGGTCATGCTCTTATTGTCTTATTGTAATGCTGATAGCGTGAGAGTCCATGCTGAACTGAGTATCCTGATCCGTATTGACAAGTGCTCATGAATCCTCTCTTTTATGGATTCCTTTCTAAAGCTGCCACTGTAGACCTTTTTTCGGCAAAGAACCTTGGCACTATCTGCGCTGTGCTCTGCTATTGCTGAGTTCTCTGTGTGTCATAGGCAACATACCTGATGTATGGTTGCTACCTGGTTGGCAACTCAAGAGCTTCTCACCAGCTTCTCTACAGCTTCAAGCAGCTGCAGAAATAATTCATCAGGAAAGCAAAACTACTCAGCACATTAGTTTTCCTGCATTGGTGTCAAGGTGAGAACATCTTTTCGAGGTTTGTGGAACTATGACACCCAGTTAAATGAAAGAAGAGTGACTCACATTGTTATGATGAACAGACTATGCTACACTGTTGGAGCACAGTCTCATCATCCAGAACGAGTTGGACAAGAAAGCATGTACCCTGGTTGCATGTCACTACCGTTTGGCCATGGCACTACCAGCACACATTTGGAACGTGGCAGATTGCAATTCTTACACCAACAGTGAGGTGCAGAAGTGATGCACTACTGCAAAGCAGCTCAGAAAATTTGACAGACTCTTGGGAGCTCAGATGATCAACAAGGAGGTAAATAATGTAATGCAATAGTCAATTTGACAGAGAAAGTGCTGGATTCAGTTACTGCTTCGGCGTTCACAAAAGGGCTAACATTACAGCTGTACTGAAGACCAAATTGAAGTGAGACATGGTTAGTGGCATGGAGGAAGCAATTCGAGGCCTGCCAAAGGAAGAAGAGAGGAGACCAAGTGGGAAACTGACAGTGTCATCAAAAAGTCCTAACTCCTAAAAATGAACATGACTTGGCAGAACTGGAGGCTCTCCAATCACTGAGAAATAATCTGACACTATGATCCGTCTAGTAGATAAATATGTACTGATGTGCACTTATGACTACCAGCATCAAATTGGCTCAGTGCTACAGGATCCAGCCTACAGGAAGGATCCAACCTTGACAACAATCATGAAAATTGTGGCTTTGTTGGAAAGCTTGGATCTACCAGAAGAAGTGAAGAAGTGGCACCACACCTTGACGAACTTCCAAAAATCTACAAGGAAGGTGTGCTTCTGTGGGCCGTAATTGACACCATTAGACCTCACAATTAAGGACTAGGTAAATATCTGGCAATGCTTCTAAAACCCATTGTGAATCACTGCAGTCACCACATGAAGAACTCAGCCAATTTTGTGATAGCCAAATCCACAGTTTTGGAGATACGGCAATGAAATTTTGTACCACACTTTACATGAAAGTAACACATTTACATATAAAATCCTTTGATTATATATATTCAAATTTTTTTGAATAAAATTTGAATTTTTATTTTCAAAAAATAATTTATGTTGCTTTTTCTCAGAAAGTATTCAAGAGATTTCTACAAAGATTTCTCTGTTTCATCTCTTTATATGTTGTAAGCTTCTCTCATGAGGTTTTTGGAATAGGTGAAATAGGAGAATTTTCATAATTTTTTAATTATAATTCCACAAGTACAATTTTAAATCGATGCAAAATTCCAAGCACTATACCCCATATCTCAGCTTGCTCTTGAGACAACGTTTATTTGGTTTACAGAAATATGTGTACAAAATTTCATAACTCTAACATTCATAGAATCTGAGGAATGGGACATAAACTTTAAAAAATAAACTTTTCAGGAAATGCAGTTTAAAGTTCAACCTAACTTTTTTCCTTATTTCACTTCTTCAGAAGGCACCACATTTGTACTCTGGATTGTCTTTCCCTTCAAGGCTTCACTTCTGGTTTCTTGTTGTCTGTCATCTTTCCTTTACCAGGTCTTCAACTGACTTTTCAGCTGCAGAGACATGCTGTAAACAGGTTTGTTCTTCCTACTCATCCTCATTAACTTAGATTTTTCCACATTTAGCACTAGCTGCCATTCAGCGCACCAACCAGACATTTTGTCTAAGTCATCTTGTATCATCCCATAGGCACTCAACTTCAACATCTTACTGTACACCACAGCATCATCAGCAAACAATTGCTACTTACTCAATGTTTCAAGCTACAAATAGTTAAAGTTTTTGAACATGCACTAATGACCTCCAACTTCAACAGCAACAGAGAAGTTTGTGAACAAATGGGCGGAGTGGTCATAGGAGCCGCACTGGCTCCTGAGATCACAGCATTGTACACTCTGAGGATGTGGCCATTCAAACCGCTCAAAAAAACATGAGCACTTCTTCCAATATATTGACAATACTTTCATGGTGTGGGAGCAATGTAGGCAGCACTAGACAAGTTTCTTGACCACCTTAACAACATCCATCAAAACACTGCATTTACTATGGAAATAGAGGAGAATGTTTGTATTTCTTTCTTGGACATGATAAAAAAGAAGAAACCATACAGTATGTAGGAAGAAAACCTACATAGATGTGTACCTCCAGGCAATGAGCTGCCATTGTTCATTGTAATGGCAGACAGTGCTAACCACACTGGTATATACTGTACTTGAAGGAAATGTTCTGGAAAAATGGGTACACTGAAGAACAGATTAGTAGGTTATTCAAGAAGAGGAAAGACGCAGCAAACCGAAGAGGGGAAGGAAGAAGATCAGAGACTTATTTTCCTTCTTCATTTGGGATCAGTCTCAGCCAAAATTTTGAGGCTGCTCGAAAAAATACAACATGAGAACTGTTTTTTGACTACCACATGAAATGAAAGAGTATCTTGGCTCTGTGAAAGACACTTTCTGGACATGTCTGGGTTGTACAGCATCTCTTGTAATGTGGTCACTAGTTCATTGGACAAATACGTTGCTGCATCTCAGTGAGGAGCACGTCAGTACTGTATGACTCGGTCACACACGCAAATAGTGATAGCATAGCATAGCATGAAGACTTTCAGAACACCAAGGTACTGTGACGAGCAACCAGCTATTGAGACAACATTATCAAGGACTCAATGGAATAAGGATAAATGAAAATGTGGTCATTAGGGACAAAGGATATGTACTCAGCTTGGCATGGAATCTCACACTAATGGCAATATGAGCAGAGCCTGCCCTGCTCTGTTCTGCATACAAGACGCATTGGTCGTCCCCACTTCCCCCACCATTGCAGCCTCATCTCCCTACCCACATGCTGTCCTCACAGAACCCTGCTGCCCACAGCCAGCTCAGCGAGCTGGATGGAGCACACTATTTCAACAACCACAGTATATCAATACTTCTTCAGAAGGTGATGAGTGTGACAGTCTTTGAAACATCACAGTCATTAAACACTACCAACTAGCTGAAAATCTGAGAACTTTTCATCATCTGCCTTTGTGGTTTCCAGCTCCATTGCAAGGAAAGTAACATTCCAGGTCCTGAATGTCAAAGTACTTTGTTATTGTCTTCAAGTAGTCAGTCATATTATGTAGTTCATAAGTTGCGAATGTTGATCGAACCTATTAGTCTTTCATTTGTGATTTCTTGACTGACAATTTCTGCCAGCAAAATCATATTGTGGCTCCAAGACTCAAATTTAGTCAATGTGGAATTATCAGTATGTGACACGGACCACAGATTTGCGTGGCCTCTCATCATTGCTAAGGCATTTTGATCGTGAGACCTAACACTTAGCGATATTCTTAAAATTGCTCGGGCATTTGAAATAGCATTCTCAGTGCAACAAGCATTGGGTGATGAGTTAGTAGGAGCACAAATGGCCATAAGTCAGTGTTGTAACTGGTGTGCATCTGATGACATTTCAAGTAATCATCTTCTGTCTCACTACCACTTGACAGTACAGCAAATATGAGCAACATCAGCAGTTAGGAAACAGTGCCCCATCATTGGTAGATGCTCATAAAAGTGAGTTTAGAGGTGACATTGATCTTACACAACCTATGTGGCAGCAGATAGAAGCCACTCCTCCACGTCATTGCTGTCAATCAAACCCAGTAGCTTAAAGCCCCAGAAAGCATGACCGAATTACCTTTGCAGGCATGCTGGGCAAAATTGCTTGTAGCATGATGTAATACATTGTTCATGCCAGGAAAAGGGCATGTCTTATGGCTCAGCCATGTTCTAGGGCTCATATCAGCGTTAACACACCAGTATCCATGTTGATCAAATTCCAGCCCTGTTGACTTTAGTCATCAGCAACATCAAGATGGAGCTTCAGGTTGATATTCACTCTGCCACATCTCTAATCATGTTGTAAATTTGTAATTACATAGGTTCATTGCACAAGCCAGAGCAGCAACCCATGAAAATGTGCTCAAAGGCTGTCTTTCATTACTAGCTAAATATAAAAATGTAGTTTGACATCTAACATTTATGTTAGTTATTAAGTTGGTGTATCAGTTTGTAGGATTTTTGTTTTGCATGTTGGTATTCTGGTTCTTATGGGTTTATTCATCAATTGTCATTTTTCATTTGTAGTCAACTGTTTTTATTTAACATACTGCCATTTTGTCATTTAGAGATAGTGAGTGGAACTGTGGATGGTAGAAAATGGAGCGTTAAGTGAAGAAATTGGAACATTTTTGACATAGTCTTCTGTCTGAGTTCAATAGAGGGATGAAATCAGCAGAGGCAGCCAGAAACATTTGTGTCATGTACGATGATAATGCCATTGAATAGAGCACAAAAGAATAAGGTTTTCTTATTTTAAGGAGGATTGTTTTGACATTAGTGACTCTCCACTTTGAGGAAGACCTTCAGGGTGTAACGAAGATGAAAACAATCCATGTCAGTGTACTTGAGAACTGGCAAATGTGATGAACTGTGATCATTCCACCATCATGCTACATGTGCATGCAGTGGGTAAGGTTCTAAAATGGGTTGTATAGGTACCGCTTGCTCTAAACCAAAATCACAAAAATCAGTGGTTGGCTGTATATAGATCTCTGATTGCTCATCATCAGTTGGCTCATGAACAACACCGACAATTCCTACCCTGTCAATAAACACAATACATACAAAGCCAAAAACAACAGCACAACAAAACACCACACAAACATGCACATACAGTGACAGAATGCAACACAAATAATACATGAAAACCAGGAAGAAGATTGAAGATGATACAAAGATTTGCATGCATGCTCAAAAGATAATGTTATGCATGTGGTGGAGCAGCATCAACATGGTGTGCTACAAATTACTTCACTGAGGTGTGACCGTGACATCTATTGTCAACAACTGAGATGTCTTGCAGATGCATTCCAAGAACAGTGATGAGAATGACTGTCTGAAGTGATGCTACTCCACAATGATACTTGTCCACATTCTGCTAGACACATAAAAAACACTAATGTATGAGTTGGGTTGGACAGTCATTCCACTTGCACCTTATTCACCTGATCTTGTGCCCTCAGTTTGCACCTTCTCCACTCTCTATTGAATAATCTTCAAGTAACTTCCTTTCCAAATGAAAATGCACTCCGAACATGGCTTGATATGTTCTTCACCTCAAAATCATGTGATTCCTACAATTGTAGCATCGAGAAATTACCACGGTGTTGGCAGATCATTGTAAATAGTGAAGGAGAATATATTATTGATGACTAAAGTCTCTATTATGTGTGTCTGTTGTGTTTATTAAACTTGGAAATATGCTATGAACTTTTGCACCAACCCAGTACTGCCCCATTGACCATTGACTGCCAATGTATTTGGACTGGATACATTTTCGTTATTCAGTTTTCATATAGCCAATCTGGTCAATCTAATGTCAACCAGCATGCCATTCATAGACTAAGAGAAGTTATATGAGGAATTTGGAGAAGTTTTTGTTCCCTCACTCAGTTGTGCCAGTGATTTTGTAGTGCACTTATCGTTTATGAAATGGGCACAGCTTCATTTTTGCCATGTCCACCTGATACCATTCATAATGTGTAACAATGAAAACAATCAATTATTGATTAAATTATTTAATTGAGTAGATAAAAAATTTACTCAACAAGCAGTGGCAGAACACACACATTAAAGACTGTTGTGATTGGCAAGCTTGCAGAGCCAGTGGCTCCTTCTTCAGGCAGATGGGTTGAAGCGGATGAAATAAGGGTGAAGGAAAAGGACTGGAGAGATCTAGGAAAATGAGTAGATTTTGGGAAAGAACCGTGGGTCAGGGGTGACTTACTGTAAGTAACCTACAGGCGAGCTTGTTGACTTGACACTTCACCTTCCTGCCTTTATGAATCTTAATGAGTTTTTAATGGTTAAAATTAACTATTACACCAAGTTTATGCTGAAGGAGCCCAAATAACATACCTATTACACCAGCTGTGGAAAATGGGTTAATCTTGTACATTCAGAAAAATGACAGAAACCATATCTTCAGTTAAAAAAGTGCCTGAAATCTGCTCCTTGTCTGGCTACTTTTATGCTAGGCAAATGCCCCATTCCTGTGATGGACACATCACTGTATGGGGTAGGCACAGTACTGTCACATAAAAACTCTGACACCACAGAACCATCACTTGCTTTCACTTCCAAAATGCTGTCAGCAGCAAAGTTAAATTATTCACAAGTGGAAAAAGAAGCCCTGGCAGTAATCTAAGGTGTCAAAGAATTTTGTTTTTGTGTGTGGTGATACTACACGTGATTGCTGACCATAAGCTACTAATGTTGTTGTTTAATACATGATCAAGACTGCTGGAAAAAATGGCATGGCGGCTGCAGCAGTGGGCATTGTTTTTGATAGTCATCGTAGGACCATTGTACAGCAGGCATATGCCAAAGTTCTGTCTTGCCTTCCTAATGACCCGCATAAGGACTGTGATTTATAGGAAGCCACGTGCTTCGCATCAACCACAATATTCAATGGAAACTGCAGTCATTCCATGTTACTGCCCACAACGTACAGTAGGTTGTAGCTCAGAATCTGCTGCTTACTAGATTTGTTTGTCATATTACCAAGAGGCACTTACTCAAGGAAACACTTCCAGTTTTCAAGATGTATTTTTTACTCTGACCTCACCTCAGTGGTTTGGATGCTGTCTTGTTGCTGGTTACCAACAAGTCATAATCCTAGATACTTACTCGCACTTTGTTCTGGCCCTGGATCATCCAGATGCTCCATTTGTCAAATGAAGGTAATGACCTGAAGTAATGTTTAGCAGCCGAAAAGAGACACTAAAATAGAGCATATGGACTGCAATGTATGCAAAATCAATTGGTTGTGCCCCAGCATATTTGTTCATTGATCAAGCCTGAACACCCTTGAGATTAAGTGCACATAGACATTGCTGGAATGTTCAAGGGTGCCATGTGGCTTTTAGATGTGGTCACAATCTCAGATTTCCCATATATTGGCTAGTTGCAGTCAGTAACAATAGCAACTGTGATCTGGCCTTTACCAACCATATTTGCCATAGAGGATGCACTACTGACCCCTGTATCAGATAGTGATACACAGTTACCCTCATCTGCCTCCAGAATTAATGCAAAAGGAACGGAGTCATGTACCTGACAACTGCCCCCTTTTATCCAGTATCAAACTCAGAGGTGAAGTGGTTAGTCAGGACATTTAAGTCACAGAAAGAAAATTAATGACACTGAAGGATGCATTGACAAGTTTCCTGGCTGCAAATATATTCATGTTAGTCAGTAGTAGTGTAGGGGTTACCCACGGCTGGGCTGGAAACTCCTACTGTTTCATCAGGATGCAGACCAAGGACATGTGTGACATTGTTACATGCAATAAAATATTATTCAACATTGTTCCATTTATTACTCAAAATACAAGTCATTGCTACATCTTCTATGATAACTGGTGTCTATAAAATTCAGAGAGGAATCTGCTGAATCCAGCAGCATCACAGCTACCGAATATGCTGCATCACTCAAAAGTGAAAGCTGATGATACCCAGGTGTAGCGGTTTGCTGCCTGATGGCAAGATAAGCATGCCCCATTGACAGCCCTGCTTGGAGAAGGCACTGGCTGTGATGTGTGTGTTTGATACCCATGCTGTTTTGGGGAGCATTTAATCCCCCCCCCCAGATCACTGTCCGTTGTTGTTCCATCAGGTGGACCATGATGCTGGATGCAGTGATGTTATACTGAGTGCTGAACCTTCCCCACTAGTACAGTAGGCCATCAGACTAGTGTGACACTGGAGTTTTAGATCAGCTTCTGCCCTGGATTGGAGTCCTGCTGGTAGACTTGTAGACTGCCCATCTGTGCTGGCTGTTGTACTGGATGCTCGACTTCATTATTCATGGCTATGGATTGCTGATCTTCTCATGAGACAGCTGGGGTAATACCATCATTAGAACATTCTCACACACAAGATGTTATCATATCATAACCAAAGGATCAAGTGTGAACAACATGAACACCATCATTCTTACTGGCTGAGTGCTCTAAGCTAGTAGGCGTGGAATATTTATGTCATCAAGGAGAGGCTCCAGTCTCCGATATCATCTGTAATGATTGAATCAGTTGTGCTCGTCTTGAGTTGTCAGTGGTCTTCAGTTATGCTACATTTCCTTAACGAATTCGTTACAATGTCTTTACTGCTTAGTCAAACTCCTGCTACATGGTCTTGTGTCATACATAGTGTTACAAGAGGAACAAAGGCAATTTGGGCTGTGCTCTTCTGATCTCTTTCTGCTGAGCCCATTCGCAGTCTCACACAAGAGTTTTGAGGCTGCTGTCTTCGTGAATGAGTAATGTTTTTGGTGTTGAATGTTTGTGCTTCCCAGCTGGTGGCTGTTGATACTTCCATGTGATTGAGTAACCCCAGCTGTTCGAACTTAGAGAGTTTTACTCTCCCCAGAAAGCATCAATGTGTCTACTACAGTACAACACATGTGATGGAAGACATGTAGCACAAACCAACAGAACATTTGACTCCCAGTACTAATAATGTATCAGAGAATGGAAATATGGGACAAGACTCTCAAATTCTGCTTAACATTTAAGAGAAAATAATCACAAATCTGCTACAAGAGAGAAAATGAAAATAGTTAGAATGAATATTGAAAGACACCACCTAACCTTACAAGAATATTATCACAAAGAAAGAAAAGCTGAAAAGAAATTAGTACTAAATGCCCAAGTGAATATGAGTACTGTAATGACCCAGTGTTAACGCAAAGTGATCATATAATAGACAAAAGTCCCAGTTAGACGATCACAAATTCCCTTTCTTTCCTAGGTGTGTAAAATTACAGAAATGAATGACACTCCTGACACAAAAACGACAGTTACAGTACTATATTTCAAAAATAGTGACCAAAAGGAAAACTACAAACTTTGAACCAGTTTGCCACATGAGAGAGCTTATAAGTAATGAATTAGACACTGCTCTGTAAGTACCTTTCCATTTTATTATAAAAAGTTCAGTGAACTCTTTTAAATTTATAACCTGCATGTGCAAACAATAATCTGTATGTGAAAATGGGGGAAAAAAAAAATCATGTAATTTTTCAGGACGCCACTGAAGATGCCTTGTAAACAAGGTGAAATGTGTCTATGTGCACAAGTTAAATGCAAAAAAAAAAAAAAAAAAAAAACCCTTCATGTGCAGCATGCAAAAGACATTTCTCTTTCAATCTACTGCATTTTAATCATACGTCTGTCATTTATTCTTCCACTGTTAACTTTAATCAGATCTATGATGGTGTTCTGTAGCTGAGTGATTCTCCTTACTTCTGGGATTATGAAGGAGGAGATGCATTTCCATTTACTTGTATATATTGTGAATTGTGACACTGGAACTGGTTGCCAACTATAATAGAATATATTAGGCTGAAACAGTTTTAAAACTCATTTTGTGACCAGTATGCATCACTTGAAAATCTGCTGCCAGGCATTAGTCCTCAGTATATTCTTTCAGTTTGATGAGCTATGAGACTTCAAGATTCATGAAAACCAGATGCAACAAAACAGGTAAGCCAGATGTCACAATTGGCATTTCCACCATATTTGGAGCCACTAAAAACAAAGATCAGAAAAATGTTGAAGAAACGTGATATAAAAACAATCATTCAACTACAGCAGGACACCTATGGTATAGCTGTCACAGCCAGGTACCCAGTGTGATTGTGCACACCTGCCATTTACAGCTTTTAGTTTGAGTGCAGGCTACAGTGTATAGGCTAGTCATAAATTTGCATTTTGCAGTGCTGCTTGGAGCATATGAGATATGCTGATCTCAGGTGGAAAGACAAATTGGTGGTGGCAAAGTTTGGGCTATGTCTGACTTTGATTGGACCTGAGTGCTGTACAGGGCCAGAGGAATTTGGTCTGCATAATGAAGGCATCAAAGTTATAACCAACTAAAGTCTCATACACAAATATTGTGACTGTCAGATAAGCTCTACAAGGGGCCTGTTACTAGCCCAGTATGTTGCAAGCAATCCCCACTGAGATATTTCCACATGGCATTTGAGGTGGAGCACAGTAGATCATGCCAGTTCTCAACTGTGTTCTCTCCCTCCACCCACCTCATGGAACTCAGAGGGGACAAATCAGCTTGCAACTCTGCTTATACAGAATGTTTCTGTGACAGTGTGCAAAAATTTAACAGGACAGGCTTCACTGAACAGTTTGAGGTAGGGAGCAGGGGGTCGGAGAAGCAATCTTAAGGAGATAATAGAAATAAAATCACATTACTGAGTACTTCCTTATTTACATTAGTTACAGTTAACTGCAAATACCATCACTGACACAGTGAATATACCCCTTGTACTGTATCTTACAAAATGTGCTGAAACTGATGGTCATCAACCTCAATGCTAGGATGACAATGGTGAACAAGTTTCTGATGCCCTCTGACCAATATTCCTGGTGTGTTTTGAATCACATCACAGGCAGCTACAATTCTGGCAACTAATTCCATCTCTGTATCCACTGGGGTCTCAAACACAAGTGACTTTAGATATCGCCATAGGAAATAATCAAAGGGATTCAGGTTAGGTGTCCTCACAGGCCATGGAAATATGGCATTGACATGGTTGCATATATCCACACTGATATGAGGTGGTGCACTCTCATGTTGTATCCCCAACCTCTTATGAACAGCCAAAGATATGTTCTCCAACAACTCAGGTAAAACTCTTTCCACGAACCTCAAATACAGGTGACCATTCAGACAGCCAGGTAGAAGATATGAAGGCTACCTCCTTGTTTCCTTGCAGGAAATAAAGAATTTACATATAAATAAACAGCAAAGTATGTGTAAACTTGCACACATGTTAGTTGTAAATAAGCTGGAAAACAGTAATTCTAGACAAAGTGGTAGACAAGTTTACTTCCATATTTCCTTAAGCTGGCTTCTCTGACTCCAGGTTCCTTACCCTAGGTTCCCTACCTCAAATTGTTCAGTGGAGCAGTCTCTGTGTCTTCTTACATTTTAGTATGCTCTTACCAAAACACCCTGCGTAAAAATAATCAAAATGCCATTTTGACATTTTGCCAGAAAATAATGCTCAATGAAACCTCATGCAATTGTGATTGATTCATCCTACTGAAAATCTTGACACTTTATATTAGTTTGATTCATAAGGAAGCACAATGTGATCATTTCATGGGCCATGATCCACTTGTTGCCCTATACTTTGCATTAATTTAGCATTATATTCACAATAGTTTCCAAAGTTTGACTAAAGTCAGCAAATGGTCTAAGCATCTCTATTGTGTGACCTTATTAATGCACAAGGTATGAGAAGCAAGAGACAACAAATGGCTAATCTCCTACAATATTTGAGAAAAGTGTTTGAAAGTAGAGCTTTGTTACACTTCAAATAATTCAGATTTACATGATTGTAATCAGAAAATTTTGAGGATATTTTAATTAATTTCTGAAGAAATACATTTAAAAAAGAAAAAAAAACAATAAATGTTTGTGAAGAAGATATCAGAAATGCAGAGAAAATTAAAGGAAAGAGTAACTTGGAAGGAAATATAATTTTTCCTACAGTGAATAGAGGTAGGAGCTACTTAGGGGCTGAAAAATTTTGTAACCTGTGATGGAATCTGACAAGGATACAGTACTTTTATCATTCACTAAATGGTGTAATATTGAATGGAAGTCAGTGTTTATTGAACAAGTAACAGGTAAGGAGAAATTTAAATGGATTAATGAAGCAGTTGTCAGGAAGATATATATGGTGGAAGTTATGACAACTAATGAGTAAGATGAAGTTAATTATGCTAAAGAGACATTTTTATTGTTGGGGAACCTTTCAATGTGATGTTCAGGATGGGAGAATTTACAAATTAACACTGAAACTGTTCAAGTGACTGACCACAAAAATGTCACAAAAATTATTAAAAGTTGATGCATCACCTCATGTTGGGAGTGTTTAGTTGGTTAAGGAGGTTTACTTAACTGAAGTATTGTAATAATGTCATTGCTACAGATTTATAAGAACCAGTACTTTCAATATCATATGATTTGATTGTAATAGCAGATCGACTATATTATACTCTTACATACACATTATGATTGTTCCTTTTATGGTGTTACAGCTTCAAAAATCCATCCACACAATTCATAGTGGAACATATATTGGATATGTACTACAGTAACAAGGTGATAATCTTTCATGATGAGGATTTGAAAGTATTTAGAATAAATTTTAGTCAATAAACACAATATGTGATGAATAAAAAAGTGAGAAAATTACAATGATTAATTGAGAAAAAAATGTTTTTACATTAACTGAAAAGAACAGGAATATAAATAGTGATGAATGACACAATCACAAGTTTCACAAGAGTGATGGAGTATCTGTCACTTCAGAAAAATCAGATGGTAGAAAATGTAGATAATATTTTTTTAGATGTGAGTTATGCGGTTAATTAATTTTCATGCAAGTGAACATATATATGTCACTGACACTGGTACTACCATGTTCCTGAAGTCTTGATATTATTATTCTTTGGGTTTATTTCCCAGACTCAGATAATTTTACTTGCAGTTATAATAGGATTATGTAGTCAAATAAATTTCTTGTATTTAAATTTCTTTATGATAACTTGTTTTTAGAGTAGAGGTATCAGTAGGTTGGCCAAGAGTTTTCATAGAGATTGAAACGTATACTTCCACTATAAGCTTGCTGTGTCTAATGTTAGTAAAATGAATTTTTTGTCTTTTATTATATACATATGCCTGTTAAACAGTGGAAAGTCCAGGTTGGAATATCAACTACTATGAGAAGGGTAGATTACTGGTCATTGTAAAGATGACACTTTGAGGTGTAGAAAGGTACAACAAAAAGGCTATTACACACTAAGCTTTTGGCCAAAGCTTTTTTCAAAAAAGAAATGAAAACACACATACATTGCCACAAGGATGCACACCTCAAGCAATTGTGACCGTTAACTCTGGCAGATTTTCTTGAAGTAGTAGCCATTGCCTTTAGTTTGGCATTTGATTAATATCATTTTTTGTAAGGTCTCTGTTGAGAAGTATTCCAGTTTGATCTTGTTGAATTATCTAACAGATGCAAATCTAATTCCCTGTCCAAATTTTATTGTAACCTCAGAAAGCATTATTTCTTTGAGGTTCTTGTTTGTATAATTTTTCTCAGCTTGCTTTGTGCAAGATGCAAGGCCACTTAAAATGTTCACATGTTTTTCATTCTTTTGTAAACATGAAGTTTAAAACAGATCACAGAAGTATCTAATATCCATGCCTGTGTGCTCGTATTCTCCTGTAACACATAGTTTTCCAATTGAAGAAACAGATATATAGACCTATTCATGTGCTTCATGGTAGATGGTATGATGAGAGTAATTAAATAGCGTAATAGCAAACTAATATAAATAGCTTTCAGTTTTGTTTTTCATTTTAAAATATATTCATTATTAACTATTTCTGTTTATGCATCTATTCTGTCTGAAACATCGAACTGGCTGGTTTTTAACCATAGCGTCTGCTGAAGTGGAGATGTCCTTTTATATCAGAATGCAATGGAAGCTTTCAACACGAACTTCAACAGTTACAATAGCAAGCCACTGAAACATATGACTGGTTCTAGATAAGAGTAGTTGAGTGTGTTTGTACAATGATAAATAATGTGTAATGTCTTATCTAAAATTTTTTGAAAACATCAATCAGTTCATAATTGAGAAAATTTAAGTATCAGAAGATTTCATTGGGAAGAAAAAGAAAAATGGATCTAATCTAAAAGCAATAAAAATTATTGAGAAATGAACCAGTAGACTGAAAATTCATTTGTTGATGATTCTGATTTTCTACTACCCATAATTGATTAGCAGAAAAATGCTATATTCTACAGTGAAATGTCCAGAACCTTTCAATATCATTTTCAGTTGTTTCCATGTAGAACTGTCTCAACTATGTGACTGTCTCAAAGTTTCTGTTAATTTACAAGTGACAAGATAGCTGGTTAGTACTTAACCTTTGTCACCTCTTCTCCTCACAATGGATCAGTGCCCTTCAGTCCATAGTCTGAATGACCTGCTCCTCATTCCCCACCCTCACAAACCTATTCTTTGTTTCTTTCTGGGGCAGGAACTGGAATTTATCCTTCTGAACATCAGTATTATCTAGACATTTTTAAAAACATTCTACAGTTCTCTCATGTGACTTTTTCTTTTTTTTCACAAATATTTCTGAATCATTGTATTACATCTACTTTATCTAGCTGTTAAAAAGTATTTCTTTTCCAGCGCATTTATCGAGGACATGCTGCGAGAAAGTATGTGAAACAACTGAAAACAGGTAACAAAGTCATTCTTGTCTTATATTCCCTCAGGTCTTAAAATATACAAATATTTCTGGTTCCAGTAACTACAATATAACAGATAACATATTTCATTTTCAGATGTTGCCACAGATAATATTTTAAACAAACACAATATAACAAGGGAGCAAGCCAGTGTAGCTTGTGTATTAATACAGGTTGGTCAAACAGTTTCACTGCCAAAAGCTACTTCAAGAGCTGAGTAAAATTTTTGTGTCACTCAACATTTCCTTTGTATTTATTCATTTGATTTTCTTGCAGAAAATATTCCGTGGTTATTCTGCCCGAAAAGCATACAAGGAGATGCTTCAAGGTATAGTTTGAGCAACATATATGGATTTTGTTTTACATTTATGGTGATTAAGAAGAGAAGTTAATCTTTAATGATGAGTTAGTGGTACCACATGCTGAGTTTAAAATATGCAGAGCTGCTTTATGCATTTCTGTTGGGTCATGATTTACCATAAGATTATTGGGGCCATGCTGTTTTCTGTATAGGAAACAGAGGCAAATAAATTGCTGGAATGCTTGAATTTGTTGATTCTGTGGGGATAACTATGAGTAATTTTAACTTTACTTTTTTGTCTATTGCTCCTGTTTATAGTGACATGTGATCATAGAATATAAAAACATAAGATCATAGAATACAATATTACTTCTCCAGAACATTATTTAATGGTAAAATCTATTGTATCCAAACACATAACAATAGAGTAACAAACTGAAAATATGACAATAATAATAATAAAAATGATAAATATTTATCATACAAGTTTATCCTACACTACACATCTTGATAACGGGCTAGAAATAGGGAAAATGACTGTTACAGCATATCAGTAGGAACCATTCTGGTGTTCATCCAGATTGGTTTGGGAAAACACAAGGAAATGTAGGGTTTAAAATCTCATTGACAGTTACATCAGGTTAACAATTTTAAATACTTTCTTGATTCTTAATTTAATTGAATTGTGGTTATAATATACTCAAGTAATTATTTATATTAATCCATGAAAAGAGTTTTCCTAATTTTCCAATCATTTCACTGATCTGCAAATGCCACAAAAGAATTAAGTGGACTTGAAGTTTCCTGTAGGAAGTAGAATGAGTAGGGTTGAAAATCTTTGATTTATCAATATTAGCCTTCAACTCTTATGTATACTTATTGAAAATATATGTTGCACTGCTGCACACTTTGTTGAATTGTACATAAGGGATGATTTGCCTTTTAAATTTGGTTTATTTTTTAATTTCTTGTTATATGATCACCCCTAATGTTTTCGATTTCAGACTTCTAACACAATGGTATACATGTAATTCTCATCACCTCTTAGTGACATATCCCCACTTAAGACTAAATCAACAATTTAGTGTGCAAAAAAACTCTCAAATATCAGAATTACTCATTTGCATCTTTTACACACACCCCCATTTCCACACTGAGCAAACCACTGTACACATATATTAATTTCATGTAAATGTGCATATACTTGAGTTTATGAGTCGAACAAATATTGCTTTCATACAACACCCTAGCAAAATATTAACAAATTCTGACTCACACTAAAAAATTCTAACATTAACTCCCATGTTAAATTAACTTCTATCTTCACTCTTACTAAAAACTCCAAAAAATATTACAATGGTTTTCTGCGCCCTCAGGTATTCCATGGAAGTTACAGTATGGTGGGATACATTTACCTCTGATATTCCTTTGAGAGGATCATCTTATATGATACAATTTAGAAATTTCAATATATGTTGATTACATAAACAGAACTTGGAACGTTACTCCCTAACAAATCAACATCCCTTGTCTTGCATGACATAAATGGATGCTGTTGTTCCTTTTAAATGGGTTCATGTTGTCAACAGCAAGCCTCACAATTGAGTAGAGGTACTGCATTTCCAGATAAGAGTCTCCGCCTTGTTAAATAAATGTGTTCATTTTATTTGGAAATTAACAACTAGGGTGGCACTAATAATTTAATTTTCATCTAAATATACTCTTTGCACTAGAAATAACTAGACTCAAAGTTTTACAATCCATGTAATCTAAAATAGAAGTGTGCAAAGCAAACAAACTTTATCAGAAGTGCTGACTGTGAGTAATATTCTAATGAAACCCACATCGATTTTTTGAAATTATATTAAATTTTTGTATGAAAATTCGAATTTTTGTTGCAACAGCCTTTTTAAATATTTCTGATAGTGATAGAAGAAGATAGGTTGGATGTTAGTTTCCCATACATTCTTTTGTGCCTTTTTTGAATATTGGTTTAGCTAGTGCATACTGCACGGTACCGGGAAAACATCCTTCTGCAAAGGATTGATTAACTATTGTGGGCAGTGGCTGCACAATTATTTTATATACTGCTTTTAACACTTTTGTTGGTATTCATCCCACATGCTCATGTTTTACTTTTTAGTGGTAGTATTGCATTTTTCCACATCTTTTGCAGTACTTTTGCTGAATGTACTGAAAATTTTGCCTTCAAATTCCTAAATGTCAAAGAAATTTACCTTAGCTATGTATTTTTCCACATTAATGTCTTTTTTTTAGGTTTAAAAAAAAATTGATAGTTGTGAAATTTGAGCAAGATTTACAACACATTTGCCCTCTATCAAGATAAATTTTGGAAATATCATGGCCCTTAGGAGTAGTGCCTCTTTCAGCTTTGATCACTGGCTATAATGCCTTTAACTTGTATTCACTACCCAAAATTAAGCTATTATTTGGCTCTTGAAATTTTCATGCTGTAAAGAGTATTCTATGAAGTTTCAGGTTTTCAGCCAGGTAATGTCAACTTCCTGCCATGATATTTCAGCTAACAACCATTCAACCTACAGGTGAGTGTTTTGCAGTGGAGGCTGCTAGTTCATGTTGCTACCTTTATGCCAAAAATAGGTGTGAAGACACAAGTGCAAAGACAGCCACTACATGAGCAACCTCTGTCAAGTTATGCGCACTCTTTGAATAGAGCACGAGCATCCATCTATGGCACCTGCATAATGTGATAATACATCCACACTCTCTGTTGGAATGCACACTTATGAGTTAAAATTCAGGTGTAAAAATTAATAATATTAAATGTCACTAGATTGGTCATAGGTCATAAAATTTTTCTTTCCGAAGAAATTAAAGATATCGCTGGTTCCCACAACTTATCCAGTTGAAAGCTGCCATCATGATTAATAACATCTTGTGCTAAACACATTTCCACCAATGCCTTAATAACTGAATCCCAGAAGGATCTTGGCGAGACCAAGATCTGTGTGGCAGAGTAATCTATGAAATGTCCTGTGGAGATACACTGCTTGGCTGTGGGTGAGTTACTGGGCTGCTAAAGGCGAGTGTGGTGATCATGTTCAATGTATCTTTCACACACGGTGCACATCGCCTGACCAATGTAGGCTTTGCCACACTGACATGGTTTTCTGTAGATTCCAGCCTTCTACAATCCCAGATGCCCTTTGCTGAACTGAGAAGAGCACAGGTCTTTGTAGGTGGAAGAAAGATTACTGTGATGTGATATTTTCTTAAGATTCTCCCTAATTGTGATGAAATTTTGCCTACATATTGGAGGAATCCCTGGGCTTAAAGTGTCCTTCTCCTTTTGCTCTTATGGGTGGTCACTTTCTCCTTCCTTAAATCTGTGCTGATCTGATGTGGAGAATATCCATTACCTTTTAACGTTGATTGGAGGTGTTCCAGCTCCTTTGCAAGGCTGTCTCCATCAGACACACTATGTGCCTGGGCACCAACATTTGCAGGATGCCCATAGTTTGTGACAGATGGTGAGAGCTAGAGACCTGCAAATACAGGTATGTGGGCTTACGGTTAATGGTATGTCCCAACGATCCATCCACTTTCTGTCTGACCAAGACGTCCAGAAATGGCAGACAGCCGCTCGTCTCTGCTTCCATCATAAATTTGATATTCTTGTGGATAGGATTCAGATGCTGCAAAAAGTGTGGCAATTAAGATTTTAAGAAGTTGCAAATTGTTTAAGATCCCACACCTTTGTTCCACGACGGTTATATGGTCTTCCAAAAATACATAAATGGGATCTTCCATTACATCCTGTTGGGAGCAGTATCGAAACTCCAACGTGTGACTTAGGTAGACATCTTGGGTCTTTACTGAGACATTCTGTTATGGTGGTGGTAAGTTCCTATGGGACCAAACTGCTGAGGTCATTGGTCTCTAGGCTTACACACTACTTCATCTAACTTAAAGTAACTTATGCTAAGGACAACACACACACCCATGGCCGAGGGAGGACTCGAACCTCCAATGGGGGGCACTGCATGAACCGTGGCAAGGCACCTCAGACCACACGGCTATCCCAAGCGGCTGATACATTCTGCAGTGAAATGTTCACATCATACTCACATCTCTGGTGGCTTTATTAGAAGACTGAAGGCACTTCAATTCAATGAGTTGGACTTATTAGTAAGCTTCAATGTTGTCTCACTCTTCACTAGGGTACCTCTCAAGGATTCTTTGTCACTTATCAGCAGTAAGTTCAAAGCTGATATATCAGTGCTATTTCATTATGCCCTTTCCTCACCCTACTTTTTATGCAACAGTGAATATTTTGAGAAAATTGATGGTGTTTCCATGGATAGACCCCTCTCCCCTCTGGTAGCAAACTTTTTTTATGGAAGACTTTGAGGCGAGGGCATTGGTTCAGCAGAACTTTTAGCTTTCTGTTGATCTGTGGAATTATTCTTTTGTAGAGTGGTTCTGTGGTAAAGAAGAACTGTTAAGTTTTTCTTTCAGCAGCTGAGTTCTATACATGTGAATATCAAATTTATGATGGATATAGAGAAGGGGGGCTGCCTGCCATTTCAAGATGTCTTGGTCAGATGGAAAATGGATGAATCATTGTGGCATTCCATCTACCATAAACCCACACATACAGGCTTGTATTTGCAGGTGTCTAGCTGCCACCATCCATCATAGACTGTTGGTACACTTCGAATGTTGGTGCACTGAGTACATGTTGTGTCTGATGGAAACAGACTTGCAAAGAAGTGGGAACACCTGCCGTCAGTGTTCAAAGTTAATGGATATTGTCCACATCAGATCAGCACAGCTTTAAGGAAGAAGGAAGAAGAAAGTGATCACCCATAAGAGCAAGAGAAGGAGCAGTTTAAATCGAGGGTGTTTCTCCCGTATGTTGGCAATATTTAATAAAACTTAGAAAAAATCTTACAAAACATCACGTCAAAGTAAATTTTCACCCATGTACAAAGACTTGTGCTCTTCTCAGTTCAGCAAAGGTCAATCTGGGATTGCGGAATGTTGGAATCTACAGAGTACCTTCTCATTGTGGCAAAGTCTACATTAGTCAGACAATGTGCAAAGTATATGAAAGATGCATTGAAAATGATTGCCACACTCACCTTTCACAGTCCAGTAGGTCAGCCATAGCCGAGCATTGTACCTCCACAGGATATCCCACGGATCTCCCGACTCAGCAGCATTAGTGGCAGAACAACTGAGAGAAAATCTGGAATACAATTCACATAAATTTCCTAAGCATGTTATAGTCTTAGGTGGAGATTTAAATTTACCAGATATAGACTGGGACACTCAGATGTTTAGGACGGGTGGTAGGGGCAGAGCATCAAGTGACATTATACTGAGTGCACTATCCGAAAATTACCTCCAGCAATTAAACAGAGAACTGACTCATGGAGATAATATCTTGGACCTACTGATAACAAACAGACCTGAACTATTTGACTCTGTAAGCACAGAACAGGGAATCAGATATCATAAGGCCGTTGCAGCATCCCTGAATATAGAAGTAAATGGGAATATAAAAAAAAGGAGGAAGGTTTGTCTGTTTAGCAAGAGTAATAGAAGGCAGATTTCAGACTACCTAACAGATCAAAATGAAAATTTCTGTTCTGACACTGACAATGTTGAGTGTTTATGGAAAAAGTTCAAGACAATCGTAAAATGCGTTTTAGACAGGTACGTGCCGAGTAAAACTGTGAGGGACGGGAAAAACCCACCGTGGTACAACAACAAAGTTAGCGAACTACTGCGAAAGCAAAGAGAGCTTCACTCTAAGTTTAAACGCAGCCAAAACCTCTCAGACAAACAGAAGCTAAACGATGTCAAAGTTAGTGTAAGGAGGGCTATGCGTGAAGCGTTCAGTGAATTCGAAAGTAAAATTATATGTACTGACTTGACAGAAAATCCTAGGAAGTTCTGGTCTTACGTCAAATCAGTAAGTGGCTCGAAACAGCATATCCAGCCACTCCGGGATGATAATGGCTTTAAAACAGAGGATGACACACGTAAAGCTGAAATACTAAACACCTTTTTCCAAAGCTGTTTCACAGAGGAAGACCGCACTGCAGTTCCTTCTCTAAATCCTCGCACAAATGAAAAAATGGCTGACATCGAAATAAGTGTCCAAGGAACAGAAAAGCAACTGAAATCACTCAACAGAGAAAAGTCCACTGGACCTGATGGGATACCAATTCGATTCTACACAGAGTAAGTGAAAGAACTTGCCCCCCTTCTAACAGCCATGTACCGCAAGTCTCTAGAGGAACGGAAGGTTCCAAATGATTGGAAAAGAGCACAGGTAGTCCCAGTCTTTAAGAAAAGTCACTGAGCAGATGCGCAAAACTGTAGACGTATATCTCTGACGTCAGTCTGTTGTAGAATTTTAAAACACGTTTTTTGCTCGCGTATCATGTCGTTTCTGGAAACCCAGAATCTACTCTGTAGGAATCAACATGGATTCCAGAAACAGCAATCGTGTGAGACCCAACTCAGTTTATTTGTTCATGAGACCCAGAAAATATTAGATAGAGGCTCCCAGGTAGATGCCATTTTCCTTGACTTCAGGAAGGCATTCGATACAGTTCCGCACTGTCGCCTGATAAACAAAGTAAGAGCCTACAGAATATCAGACCAGCTGTGTGGCTGGATTGAAGAGTTTTTAGCAAACAGAACACAGCATGTTGTTCTCAATGGAGAGACGTCTACAGATGTTAAAGTAACCTCTGGCGTGCCACAGGGGAGTGTTACGGGACCATTGCTTTTCACAATATATATAAATGACATAGTAGATAGTATCGGAAATTCCATGCGGCTTTTCGCGGGTGATGCTGTAGTATATAGAGAAGTTGCAGCATTAGAAAATTGCAGCGAAATGCAGAAAGATCTGTAGCAGATAGGCACTTGGTGCAGCGAGTGGCAACTGACCCTTAACATAGACAAATGTAATGTATTGCGAATACATAGAAAGAAGGATCCTTTATTGTATGATTATATGATAGCAGAACAGACACTGGTAGCAGTTACTTCTGTAAAATATGTGGGAGTGTGCATGCGGAACGATTTGAAGTGGAATGATCATATAAAAGTACTTGTTGGTAATGCGGGTACCAGGTTGAGATTCATTGGGAGAGTCTTTAGAAAATGTAGTCCATCAACAAAGAAGGTGGCTTACAAAACACTCGTTCGACCTATACTTGAGTATTGCTCATCAGTGTGGGATCCGTACCAGGTCGGGTTGACGGAGGAGATAGAGAAGATCCAAAGAAGAGCAGCGCATTTCATCCCAGGGCTATTTGGTAAGCGTGATAGCGTTACGGAGATGTTTAGCTAACTCAAGCAGCAGACTCTGCAAGAGAGGCGCTCTGCATGGCGGTGTAGCTTGCTGTCCAGGTTTCAAGAGGGTGCATTTCTGGATGAGGTATCGAATATATTGCTTCCCCCTACTTATACCTCCAGAGGAGATCACGAATGTAAAATTAGAGAGATTCGAGCACGCACGGAAGCTTTCCGGCAGTCGTTCTTCCCGCGAACCATACGCGACTGGAACAGGAGAGGGAGGTAATGACAGTGGCACGTAAAGTGCCCTCCGCCACACACCGTTGGGTGGCTTGCAGAGTATAAATGTAGATGTAGATGTAGATTACTCTTCCATGGAAATATTGGCCTCAATGAGATCCTTCTGGGATTTAATTATTAAGGACTTAAAAGTAAGAAACTTCCTGGCAGATTAAAACTGTGTGCCCGACCGAGACTCGAACTCGGGACCTTTGCCTTTCGCGGGCAGGTGCTCTACCATCTGAGCTGCCGAAGCACGACTCACGCCCGGTACTCACAGCTTTACTTCTGCCAGTATCTCGTCTCCTACTTTTCAAACTTTACAGAAGCTCTCCTGCGAACCTTGCAGAACTAGCACTCCTGAAAGAAAGGATATAGTGGAGACATGGCTTAGCCACAGCCTGGGGGATGTTTCCAGAATGAGATTTTCACTCTGCAGCGGAGTGTGCGCTGATGTGAAACTTCCTGGCAGATTAAAACTGTGTGCCCGACCGAGACTCGAACTCGGGACCTTTGCCTTTCGCGGGCAGGTGCTCTACCATCTGAGCTACCGAAGCACGACTCACGCCCGGTACTCACAGCTTTACTTCTGCCAGTATCTCGTCTCCTACCTTCCAAACTTTGCAGAAGCTCTCCTGCGAACCTTGCAGAACTAGCACTCCTGGAAACATCCCCCAGGCTGTGACTAAGCCATGTCTCCACTCTATCCTTTCTTTCAGGAGTGCTAGTTCTGCAAGGGTCGCAGGAGAGCTTCTGTAAAGTTTGGAAGGTAGGAGACGAGATACTGGCAGAAGTAAAGCTGTGAGTACCGGGCGTGAGTCGTGCTTCGGTAGCTCAGATGGTAGAGCACCTGCCCGCGAAAGGCAAAGGTCCCGAGTTCGAGTCTCGGTCGGGCACACAGTTTTAATCTGCCAGGAAGTTTCATATCAGCGCACACTCCACTGCAGAGTGAAAATCTCATTCAGGACTTAAAAGTACATTTAGTACAAGATCTTATTAATCATGATGGCGGCTTTAGCTGGATAAGGTTTGGGACCTGGTGATTTCTTTAATTTCTTCAGAAAGAAAAATTTTATGAGCAGTGACACATTTTTGACATTTAACTTTGAAATATGAATTTTAACTCTGTGAATGCGCATTCTGACAGAGACCAAACACGTAGTCTCACTTTATGCACACACCATAGATGTAGCAGTATTCGAACAGAGGGCATAGCTTGACAAAGGTCACTCAAGTAGTGGCTGCCTCTGGCCATGCATCTTCTCATGTATTTTTTGTATAAAGGTAGTGACGTGAACTAGCAACCTCCAATGCAAAACACTGACCAGAAGATGGCTGAAGGATTGTCAGCAGAAATATTATGGAGTAACTCACTATTTGCCAGTTCTTTTGCTGCATTTACAACTTTCTTACATACTTTTTTTGTAATTTTAGATAACAAAGTCAGGACTTTTGCTGTGTTTTACTTCCCTATGTAGCTGTAATTATCTTGCACAAGATGTTTTTATGTATTTAGCTATTCATTTTACTTCATTTCCTACTTTTCTATGGTGTACAGAAAGACGGACAGGTTCATTACAATAGGGCAGGAAGTTTTGCAAGCATTCCAGAAACAATTTCAGAACATGGAACACTTTGGTCTGTAGTCTACTTTGCCTTACTTGATCTATGATCGAATAAGTTGGTATTTGCTGTGCTTACCTGTCATTTGGTGTAGGTTTACTTAAGCAAGTTTTTTGCTTATGGTAACTCCATAAACAGGGCACAGTGATCAGAAAGTCCTAAATCAAAAAGACCTATTATAAGCAAAATTGGTTAACATATAGAATGTTCAATAAGTAACTATGCAGTTCATAACGTGCCATATTAAAGTCATGGAAGTTATAAGAGATGCTGGTAGTGATCCCCTTAAACTTGAAGACACAATTGCACATGTTGGTGTGTGTTCTTGAAGACATTGTGGAGAAGATCGGGAGTGATGTTTTGAATGTGATGTGTCAGTGCAGCTTGGAGTTCTTGTATGGTGTGCAGATTGCCTTCATAGGCCTTTCCCTTCAACATACGTCATAGAACGTAATCCAGTGGAGCCAAGTTTGGTGAATGCAGAGGCCAGAACCCTTGAGAGATGACGCTGTCACCGAAGATGTTCTTTAAAAAGTTCATCGCCTTGTGGACAGTATGTGCAGTTGCCCCCTCCTGTTGGAACTAGGCATTCCCTATTTCACCCTCATTCAGTTCACCTAGGAAGGGCTCCAGAATGCAGGTGCAGTACCATTCTGCATTTATGATGTCGTGAAAGATTGGCCCAATGTTGTGTATATGAGTCACGGCGCACCAAACAGCAACCTTTTGATCATGCAGTGGGGACACCTTCAATTCATCGAATTCTCCATAGTCCACACATGACTATTCTGGCTATTTTCATACCCGGAGAGGTGAAACCATGCTTCATCTGTGAAAAATGTTGTGTTAAGAATCCCCTCACCATTGTCCTGCAGGAAGGACAGAAACCAGTTGCAAAAGTACACACGCGCTGGGCAATCTGTGTTTCTCAGTTCATGCATGACCAACATTTTGTACAGATACATGGACAGTGACATCCAGAGAATCTTGTGAACAGAACCCAAGGACACATGTGACTGCTGAGCTAGTCGTCTAACCGATTTCTTTGGAGTTTGCAGCATCATGTCTTGCACCTCCGCCTACTTCTCTTCGGACATGGATGTGGATGGCCTACCTGATTTTGGAGCATTATGAATGCTTCTGGTCTTTCAAAAGTTGGTGATGAGGCTCCATGTAGCGTTGTGGTTAGGCATCTTCACTCCTGGGAACTTTGCTGAGGTAAACTTGTCCCCATTGCAGATCACATGCTCCACAAGAAACACTCTTTATTCGATTGTCAGCATGATGACTTGAATCACTATGATGTCACCCAAGATGTTGGCCTTCAATCAAACTGGATCTGTGAACAAATACAAATACCTTCTCAAATGTGGTTAAAATATGGTTCAAGTATGTTAAACAATGGAAAATGTTGTATTAATATTGACAGTCATATCAGTTGTTACTTACGATTATCACAACAAGAAAGAAGGAGAGAGGAACAATGGGAATAACAATTGGTGGGGAATGATTGAGGAGAGCGGATAGTTTCAAGTACTTTGAAAGCCCGACACAGGAAGATGGAAAAAATGACAGAGAAATAAACGAGCGAGTGAGGGGAGGGGGGGGGGGGGAGCAGTTCAAAAGAGTGTCAGAAGGCTGACATGGAGCGAGGATGTACCCCAAATCAGTAAAAAGGTTATATAAGGTTATATACCAGTCATACTATGTCCCAATCCTGACATATGCATCAGAAACCGGGGTTATGAAAGGAAGAGAGAAAAGCAAAGTACGGGCTAGTGAGATGAAATTCTTGAGAAACAATATTGGAGTGACAAACATAGACAGGTTAATAGATGAGAGGATCAGAGAGTTAATGAAGGTGGAACCATTACAGGAGGAGGTAGAGAAATCAAGGCTGAGATGGTATGGACACGTTAAGAAAATGGAGGAGAAGAGGATACACAAGATGAAACTGGAAGGAAAGAGACCAAGAAGAAGACCAAGAGACAGATGGCTGAAAGGGGTAGAGGAATGTGTCCAGAAGAAAGGAGAAGACTGGACTAAGGTGAAGACGGAGCAATGGTGGCAAGACAGAAGACAATGGAGAGGTCGAAGTTCCATAGAAACCCGGCCAGACGCTGGAAACTGTCCAAGATGATGATAATCAGTCGTTACTTAGCACACTGCAACATGGCACTGCATAGTTACTTTCTGAACACTGAGTATTATCTATACATGTCATTGGCTGTTCATTTACTCAAGTAAATTGAAATCTTATTTTTGAATCATATCTATGAATTATGTCAAGCTGTTTGCTTCACTAATTAAATTATGATGAAATAATCAGCTATTATGATGTTTTTCTTGGTTTCTTTAAGTTTCTGCAATAGGCTCTGGAATTTCAATAAAATATTTTTGTTCTTTCTGCACCAAGCAGTCTATACACATATAAAATTACATTTTGCCATAACTCTACAAAGATGTTTCAAATACACATTCTTCATCAGGAGAAACAGAATTGTATCTGGCTTTGTATTCCATTAACCTTTCCATGAGTATATAGGCTCCTCCTCATGTTACATTATTCCTACAAAAATCTACTGGCAACATGGATATTTCCAAGGTTATTTAAGATTTTGATATTGTCCTTTGTTAAGCCAAGATTCATTCAAACTAACAACTTTGATATTTGCTCTTAATGAAACAATGAACAATAGGTCATTAAGAGCACAGCAGCCATGCCTTTCTTTATTGAAATTGTTGTTGTCATGCCATTGATTGTTGCAGGGAAAGGAGAGTAATAAATTAAAGCCTCGATTTATTCACCAAGAAACATATCATTTATCATGGATAACGTGTGAAAGGTAAAATTTTTCTGTTTATTTTATATTCATTCAATAATATTTTGTGACTGAATCCATGTACAGTTATTTGTACCTTATTGCAACAACCATAGACACTGTAAGCATTACAATAGCTACATCTAGAATGATTCCACGCAATTTTGTATATTACGAACCACTGATCTGCATGCACTATTTTCTTTATTCTTCATGTAACTTCCTTTGATATCATGGAGACCTACAACTTTTGTTTTCATCATATAAATAAGTTCTATTTCTCCTAAACTCCCAGTTACACACAACACCATATTGTTAATCATCAGTGTTACCATAAACAGATACCTTACCCTTGTAAGTATTAAGTATGTGTTAACTTCTTATCGACAGAAACCATTTTAATCAGCTGCTCACATCTAAAGGCAGTTCAGAGTGGTATAGCAATTTCAAACATGCCCTGTGCACAGCAAAATGATCATAGTACATCAGGAAAGAGGGAAAGACGAAAGGATGTGGGTTTTAAGAGAGAGGGTAAGGAGTCATTTCAATCCCGGGAGCGGAAAGACTTACCTCAGGGGAAAAAAAGGACAGGTATACACTCGCACACACACACACACACACATATCCATCTGCACATACACAGACACAAGCAGACATTTGTAAAGGCAAAGAGTTTGGGCAGAGATGTCAGACGAGGCGGAAGTACAGACGCAAAGATGTTGTTGAATGACAGGTGAGGTATGAGCAGTGGCAACTTGAAATTAGCGGAGGTTGAGGCCTGGTGGGTAACGAGAAGAGAGGATATACTAAAGGGCAAGGTCCCATCTCTGGAATTCTGACAGGTTGGTGTTAGTGGGAAGTATCCAGATAACCCAGACAGTGTAACACTGTGCCAAGATGTGCTGGCCATGCACCAAGGCACGTTTAGCCACAGGGTGATCCTTATTACCAACAAACAATGTCTGCCTGTGTCCATTCATGCAAATGGACAGTTTGTTGCTGGTCATTCCCACATAGAAAGCTTCACGGTGTAGGCAGGTCAGTTGGTAAATCACGTGGGTGCTTTCACACGTGGCTCTGCCTTTGATCATGTACACCTTCCGGGTTACAGGACTGGAGTAGGTGGTGGTGGGAGGGTGCATGGGACAGGTTTTACAGCGGGGGCAGTTACAAGGGTAGGAGCCAGAGGGTAGGGAAGGTGGTTTGGGGATTTCATAGTGATGAACCAAGAGGTTACGAAGGGTAGGTGGACGGCGGAAAGACACTCCTGGTGGAGTGGGGAGGATTTCATGAAGGACGGATCTCATTTCAGGGCTGGATTTGAGGAAGTTGTATCCCTGCTGGAGAGCCACATTTAGAGTCTGATCCAGTCACGGAAAGTATCCTGTCACAAGTGGGGCACTTTTGGGGTTCTTCTGTGGGAGGTTCTGGGTTTGAGGGGATGAGGAAGTGGTTCTGGTAATTTGCTTCTGTATCAGGTCGGGAGGGTAGTTGCGGGATGCGAAAGTTGTTTTCAGGTTGTTGGTGTAATGGTTCAGGGATTCCGGACTGGAGCAGATTCGTTTGCCATGAAGACGTAGGCTGTAGGGAAGGGACCGTTTGATGTGGAATATGTGGTAGCTGTCATAATTGAGGTACTGTTGCTTGTTGGTGAGTTTGATGTGGACGGACGTATGAAGCTGGCCATTGGACAGATGCAGGTCAACATCAAAGAAAGTGGCATGGGATTTGGAGTAGGACTAGGTGAATCTGATGGAACCAAAGGAGTTGAGGTTGGAGAGGAAATTCTGGAGTTCTTCTTCACTGAGAGTCCAGATCATGAAGATGTCATCAATAAATCTGTACCAAACTTTGGGTTGGCAGGCCTGGGTAACTAAGAAGGCTTCCTCTAAGTGACCCATAAATAGGTTGGCGTACGAGGGGACCATCCTGGTAGCCATGGCTGTTTCCTTTAATTGTTGGTATGTCTGGCCTTCCTAAGTGAAGAAGTTGTGAGTCAGGATGAAGCTGGCTAGGGTAATGAGGAAAGAGGTTTTAGGTAGGGTGGCAGGTGATCGGCGTGAAAGCTCCATCGGAGTGAGGCCCTGGACGTGAGGAATATTTGTGTATAAGGAAGTGGCATCAATGGTTACACGGATGGTTTCCGGGGGTAACAGATTGGGTAAGGATTCCAGGCGTTCGAGAAAGTGGTTGGTGTCTTTGTTGAAGGATGGGAGACTGCATGTAATGGGTTGAAGGTGTTGATCTACATAGGCAGAGATACGTTCTGTGGGGGCTTGGTAACCAGCTACAATGGGGCGGCTGAGGTGATTGGGTTTGTGAATTTTAGGAAGAAGGTAGAAGGTAGGGGTGCGGGGTGTCAGTGGGGTCAGGAGGTTGATGGAGTCAGGTGAAAGGTTTTGTAGGGGGCCTAAGGTTCTGAGGATTCCTTGAAGCTCCTCCTGGACATGAGGAATGGGATTACCTTGGCAAACTTTGTATGTAGTGTTGTCTGAAAGTTGACGCAGTCCCTCAGCCACATACTCCCGATGATCAAGTACCATGGTCGTGGAACCCTTGTCCACCGGAAGAATGATGATGGATCGGTCAGCCTTCAGATCACGGATAGCCTGGGCTCCAGCAGTGGTGATGTTGGGAGTAGGATTAAGGTTTTTTAAGAAGGATTGAGAGGCAAGGGTGGAAGTGAGAAATTCCTGGAAGGTTTGGAGAGGGTGATTTTGAGGAAGAGGAGGTGGGTCCCGCTGTGATGGAGGACGGAACTGTTCCAGGCAGGGTTCAATTTGGACAGTGTCTTGCGGAGTTGGATCATTAGGAGGAGGATTAGGATCATTTTTCTTTGTGGCAAAGTGATATTTCCAGCAGAGAGTATGAGTGTAGGACAGTAAATCTTTGACGAGGGCTGTTTGGTTGAATCTGGGAGTAGGGCTGAAGGAGAAGCCTTTGGTAAGGACAGTGGTTTCGGATTGGGAGAGAGGTTTGGAGGAAAGGTTAACTACTGAATTAGGGTGTTGTGGTTCCAGATTGTATTGATTAGAATTTTGAGGTTTTGGGGGGAATGGAGCTGGAAGTGGGAGATTGAGTAGATGGGAGAGACTGGGTCTGTGTACAATGAGATGAGGTTGAGGTTTGCTGGAAAGGTTGTGAAGGGTGAGTGAGTTGCCTTTCCGGAGGTGGGAAACCAGAGATTGGATGGTTTTTTAAGGTGGGGGGTGGCATGCTGTTCTAATTTGCGGTTGGCCTGTAGGAGGATGATCTGAACAGCCGGTGTGGATGTGGGAGAGGAAAGATTGAGGACTTTTATTAAGGATAGGAGTTCATTGGCTGAGTTGATGTGTAGGTGAAGGATTAGGTGGGTGAGGGCAATGGATTGTTCAGTTTTGAACTGGTATAGGGACTGATGGAAAGAAGGGTTACAGCCAGAGATGGGAACTTTAAGTGCGAGGCCTTTGGGGGTAATGCCAAATGTCAGACAAGCCTGAGTAAATAAAACATGGGAGTGTAATCTGTCTAGGGCAAAGGCATGTTTGTGGAGGGAATGTAAATAAAACTTAATGGGGTCGCCTAGGTCTTCGTGGCAAACGAATCTGCTCCAGTCCAGAATCCCTGAACCATTACACCAACAACCTGAAAACAGCTTTTGCATCCCGCAACTACCCTCCCGACCTGGTACAGAAGCAAATAACCAGAGCCACTTCCTCATCTCCTCAAACCCAGAACCTCCCACAGAAGAACCCCAAAAGTGCCCCACTTGTGACAGGATACTTTCCGGGACTGGATCAGACTCTGAATGTGGCTCTCCAGCAGGGATACAACTTCCTCAAATCCTGCCCTAACATGAGACCCATCCTTCATGAAATCCTCCCCACTCCACCAAGAGTGTCTTTCCACCGTCCACCTAACCTTCGTAACCTCTTAGTTCATCCCTATGAAATCCCCAAACCACCTTCCCTACCCTCTGGCTCCTACCCTTGTAACCGCCCCCGGTGTAAAACCTGTCCCATGCACCCTCCCACCACCACCTACTCCAGTCCTGTAACCCGGAAGGTGTACACGATCAAAGGCAGAGCCACGTGTGAAAGCACCCACGTGATTTACCAACTGACCTGCCTACACTGTGAAGCTTTCTATGTGGGAATGACCAGCAACAAACTGTCCATTCGCATGAATGGACACAGGCAGACAGTGTTTGTTGGCAATGAGGATCATCCTGTGGCTAAACGTGCCTTGGTGCACGGCCAGCACATCTTGGCATAGTGTTACACCGTCCGGGTTATCTGGATACTTCCCACTAACACCAACCTGTCAGAATTCCGGATATGGGAACTTGCCCTTTAGTATATCCTCTCTTCTCGTTACCCACCAGGCCTCAACCTCTGCTAATTTCAAGTTGCCGCCGCTCATACCTCACCTGTCATTCAACAACACCTTTGCGTCTGTACTTCCGCCTCGACTGACATCTCTGCCCAAACTCTTTGCCTTTACTAATGTCTGCTTGTGTCTGTGTATGTGCGGATGGATATGTGTGTGTGTGCGAGTGTATACCTGTCCTTTTTCCCCCTGAGGTAAGTCTTTCCACTCCCGGGATTGGAATGACTCCTTACTCTCTCCCTTAAAACCCACATCCTTTCGTCTTTCCCTCTCCTTCCCTCTTTCCTGATGAGGCAACAGTTTGTTGCGAAATGTTGAATTTTGTGCGTATGTTTGTGTTTGTTTGTGTGTCTATCAACATGTCAGCACTTTCGTTCGGTAAGTCACATCATCTGTGTTTTTGGATATATTTTTCCCACGTGGAATGTTTCCCTCTATTTTATATATATATATTCATTATTTTGTGTGTGAATTTTGTACCAATATGAGCAAAGCGTTAGCAATGAATGCTGGTAGTTGACATTGAAAGTTTTATTATGTATGTAGGATACATAGCATAAACTGAGGTGACCTGTTCTGCTATAGTGACCACTTGTATTTATATATAACGTCAAAGTTTCTAAAAATGAAAAAGTTCGTTAATAACAAGATTTTAGAATTTTTCAAAAATTTTGAACATGAGATGACAAATGAGACCAATAATCAATAAAACCTGTAAGCTCCCCACTAGTAACTAACTACTATGTTCTGGTGGACCATGCATACTCTGAAGCAATATAAATCCCATCCTGCTCCTTTGTGCCTCCCTTGCCTGAGTATCATTTCTTTTTAATTCCTCAGAGCTCTCATTTCGTTCAAACCCTTCTCTTTTTTCCACAGAGAGGAAGATATATATCTGTCAATCTGATATCATGTTGTAATCACTTAAAAATTCAGTTTTAAGGAAAATATATGTTACTTAGCATTTCTACAGCATGTATTCTGTGTTTACAGAAATCATATAATTTTATAACAGGAAGAACACTGAAGTCAGTACTTACTGAGGTCAAATTGAAAAGTGATTCCTAGTGAGGCATGTACTTTGTGATGGGATAAAATTTTAAATCTCTTCTGAATCACTGTTAACAAATTTATGACCAACAAAAGATATGCTTGTGAATAAAGGATTTTGGCATTAGACTATTGTTTTGTTATTTGTGAATGCCCTCCATGTACAGTCTGCACATGAAGCTGGAATGGATATGCTTCACCTCTTTTGTATTAACAAATTACAATGTCAAATGGAAGAAGCAAAACATTAAAGTTATTTTACATGTTATATAGATTAGGATGTAGAAGGTATTTGAAGCACTGCAGCTACCTTCATTATCTACTTCTTTTGCAATAATTTTCAAAAGGTGGCACAAACAGATAACATTCCAATAAAAATGTAGTTGAGTGGCTTAGACAGTAGTAAACAGTGACTAAGTCATTACTTGCCCCCATAGCACCAACTGTGGCAGTTGAAGTAAATGTTAGCAGATTAGGACTTCTCTTAACAGACCATGAAAGATAAGGTGCACATGTACCACAAGGGACAGTTACTCAAACATATAGAAATAAGAACCAGTTGAAAAACAAAAGTGAACCAAAGGTAATAGACACATTACTTGCAGACCATGTGGCATTGGTTTTGTTGACAGACAGGGCAGACCATTAAAAGCCCAAAGAATCAGTCTCCCCAATGTCACATTTAACATTATGAACGATGCAGTTTGACATTGAGAAAATAGTATACATGGAGAAAGCCCTTACTATTGTGTGATGACTATTTTGTTGAGTGATGTTAGCTTTCACTGAGAAAGCTATAAATCTGTCAAGACAGCCATACAGTCATCATCTGTCAACATTCCTTCCAAAACTCACAACTTCTGAATACAATGAAATCTTTATTTTCTTTCAACTGTTTCTGTAGTGAGCAGATATCAAGACATGTGTCTATGATAAGGCTCATAAGATAATTTTCCTTTCCCAGTACCTGCCACATCCATGATTTTTTTGAAGGTAAGGGCTGCTACACTCCTTAGACTTTTACAACTGCATTTAATTGCAGCAGATATCAGGATACCAGATACTAAAGACTGCAACTAAAGCCAGTGCTCAGACAAGTCCAAGTTCACTGTACTAGAATTTATATGATGGTTGTTCAATGCCTGGATGAAAACTAACAAACTTTGGTGGGGTAGATGGTGACAGCCTCGACGTGGCCTACCCCCCCAGTATCGTGCCGCACAACGATCGCATTGCGAGAAGAAAATCGAAATGCTCAGAACGAGCTGCGACACGAGAAGCAAATGTCACCACCAAACGGCGGCCGGACGTAGTAATACCTCCCGGCCCTCACAGGCGAAGTTACGCAAGAGAGCGAGACAAATGCCTCAGTTTCCCCCCCGGAGCCAAGTGCGTGGACAAATACGTATATGCCAAGTTAACATAGAAGGATACACGAGGACAAAAGGAGACATCCTCACAAAGCTACTAACAGAAGAAAAAATTGATGTGCTGACCTTGCAGGAAACACATCTATCAGAAGAAAATATCTCGAGACTTCTAATACCAGGCTATGAAATTGTGGGCTATAAAGCCCATAATAAACACGGTATTGCAACACTGATCAAGAAAGAACTGGTTGATAATATTGAGGAAACTATGCACCACGAATTTGCCGTGGGAATCAAACTAAACGGTATGACTGTGTATAACGTGTACAAGCCAACTTCAGAAAAATGGGAACAACCTGTTTTACCTAACCCACAACACCCTGCAGTCATAATTGGCGATTTTAACTCCCACCACCCCAGATGGGGCTATCAGTCTTGCGACAAAGAAGGACTCATGCTGGCAGACTGGGCAGATATAAATAATTATACATTAATATACGATGCAAAAGATACCCCCACCTTCTGTTCAGGAGCGTGGGGCACAACATCAACGCCCGATCTTTGTTTTGTCTCATCTGGAGAAACTGGAATAGCACTTCCGTCCAAGAGAACTGTACTGAGCCGTACTCCTCGGAGCCAACACAGACCAGTTATTATAGACCTTGGCATCCAAATACCAGTAATAAAGAGCCCGCCTATAGCCCACTGGAACCTCAGGAAGGCTAACTGGGTTAAGTTTAAAGATACCATTGAAAATAATATAAACAGAATTCCCCCAATTCCAGAAAATTACGACAGATTTACGAAGTTAATTATCAAAGCGGCACATAACTCAATACCAAGAGGAGCGCGGAAAGAATACATCCCATGCTGGACAAAGGAGTGCGAACAACTACTCGATGAATATAACAAAACAGAGAATCCAGAACTAGGAGAACAGCTCATAAGAGCTATGGACGAGGAACGCAAACAGAGATGGCAAAAGCGGATGGAACAAATGGACTTTACACACTCCTCACAGAAGAGCTGGAGTCTACTGAGGAAACTTGGCGGAGCACAATTCAAGGGACGGAACATCAATAATAAAATGACCCCTAACAAGATATGCTCTTCTATACTACAAACATCCAGAATCCATGCCTCCGCCTCGAAGAAAAAAGAACTGCACCAACTGATGAACGAAGAGCTAGATGCAAGCGAGGAGGAAGCAGGTTTAGCGAACTGGGTGACACAAGAAGAGATAAATATAGCATTAAAGAAAATGTCACCTGGTAAAGCAGCTGGCTGTGACGGCCTTCTTCCAGAATTCTTGAAGAACCTCGGGCCAAAGGGAAGAGTATGGCTGTCTTCTCTTTTCTCTAATATCATAGATACCAGCCGGTTACCAAAGCAATGGAAAAACGCACAAGTCATAGCCATCCAGAAACCAGGGAAAACAGGAGAGAATGCTAAAGATTATAGACCGATATCTTTATTGTGCACCACTTACAAGCTGTTTGAACGAGTCATCCTAGGCAGAATAGAAAGTAAAATAGAAGCTGCTCTTCCCCCAGAGCAAGGCGGTTTTCGAAAAGGAAGAGACTGTTGCGACCAAGTTCTCGCCCTAACCACTTTCATTGAAAGAGGTTACCAAAACAAAAAGAAAACAGGCATGGTATTATTAGATCTCACCTCAGCATACGACACCGTATGGACAAAAGGGATACTGTATAAACTGTCAAAAGTCGTGAAATGCAAGAAGATCATAGATCTAGTCAGAAATATGTTGATAAACAGGAGATTCAAGGTATCTCTGAATGGGAAAACAAGCAGCTACAGGACACTACAAAATGGTCTCCCCCAAGGGTCTGTGCTGGCTCCATGCCTTTTCAATTTATACATAGCGGACATCCCAAACCTGGAATCTCGTTCTTTTATGTATGCAGATGACATCGCTATCACGGCTCACGCCAATACTTTCGAAGAACTGGAAGAAATTTTAAACAGGGATCTGGAACGACTACAACAATATTATGACAACTGGCACCTCAAAGTAAATCCGACTAAATCTGTGGCATCAATAATGCACTTGTGTAACAAAGATGCAAATCGTGAGCTAAAAGTGCAAATAAAAGGTAAATTGTTGAAAAACGATAGAACGCCAAAATATCTGGGTGTTAAGCTAGATCGCACTCTCACATATAAGAGCCACCTGTACGAAGTCGCCCAAAAAATGAAAACAAGAAACAACATCATAATGAAACTGGCAGGAACAACCTGGGGATGTTCCACTGAAACTCTACGCACATCAGCACTGGCACTTCTGTATAGTGTAGCGGAATATTGCGCACCCGTCTGGGCCCGCAGTAGGCATGTCAGATATATTGATGTGCAACTTAACGAGACAATGAGGCTCATAACAGGAACAGTAAGACCCACCCCGAAACCTTGGCTGCCCGTCCTTGCCAATATCGAACCACCCTCGATTAGACGTGAAAGAGCAATCCAGAGGTACAAAGAAAAGTTCAGGGACCTACCTCCTCCCCCCGACAGATTGATGTCAAGAAATCCCTTCTGGAAAGAACTCAAACAACAGATTGATATCGATAACCTGTGGAAACAGCAATGGCAGGAAAGCAAAGTGAATAACAGTTTCCTTATTGAGGACCCATCTCAACGAGTTCCAGGCTTCCAACTCCAACGTAGAGTGTGGGTAACTCTAAATCGTCTGCGGACAGGTGTTGGTCGGTGCGGATATTTGTTGAAAAAGTGGGGTTTCTCCCAGGACCCCAATTGTGAGTGCGGAGAGAGTCAAACCATGTAGCATATAGTTGAGTGCGACGTACACGGACTTAAGGGAGGAAATCTGATGGACATACATGTGATAAGTGACCAAGCACTTTCGTGGCTGGAAACCCTGAAAATTTTACTGTAAATCATTGTTAATGTTAATTAAAATTTTTATGTTGATGTTTGTAAGTGTATCACGCTTTGCCTGTAGCTGAACGAGAAATAATAAATAACAAACTTTGGTGGTGTAAAAGCATCACTGATAAACTGGAATGAAGTAAAAAGTTTTAACAAGTGGTTAAGCTTCAACCATTGGTGGAGTACTGCATGACTTAAGACCAATGACACAAAAAAATGTGAATGGATGCCTCAAATTGTAGAGAAGCTAGCAGATCAAACTATTAAAACTGCCTGCACTCAGACGAACTTATCTCTTATCTGACAAGTTGGTCATCATGCATCTGCACAGTTGTCTGAGAAGTCTCCATTCATCTTTACCATCTGATGGTCCTTGCCTGTAGTCGACTTGGTGTAAGGAGATCCCTGACAGCTGGCAGCACTGTTGCCAGCATTCAGCCATGAAGTGCAAACAACTGCTTTCCATACAGCTGTGATCACACTGAGATGTTTCCAAAGAGATGTTTACAAAATAAAATTATGTGATGCTCAGGCAGGTACGCAAAATTGCTGTGCTCAGCCCATTGCAACTGTCAGGAATCTTCTTCTGCCATCTCAATTATAGAGACCATAATAAGGCTGCAGCCTCCCAAATATAATTATAATCTCAGCAAGTCAGAAAACACAACTTGCAATAGTCTCACAGGTCCTGCACCTCACTCAGGTAAACATTTTATTATGTCCAGAATGAATCTTTTACTCTGTAGTGGAATGTGTGCTGTTTTGAAACTTCCTGATATTTTAAAACTGTGTATTAGACTGCAGCCTAAACTGAAACCCCAGCCTTTTGTAGGCAATGCTCTTACCATCTAACCTATAAGGGTATGACTCATGACCCCTTCTCACAGTTTCAGTCCGTCCAGTACCATCTCCTACTTTTGTATCATTACTCATGTCAAGTAGTTGGTAACAGTACTGTTTGCTGTAAGCAAGGTTCTGTGTTTGTGTTCCAGTATGACACATAGTTTAAATCTACCAGAAAGTTTCATTTGTGAAGTATCATGCACCTGTTTTCAGGGGCTCACATTGAATAGTTAACGTATAGTTTATCTCTTATACTGACCAAGTGACTATTGAGATTTACCTTGCAATTTTATAATTTCCATGTTTATAGACTATTGACATTAATAATGCATTTACTTGCTTTAATGTGTTGCTTCCTGTTAGCCACTTTTCTATCATGAAATATGTCCCCAAGAACTATTTTGATTGTTTTTGGTTTCTGTGGTCTGGCACCCAGCTATCATTAAAATGTCTAATTGGACAAAAGAGATAGTATATAATTTATTTCTCATGTTGAGGCCTGGCCTGGTAAAGTAATAACTGCATAACTTGACACCCAGGATGGGTCTCAGTTTCATAGATTTATTATGCCCGTATGTCATTCAATTTGATTTGTTTAATGCACTTGTGTGTCTTTCATTCTTTGGTGATTAATTGTGGTTGCAGGCTCAGTTTTCATTGATTAATTGTATTTGCCCAAAAGTGAGCATGTTTTGATACTATCACTTTTCCCATATGGGTGTCATTTATTTTGTGAGTTAGCTGCTAAGTCAATTTCGGCTAAAAGCCATATTAAGGAAAATTTGAGCTAATTCCTCAGCTGAAAACCCAATAATATTTCAACATAATAAAAAGCAACCTTTGAAGACAAGCATTTACACAATACAACAGAAAACCATCTTAAGAAAACTTGAAATATCTTAACAATAAAGGATGGCAGCCAAAAACAGTTGCAGGATAGAATTTTTTTTTTATTTTTTTTTTTTTTTATTAAAATTCTTGACCAAGGTTTCGGTACATATAAATATACCTTCATCAGAAGTAAAACTTCCTGAACAGAAAGACACGTTCATTAGAAAAGCCATATCAACGAAAGTTTTTTTTTTTTTTTTACTTTATTGTAATTTTGATACCTGAACAACCAGGTAGGCTGGCAGCAGCACAATACGCCGCTCTTCAGCCGAAGAGAGTACATGGAGATAAACAAAGAAGAGACATTACATAGAAAAACGGCGGGAAAAATAGGAGACACAAGAATATAAAAGCACAAGAAGCCGTTCACACTTGATGACAATCCACACTATGAACTGGAGACCCGACGCACAAACACTGAAGAAGACGATGTCACTGGTGAACAATGGAGCGTGACGGCGAAACTGAACACTAAACATGACGGCACACACGATACACTGATGGCGGTGATCTCCGGCGCGCGAATGTCCACTGAGCGTGTGCGAGTCCGGGGACCTGCCAAGAGGGCAACAGGGATGAGGAGGGGGAGAGGGGAGGAAAAGAGGATGCCACGGCTTAGGAGACGGGGACAGGAGGATAGGGACAGGGGAGGGGAGGCCCGGGGGACGAGGGACGAGAAAAGGAGGAGGGAGGGAAAAGGGAGAGAAGGGAGGGAGGGTGCCCAGAGGAGTAAGTACAGGAGGAGGTTGGGAGGATCAAAGTTGGTAGGAGGGGTAGATGGAGGGGAGGAGGGCATCATCAGGGAGAGGGAGCTGGCGGAAGCCACCTTGGGAGAGGGTAAGGAGGGTGGAGAGATGGAGACCGGGCGGGACGTGGGAATACAGGCGCGGCAGCGGGCGGGGGTGGGAGAGGAGCGGGGAGACGAGTGGGTGAGGAGGATCAAGTTTACGGGAGGTGTACAGGATCCGTATCCTTTCAAGGAAAAGGAGGAGGTGGGGAAGGGGATGAGATCATACAGGATCCGTGTGGGGGAGGGGAGACGGATGCGGTAGGCGAGGCGGAGAGCATGGCGTTCCAGGATTTGGAGGGATTTATAAAAGGTAGGGGGAGCGGAGATCCAAGCTGGATGGGCATAACAAAGGATAGGTATGGAGGATGGTGGAGGGGTCCAGACCCCACGTGCGGCCGGATCAACGAAAGTTTTTTTTTTTTTTTTTTTTCCTTTATTGTATTTCAATTCCCCATCGGGGCGGGCTGGCAGCAGCATGTGCGCTGCTCTTCAGCCGAAAGACATAGAACAAAACAATAGAAGACATTTAAAAACAGCAAAGGAGAGAAGAAGGCGAACATAGATATAAAAAAGGGAGAACATCATGGAAGGCAATATACAAAAAAACGGGGTGACTGTACAACGGAGATAAAAAAACTGTTTAAAAGTAGCACACACAAAAAGCCACACACTGCGACGATTAAAAGAACACAAGGCACAGTATGACTGGAGCATAAAGGTGTTGACGGATGGCATAGCACACAACGTAACACTGACGGCGAACCTCAAGGCAGTATACAATTAAAATCACACCTCTTGACGCACACGAGAAACAGCACGAAACACAACACTGACGTGGCACACTGATGATGATCAATACAGAGGATCTGCCAGGTTCAAGGAGATGAGGGAGACCTGAAGAAGGGAGGGAGGGGAAGAGATGGGGGAGGGGAATGGGGGGCGCTCGGAAGAGGGCCAGGTAGGGAGGGATGTGGGAAGGAGAGAGGCAAGTATGGGGTGCAGGGTCTCAGGGGAGGGGGGGATGGAGGAAAATCCGCTCTGGGAGAAGGAGGAAAGAGGAGAAGGGGGCCCTGGGGAGGGGGGGGGGGGAACAAGGCCGGGTTATAGTTGGAAGGAAGGGTATATGTCACGGCGAAGTTCGTCATCCGGGAGGGGGAGGCGTTGGAAATTGCCCTGATGAAGGAGATGGAGGGTGTGGAGGTGGAGAGAGGGAGGGATACAGCGATAGAGGCGCGGCAACGGGCGAGGGGTGGAGAGGATGGAGGAAACCAGAGGGTGGGGGGGATCAACCCTGCGAACAATGTAAAGGATGCGGAGATGTTGGAGGAACAAGAGGATCAACGAAAGTGAGAAACAGAAGCTTAAATAACGGTGAAATTGCTAAAGTAATACAGGCACACAATCTTTAGTACTTACTAAAAATTACATCATGCACTGGAGAATAATAAAACAATTATGCCAAAAGGCGTCGTCAGTAATTAAAATATCATCTCCATTTGTACAACATGTGTAGTGGGCATAGGATCGAAGCGAACAGTTTAACAATGTTACTTCGCCTATGAACTATTGAGACACGAGTGTGAAGGCACTAAGGCAGATTGTTTCGCCG
Organism: Schistocerca piceifrons; assembly: GCF_021461385.2. Taxonomy (NCBI): domain Eukaryota; kingdom Metazoa; phylum Arthropoda; class Insecta; order Orthoptera; family Acrididae; genus Schistocerca; species Schistocerca piceifrons. The sequence goes on along the minus strand of NC_060138.1, from coordinate 267,404,730 downwards.
AGAGAGGGCACTTGCATGTGCCAGACTCGCGCATATCACAATCCATAAATACATACATAAGCGCATCAAAAATTATTAAAGGTTGTGTTAATTCAAACTTTGTCTTAATAAATAAAGCGTATCACGCCAATTAAAGACATTTATGTAAACTAGAAATATAGAACCAAATTTACCTGTGTCCTAGTGTCAAACGGATAAAGCTTGCGCTTGGAACATCTAACGAGACAGGGCACTAGTGTAATGCGCGAGAGTCTCGCGTAACGTAGGCAGTGAAATACATACTAGCGAAACAACCAAAATGTTATAATAAAACGAAACCATCTGTCATTATGAATAAACATAGTAGTCATTTAACCACACATACACATTGAAATTCATAACTAACAAACATCACAATATGTAGATCCCAACAAGACAGGAAAAGCGCATTTCACCGGCATCAACAAACAAGAAAATAACTCCTAGTCAGCCAGACTATATTACATTAAGGCAATGAGGGGTTTGAAACTGTCTAAAAAATTTTTGTTTCGAAGCTGCACCTGTTCATTAAGAACAAAACCATCCTTTAGAGACAGATGCTTGAAAATCTCTAATTCTTCGAGCAAGTCTACTTTGTCACCTTTATCAGCTTCATGAAGCAGCTCTACGTCGTCCAGTTCACTTGGCGTGTGCTGTAAGAGCCATAGATGTTCAGCAAAGGTGGAATTATATACGTTTTCCCCATTTTTACCTAACCTGTGTTCTTTATACCTAACTTTAATGGGTCTACCTGTCTGCCCTATGTAATAGTTTGGGCAGTCGTTACAAGTAATTTTGTATACACCAGACTTAGTGCTGAGTTCTTCTCGTGCTCCAATATTATGAATTACTCTACGTTTGAGGCTATTATTTACGGAAAAAGCAACTCTATGACCGTATTGTTTCTGTAAAAGTCTTTTAATCTTATATGAAACGTTCCCTAAAAATGGAATAGAAATAAAGTTATTACTCTCATAGTTTTTTGCCCTGTTATCTCCTAAAGTAGAAAATTTTACAGCTGTTTTTTTTTTTTTTCCTTAGCAATTTGGTCAATTAATTTAGGGTCGTATCCATTGTTAGTAGCTATTGATTTTAATAAAGACATTTCATTTTCAAAACAATTCTGTGCTAAAGGTGTGCTCACAGCGCGATGAACTGCAGAATGAAAAAAGGCGATCTTGTGAGTTTGAGGAAGACAGGAATCTGCTGGAATAATATTATCAGAAAAAGTTTCTTTACGGAAAATGTCGAAGCTAATAGTGTTACCCGATAACTTAAGTTTCAAATCAAGAAAATTGAGTTCTCTCTCGTTATTTTGTATCTCTTTTGTAAATTTCATTTTCTCGTGGAAACTGTTGAAAACATGAAACAGTTGTAGTAGATCTCGGTCACACCCTTGAAATAGTATGAGTATATCATCAACATAACGAGCATAAAAAGAAATCTTATTGCCTAACGTAGGGTTGTTTTTAAAGAAATTTTCTTCTAGTGCATTCACAAAGATGTCAGCAAAGATGCCAGCTAACGGGCAACCCATGGCTAAGCCAAATGGTTGCTCATATATTTTACCATTAAACTGAAAGTAATTGTAATCTAGTACAACCTGCAGTAGTGACATAAGTTCCGACAACTGTAGCTCACTTAAAGTTTTATGTTGTTGAATGTTACCTTCAATAATCTTAAGAGTGATATCCACTGGAACATTAGTGTATAAACTTACGACGTCAAAAGAAACCAAACGAGAGGAAGAAGTGATCTCTATTGATTTTAGCTTGTTTATTACTTCAGCACTATTTTTAACAGAGAAATTGTTTCCAAAAAAAAAGGCTTCTTTAATTTTAGTGTGTAAAAATCTCGCTAATTGTGATGTGGGCTCTTTATTCCATTAACAATGGGACGAACTGGGTGTTGACTTTTGTGTACCTTAAACTGACTTCTAAGCGTAGGTGCTCTAGGGTTCATGTTAATTAAGGTTTTCTTTTGAAACTCTTTCATAAGATGTTTACATCTTCTTAACGTATCTCTAATTTCAAAAGAAAACCTTAATTAACATGAACCCTAGAGCACCTACGCTTAGAAGTCAGTTTAAGGTACACAAAAGTCAACACCCAGTTCGTCCCATTGTTAATGGAATAAAGAGCCCACATCACAAATTAGCGAGATTTTTACACACTAAAATTAAAGAAGCCTTTGTTTTTGGAAACAATTACTCTGTTAAAAATAGTGCTGAAGTAATAAACAAGCTAAAATCAATAGAGATCACTTCTTCCTCTCGTTTGGTTTCTTTTGACGTCGTAAGTTTATACACTAATGTTCCAGTGGATATCACTCTTAAGATTATTGAAGGTAACATTCAACAACATAAAACTTTAAGTGAGCTACAGTTGTCGGAACTTATGTCACTACTGCAGGTTGTACTAGATTACAATTACTTTCAGTTTAGTGGTAAAATGTATGAGCAACCATTCGGCTTAGCCATGGGTTGCCCGTTAGCTGGCATCTTTGCTGACATCTTTGTGAATGCACTAGAAGAAAATTTCTTCAAAAACAACCCTACGTTAGGCAATAAGATTTCTTTTTATGCTCGTTATGTTGATGATATACTCATACTATTTCAAGGGTGTGACCAAGATCTACTACAACTGTTTCATGTTTTCAACAGTTTCCATGAGAAAATGAAATTTACAAAAGAGATACAAAATAACGAGAGAGAACTCAATTTTCTTGATTTGAAACTTAAGTTATCGGGTAACACTATTAGCTTCGACATTTTCCGTAAAGAAACTTTTTCTGATAATATTATTCCAGCAGATTCCTGTCTTCCTCAAACTCACAAGATCGCCTTTTTTCATTCTGCAGTTCATCGCGCTGTGAGCACACCTTTAGCACAGAATTGTTTTGAAAATGAAATGTCTTTATTAAAATCAATAGCTACTAACAATGGATACGACCCTAAATTAATTGACCAAATTGCTAAGGAAAAAAAAACAGCTGTAAAATTTTCTACTTTAGGAGATAACAGGGCAAAAAACTATGGGAGTAATAACTTTATTTCTATTCCATTTTTAGGGAACGTTTCATATAAGATTAAAAGACTTTTACAGAAACAATACGGTCATAGAGTTGCTTTTTCCGTAAATAATAGCCTCAAACGTAGAGTAATTCATAATATTGGAGCACGAGAAGAACTCAGCACTAAGTCCGGTGTATACAAAATTACTTGTAACAACTGCCCAAACTATTACATAGGGCAGACAGGTAGACCCATTAAAGTTAGGTATAAAGAACACAGGTTAGGTAAAAATGGGGAAAACGTATATAATTCCACCTTTGCTGAACATCTATGGCTCTTACAGCACACGCCAAGTGAACTGGACGACGTAGAGCTGCTTCATGAAGCTGATAAAGGTGACAAAGTAGACTTGCTCGAAGAATTAGAGATTTTCAAGCATCTGTCTCTAAAGGATGGTTTTGTTCTTAATGAACAGGTGCAGCTTCGAAACAAAAATTTTTTAGACAGTTTCAAACCCCTCATTGCCTTAATGTAATATAGTCTGGCTGACTAGGAGTTATTTTCTTGCTTGTTGATGCCGGTGAAATGCGCTTTTCCTGTCTTGTTGGGATGTACATATTGTGATGTTTGTTAGTTATGAATTTCAATGTGTATGTGTGGTTAAATGACTACTATGTTTATTCATAATGACAGATGGTTTCGTTTTATTATAACATTTTGGTTGTTTCGCTAGTATGTATTTCACTGCCTACGTTACGCGAGACTCTCGCGCATTACACTAGTGCCCTGTCTCGTTAGATGTTCCAAGCGCAAGCTTTATCCGTTTGACACTAGGACACAGGTAAATTTGGTTCTATATTTCTAGTTTACATAAATGCCTTTAATTGGCGTGATACGCTTTATTTATTAAGACAAAGTTTGAATTAACACAACCTTTAATAATTTTTGATGCGCTTATGTATGTATTTATGGATTGTGATATGCGCGAGTCTGGCACATGCAAGTGCCCTCTCTCGGCGATACAATCTGCCTTAGTGCCTTCACACTCGTGTCTCAATAGTTCATAGGCGAAGTAACATTGTTAAACTGTTCGCTTCGATCCTGTGCCCACTACACATGTTGTACAAATGGAGATGATATTTTAATTACTGACGACGCCTTTTGGCATAATTGTTTTATTATTCTCCAGTGCATGATGTAATTTTTAGTAAGTACTAAAGATTGTGTGCCTGTATTACTTTAGCAATTTCACCGTAATTTAAGCTTCTGTTTCTCACTTTCGCTGATATGGCTTTTCTAATGAACGTGTCTTTCTGTTCAGGAAGTTTTACTTCTGATGAAGGTATATTTATATGTACCGAAACCTTGGTCAAGAATTTTAATAAAAAAAAAAAATTCTATCCTGCGACTGTTTTTGGCTGCCATCCTTTATTGTGAAGAATTTTAACAGTTGCTGCTGCAGCCATGTTTAAAATCTTGAAATATCTTAATGGCTGAAGTCCTAAACAATTATTTAAAATAATTAAAAACAAACCTTAAGCTCAGCATTTACACAGTACGGCTGAAGACCATTTTAAGAATTCAAGGTAATTAAAGAGAAACCTAACAGACAGGAATTTACACATTATGGCTGAAAGCCTCAAATTTTAAAACAAATGCAGCTGAAGGCCTAAATACAGAGCAAACAAAAATTTTAAATAAAACACGGCTGAGGATCTAACCTTAAAATACTTCACACATAAGGTTCAGCTGAAGGTCATATACTGAACATAGAACAGACAAAATTAATACACAACTGAAAGCCTAGCACAGTACTTGTGACAAAAGAAAATCACCATCACAAACAACAGAAAAGTGGTGCCCAGAAGTGTTCCAAGGGTCAGCCAGGGGAGGAAACTTTAACAACAGTTTAGGTGAGACAGGCAGCCAAGCATAACACTAAATAATTGGGTGGCAGCACAACCCAGGGACGGCTGAAGAACCAGCCGACAACCTAACCAATTCCCTGCCACCTGACCAACGGCATGACAACCGAAAATATTAGTGAGGAGGAAGATCCCAGCAGCACTACGTCTTGACAATAGGCGTCTAAACACAGTCAAGGGACAATAACCACTCAAACACAAAAATGAAAAACACCAAAGCTGTCATACTACACGCCATGCCGGACAGCATCAACACTGCAAGGAAAACACACTGCCAGAAAACTATGCTAATGACCAGGGTAGGTAACCAGAATGTAAACGGTCACAAGGCAGAAGATACCGCTGGTGCACTTCAGTAATAAGTTTCAGTCATTTCAATAGTTAAACACCGTACAGGAAGACGGCTGCTAAATTTGCCAACTCTAGGACATCATCACATTGCTACTTGTGGGAACAGCCCAGGAAGCAACAATCAGCGATCAATGAAGAGATGTCAGAGCAGTTGGGGTTCCATAAGAGGTTCACTGATTACTCAACTCCAGTATGTAGGTTCAGTGGGCGACGAACTTGGCAGCTCTCATAGCTAGTGCCACACAACTCCAACTGTGCTTGCATGCTGCCAGCGGCCCTGGCCTGACCTCACACCGTGCAGACTTCCTCGCTGCTCAATCGCAACTGACCAGCTACTACTCCAGTACGCAGACAGCATTCATCTGCTCATCAGAAATCACAGAAGCTACAACAGTTACACGTAAAAACTTGCACCAAGAACTCCAACAATCCTAAAACCGATTGCTCTGGAACAACAAGGAGAAATGACAAGTCACACACACACAGAGTTTCCATAAGCGGTCGGCGACCAAATACACGTTGTCTGATGAGACGACTGACCGAACGACCAATCAAGGTCGTCCCAACTCGAGTTATGAGTGTTGGCAACGGTCGGGCGAGTCTTGGCTGTACAGAGCTCACAGCAGCTCCAACCCAATTCAACTCGATGTCCATTTGGAATTCGGAGACATGGCGACCTGGGCACACTTGCTCGGACCCAACCATGCAGAGGTAACTCTTGCCCATTGGCCACGACATCTCTGCAGAAGGAAGGAACTGACCCATGCCTGGCAAGATGACCAACTGAGAGGCCCAGAAACTTATATGGATATTGTGTCTGTTCTTTCAGACATGTCCAAAAGAACAGACATCATATCCATATAAGTATAGTTCTGGTAACACCAGCCATGACCTTCTTCTTCTGTGCGGATGCACACATATTCCCTGAACTCTTACGGGACTTGGTAAGAATGTCTTCCATGAGGAATGAGTGTGTTGGGGTGGGACATACAAGGTGAGAATGTGGGTCTCGTTTTAGGCGTGCACGAGATAGTCCTTGCAGTCACGCTATCCTCTGTGCCCTCAGTGGCTCAGATGGATAGAGCGTGTGCCATGTAAGCAGGAGATCCCAGGTTCGAGTCCCAGTGGGGGCACACATTTCCACCTGTCCCTATTGACATATCAACGCCCGTTAGCAGGTGAAGGTATTAATATAATTCTAATTTAGGTCCAGAAACTGTCAAAAGACGAAATACACGTCGCCCAATGAGACGACCAACCGAACGACCAATCATTCCGTTGGACAGTTCGTGTGTGTGGCCAGCAGTCGGAAAGTACTGGCTGTCCGCACTTCTTGGCGCTACGTCCCCCGACTGAACTTCCAACAGATGACGACCCGGAAATACTAATCGTCGCTCCAGACATAATACGACAGTGCAGTTATCGATAAGCAGTGCTGCTGCCACTCACGGGCAGGTAAGACAGGAACTTAGTGGCGCCAGTAAATCGAGTAAGAAAACTAGGCGGCAGTACCGTAAAGAGAAGATCACAAACAATAAACGGCACGAACACGAGCCGCGCATGGCTCAGTTGCTCTAAAGTACATCGCCCTTTAAAGACCCTCTATATACTTCTCCCACTTTTCTAATTTCCCTTCTTTGCTTAGGACTGGTATTCTGTCTTAATATTCATGCAATGCTGCTCTTTTCTCCAAAGGTCTCTTTAATTTTCCTGTAGGTGGTATCTATCTTACCCGTAGTGATACATGCTTCTACATCCTTACATTTGTCCTCTAGCCATTCCTACCTGGCCATTTTGCGTTTTCTGTCGATCTCATTTTTGAGATGATTGTATTCCTTTTCGCCTGCTTCATTTACTGCATTTTTATATTTTCTCCTTTCATCAATTAAATTCAATATCTCTTGTGTTACGCAAGGATTTCTACTAGCCCTTGTCTTTTTACCTACTTGATCCTCTGCTGCCTTCACTACTTCATCCCTCAGAGCTACCCATTCTTCTTCTAGTGTATTTCTTTTCTCTGTTCTTGTCGATCGTTCCATAAGGCATCTTCTGAAACTCACTACTACTTTTGACTCCTTTAGTTTATCCAGTTGTCATCTTCTTGATTTCCTACCTTTTTGCAATTTCTTCAGTTTTAATACAGAGCAGCGTACATAGCACACGCCCATTGGGAATTTTGATCACAATAGCCATACATCAACACGATATCGACTTTTTCCGCAATTGGTAAAAGTTCCATTTTAACACGGGTAATGTATCACGAAGTAAATACCGTCCGCACTGGCGGAGTGTTACGTGATACCACGTACTTATACGTTTGTGACTATTACAGCGACATCTATCACAAAGCGAAAAATTGATCCAACTAAAACATTCGTATTTCTTTACGCACTACACGAATATGTAATAAAAATTGGGGTTCCTATTTTACAAAACGCAGTTGATATCCGTTTGACCTACGGCAGCGCCATCTAGCGGGCCAACCATAGCGCCATCTGATTTCCGCCTTGAAGCTAGACAAGTTTCGGCTTTGTAGCTTTTTCGTTTGACGTTTATTTCGTGAGATATTTGGCCCGGTCACGATCAATGGACCACCCTGTATAATTAATCTGAAACCTTCCGGTGTCTCCAGGTCTCTACCATGCATACAACCTTCTTTCATGACTCTTGAACAAGTGTTAGCTATGATTAAGTTATGCTCTGTGCAAAATTCTACCTGGCGGCTTCCTCTTTCATTTCTTATCCCCATTCCATATTCAGTTCTTGCTTTTCCTTCTCTTCCTCTTCGAATTCCAGTCCTCCATGACTATTAAATTTTCGTCTCCCTTAACTTCCGTATTGCTTCTGAAAATCCCTGAAAATAGACAGTTTCCTTCCAGCGTGTTTTCAGATCTTTGTTTCTTTTTAGCACAAGTTTAAAAATGGCTCTGAAATTTCCGGAATTCGAGGAACATTCTGTTTCAACATGACCTCTGAAAACTAGCGCCTGCTTACAAAAGATTTTGACGTCAATTAGAATTTTCATGATGTCTTTGTTAGCTTTGACTTCAGTGTTGCGCCTGATTTTCATCAGTTTGGGATTTTAATAAAGAAGCTGCAATGTACTAAACACTTCTGTGGACAGTTTTTTATCCGAAATAAAACTATTTAGATGAGCTTGAGAAGAAGCATGCCATGCGAAACCTCTAAGCAAATTTTTCAGATCGTCGAAACTGTCATCGGCCGTGCGGGGTAACGGCGCGGTCTTCGGCGCCTTGCCACGGTTCGCGCGGCTTCCCCCCAACGTAGGTTCGAGTCCTCCCTTGGGCATGTGTGTGTGTGTGTGTGTGTGTGTGTGTGTGTGTGTGTGTGTGTGTGTGCGTGTGTGTGTGTCTCTCTGTGGTCCTCAGCGTAAATTAGTTTAAACAGACAGTGGAAATTAAAATGTCCTGTGGTGGCTCTCCTGAGCGAAGTCGGCCCATTTGACGTCCTAACCCCTTAGGGTAGTGGATGAGTTTTGCTATTTGGGCAGCAATGTAACTGATTGATGGTCGACGTTGAGGGGATATAAAATGGAGAATGGCGATGGCAAGGAAAGCGTTCCTAAAGAAGAGATATTTGTTGACATCGAGTACAGATTTAAGTGGCCTAAAGTCTTCTCTGAAAGTATTTGTATGGAGTGTAGCCCTGTACGGGAGTGAAACATGGAAGACAAACAGTGTAGACAATAAGGGATAGAAGCTTTGAAATGTGGTGCTACAGAAGAAGCTGAAGATTAGGTGGGTAGATCACATAACTAATGAGGAGGTATTGAATACAACTGAGGAGAAGAGGAATTGGCGGCACAACTTGACTAGAAGAAGGGATCGGTTGGTAGGACTTGTTCTGAGGTATCAAAGGATCACCAATTTAGTACTGGAGGGCAGCGTGGAGGATAAAAATCGTAGAGGGAGACCAAGAGATGAATACACTAAGCAGATTCAGAAGGATGTATGTTGCAGTAGATACTGGGAGATGAAGAAGCTTGCACAGGATAGAGTAGCATGGAGAGCTCCATCAAACCAGTCTTTGAACTTATAACACCCAAACGACCCCCTTAAAGTCAATTAAGACAGAATATCATAATACGGAGTAGGGAAGAGTTATCTTGGCAAATACGACATATTTGCCGATAAGCTAACACCAAGAAGTTTTGATATCAACAACATTATACATCACTGAGAGTTTTTGTTATGAAAAGAGGAGGAAGAAACCTTACATTTAATTAATGGACAAATATCTAAGTGATAATTGGACTTAATATCTTGAAAGCTAAGTCCAAGATGATGTTAGTCAGAGATAACTTTTATGTGGAAGAGAGCTGTAAGCGCAACGAAGAAATTCAATGCGGCTACAATACTCTTTCACAGAAGAAGTCGCTTGCTGGCTCTCGTCCTCTAAAGACGTGCGAGAACAATTCTTGTCTTAGTTATTGAGAGTACGGAACGCGACGATATTGTTTTGCGTTCAGAAGTGTTTCTTGCGTGACGTGATTCACGAACTTCGGAAACTGATTTTCTAAGCAGAGACAGGAACTGATAGACGCGTTTAACCGTGCATAACGGGTTAATTGAACTTTATTGACGAAACTAGTGAATATTGGACTTGACTTTCAAATAGTTGGAACTAAAAGAAGAGTGGATAGTATATCAAAGGACTACAATCAATTAGTCTCGAGTAGGACACAATTTCACGACTTCACAATGATAATATAATTAAGCTGAAGAGTCAAGTTGTCGTAATTGTTAAGAAGCTTAATTTTAATAGAACTGACTTTACCAACCAACTGCGTGTTATAAAGTATTCAGTGGCCAAGGAACAATAAACTGTTCGTTCCAAGTGAAATATCAGGCGTGGACTACATTATTAAGTGATTTAATCAGTGATAGTTAACCAACGGCTGTTCAGCAGGGACAATTTAATCTGAGTATCAAAATACCTACTTCATTGTCCGCCCCCGGTAGCTGACTGGTCAGCGCGACAGACTGTCAATTCTAAGGGCCCGAGTCCGATTCCCGGCTGGATCGGCGATTTTCTTCGCTCAGGGACTGGGTGTTGTGTTGTCCTAATCATCATCATTTCATCCCCATCAGCGCGCAAATCGCCGAAGTGGCGTCAAATCGAAAGACTTGCAGCTGGCGAACGGTCTACCCGACGGGAGGCCCTCGTCACACGCCATTATTATTATTATTATCTACTTCATTAATTGAAAAGAGAACTTTTTTTTTTTTACATTACGGCGTAGGTTTACTCAGACGTGATCAAAGAGTATCTGTGGATCTCGCTTCATAGAGGTTCAACTCCATAGCAACGAGACAACAACATACGAGAAGACTGATAATTACAATGTTTCCTCGCAATTGGTGGTGTATACGATGCGGATGAGGTTAGATTTAACAACTACTGCATATCCGGGCAATGAATCAATCAATCTTAAATCAGAAGAAGCATCCATCCTACGAGTTCGCATTTCTGTCTCCCGTTCACCAACGGGGGACCTACGTCATCGCGCATCGTGTCTCAACTCCACTGCGAGAGCTGTGGCAGTAGCAGCTCCACGGCGTCGACAATATCAGCACGCGGTTGGAGTGCGGGGACGCCACAAATTGAAGACCACAACAACAACGGAACGAACTGAATGAATGTAGAAATGTGAAGGTTTGTTAGCATAGACGTTCAAGTTTGGATAGAACCTAATTTTATGCCTGCACTGTGAACGAAGCAAGAAACTTTTCAGACAAGTTACAATGTTTTATTGTTGTGAGACTAGTGGACTCAATCGGCGACGTCCAATAACTTTTTTTGATTTTCATGCTGTTAGCCAAGCAAGAAGTGATGCTCTTTTGTTCATTGTGCTGAGTGGCGTATTTCAGAATTATGATATGAAGAACAAAGTGGCGGTCCAAATGTTACCGTACTGGCAGCAGAGTTAAATTGCCTGCAAGCTACGGTCCGTGAAAAATGTAGATTGAGAAATAAGTGTAGTCGGGGTCCAAACCACCGTCTTGTCCACAATTCTCTTGCCAAGCCCGAACGCTGGTCGCTCCTTTCTTTTATGACACGCGGCAGCCAGCCCTCTGACCTAACACGCTGAGCTACCGTGCCGGCATCCGCTTGACTAGAGTGACTTGTTGCGGTTGGCACCTTCAAACAGTTATATCAGTTACATAATAGACTCGTAAAAATTCTATTACGATTTACTCGAAATTGCCAGAGTAGTGCACCTTATTACTTGCACATTACGTTCTTAGAATGGCCTACTAAATGTATACAAAGTTTGAAATAAATACGTGATCCCAACGTCGTCGCCTCCGTTTGTTAGATTAGGCAATACCATTCAGTTCAGAATGAGATTTTAACTCTGCAGCGGAGTGTGCGCTGATATGAAACTTCCTGACAGATTAAAACTGACTCGAATTCGGGACCTTTGCCTTTCGCGGGCAAGTGCTCTACCATCTGAGTTACCCAAGCACGACTCACGCCCCGTCCTCACAGCTTTACTTCTGCCAGTACCTCGTCTCCTACCTTCCAAACTTTACAGAAGCTGTAAGCTAAGCCTTGTGTCCGCATTATCCTTTCTTTCAGGAGCACTAGTTCTGCAAGGTTCGCAGGAGAGCTTCTGTAATGTTTGGAAGGTAGGAGACGAGGTACTGGCAGACGTAAAGCTGTGAGGAGAGGGCGTGAGTCGTGCTTGGGTACCACAGATGGCAGAGCACTTGCCCGCGAAAGCCAAAGGTCCTGAGCTCGAGTCTCAGTCCGGCACACAGTTTTAATCTGCCAGGAAGTTTCAGTACCATTCAGTTCGCTAATTACGGCCAGCATTTCCCTGTAGACGATGTGTATTAATTGTTACAAGCGTCTGGTGTGTCCTTTAATAGCTCCAGTTACTTGTAGAACTGGAGACTCTTATTTCCAATACAAAGTAACATTTCACTTTGACAGTTTGGGAGACGTTATCAGAAGAATGATTGAGAAAGAAAGGAACCAAATTCTTCCAGAAGCTTTCATATTATTTTGTCTAATTGCTACCATTCCTGCGACAAGTGCTTCAGTTGAAAGGGACTTCTCTCGTCTGAAACGAGAAGAAACGTATTCGAGGAACCTCAATTGAAAAACCAATACTGCGAATACCTGAAGCCGAGACACGTGTATTGACGATGTCGTCGAAAGGTTCGGGAAGAAGGATCGGCTAGTTATTCACAACTAACAACGGTCAAACTCCGAATCTACCAGTTCGTTTGTCATTATCATTATCATTAGAGTCATTATTATTAGTAGTATTAGCAGTAGTAGTGGTCATCATTGTCATCTGAGTAGTAGTAGTAGTAGTAGCAATGTAGTGGTGATCGTTAGGAACGCTAAATATGTGTACATTAAAAGGGAAGGAAAGAGGATTTTGCAGTATGTTTCCTGTCCTTTCCAAAATTTAAGTCCATGATCCGCCAATGCGCTGCAGTAAATTTGGAAACAAAGGTGTTAGAATCTACTGTAAAATTTTTGGCACAGTGATGGAGCATTATAAGACAGACTTACTAGTAACTTTGACACTTGTTTTTGCAACTTTCAAATCTACATAATTCTGATCAATAGAAAAAAATGTAACCAAGAAGTTGCAGACAGTCACTAACAGATTGTTAACGAAGACTTTTTTCATATGTGAGATAACAGGTTGTATATTTTCAGAGAAATGCGTCACAAAACTGTTAGCTATTTATTGAATTTTATTCTGAAGTGGACTGTAGACTACATACTGTGAAACTATAAAACTATTTGAATTTATTTTGACCCTTTCCTCGTCCAGGGCTTCAGTTGGCAGAAGCTTCTCGGCTATAAAACAGAGAAAAACTTATTTTAATAAATGAAGCAACTATCCACTTTCAACAAAGTGATTGGTTGCTTTATTTATTAAAATAATATAATCCACAGCCACGGAATTCACTCAGTAAAATGAATATTGTTAAAAACTGCGTGCGTAGTTAAAAAACTCAAGGGCGACTTACTAACATAATGCTGTTATCAACTGAAATGGATGTCGAGCAATAGTTAATGTCTGAGTTCTGGTAATCAGCGAATTCGTCAAAAATGTTATTTCATACTCAAAAAGTGACATTTTATTTTTTTTGTAATTGCTTACCTTAACGAAAAGTTTAGTACACGGTACTGATGCCAACAGCCTTCCCTCGTTGAATACACTGGTTGTTGTCAGATCATAGGAGTTAACCAATCTGGGGTGTGGCCGGTAGTTGGAGGAGTAACCGCTTGGGTACACCGTGTGCTGTTGGCTGCTTTCCTCTTGCCTTTACACCAGATCTGGTCAGATCACCAAAGTTAAGTAACATCGGATACGGCCGGTGTTTGGAGGGGTAACAGCTCCTGATCTCCAGACTTTTCGCCATTGGCTTGGATTAAATCGCAAGCGTCTCCACAGAGTTTCATGGGGTGAGGGCATGTGACACTGTTGATGGTGATCCGTTCGTCGGATGGTGACGTTGTGCTCGTTGGTCTCCTTCGTGAATTTTAAGAGGAGGTGGCTGTGTGCCGGCATCAGGTTGCACCTCTCCTTGCTCTCATCGTCATGGAACAAACAAAACACCAACTACACAAAGGTCACCTACACTTACCAGATGTACTTATTTCGCAGTTCGCGAAGGAAAGGTGCTAATGTGCGCGAAGAACAGAAAAACCCTTTCCAATTAGGCTACTGAACCTGCTCTTCGGGATCTCTCAGCCAAAGGGGCAGTACGACTTTACAGTGTCTCATAAGGCTGTGGAATGTGCTGGAAAATTTTTCTTTTGCACTTTACAACAATATAGTACTAAAGACTTATTATTCGTAAATAATATTTTTTCTTCCTTATTAGGTACAGGAGCTGGTCAAAAATACGGAAACACCAAAAAAGCAATACAGTACCACGCTTAATACGGTGTAGGAAAGCCGTTGCCATTCAAAACAGCTTCCAATCGTCTGAAAAACCATAAAGACCCGTCCCGCATGGTTTTCAAGTGAATATAATACCACTATTCCTGCAAAATAGTGGCAAATTATGGTACCGATGATGGAGGTGCCTAGAGATCACGCAGGGTTGTCTCCAAAGTAATCGACAAGGGATCAATAATGCTGAGATCTAGTGGCGGCCAGCGGAGAGGCGACGTTTCAGCCCCTCGCTCACAAAACCATTCCTTGACGATGCAAACTGTGTGAACAGGGGCCGTCGCCGTGGAACACAGCATCACCACTGGGGACCTCACCAGCCAAAATAGTCACATAATCCTTTGCAGTAATACTTCCTTGTAGATAACAATGGGGCTCATGAAATACCACGATATGGCTGTCCAGTTCACCACCGAAGCCCTGCCATGTTTTACTCGTGGGACGTAAACTCGGCCAGAACTGGGAACAGCGTGATACAAGATTTCTCCGACGAAACGACATTCTCCCACTGCTCCACTGTAGACGATTTGTGGCTTTAGCACTACTTTTTTCTGTTACAGGCATTTGCATCACTGCTGATTGGTTTTGGAATTTCAGCTCGCGCTGTAATTTCCTGTTTCTAGCGCTTCCTTCGTGATGTTTTGGTACTAACAAGATTAGCGAGTGCGACATTTAGTTTTGCACTGACTTTTGCAGGTGTCGTTCTCATATTTGTCATCACTGCACTCTTCAATGACCGTCCTTCACGATCACTTAACAGGCACTTTCCTCCGCTTTGTGACTTAGCAGATGATGTTTTCCCACTTTCCTTTGTTGCCGCTTAAACCTACGATACGGTGCTTCTTGATACACCAAACACTTCGGCTATCTTGTCTTCGGAAGCACCCACCATAAAAGCACCAACAATATGCCCACACTCGAAATCACTTGTCTTCGACATAATTCACTCAGAAATACGCAAGACACTGCCACCTTTCGAAATATCGACTTGTCGGCGACGTCACCCGGCTGCATTCCCGTAAGTATTTGAACATAAATACAGTTGCTAATCAAGCCCTTACGTTGCACTGGTATATTTGGCCACGAAAGGTACCTGTACAGTGTCCTCAATACTTCGCAAGTGTCAGTCGTAGTCAGCAGTGTTTTGTTTGTTTGTGAGTGAATTATGTCAAAGACAAGTGACTTCGAACGTGGGCGTATTGTTGGTGCTCCTGTGGTTGGTGCTTCTGTAGCCAAGGTAGCCGTAGTCTTCGGTGTTTCAAGAGGCGCCATATCGTAGACTTAAACGGCAACAAAGGAAAGTGGGAAAATATCATCTGCTAAGTCACAAAGTGGACGAAAGTGCCTATTAAGTGATTGTGACGGACGGTCATTGATCAAAAATAAGAGGACAACACCTGCAAAAGTCACTGCAAAACTAAATTTTCCAACCTTACGCAGGGAGTATTTCCAGCAAGACTGGTCGTATTGTGCTAAAATCTGATGTGAAATGTGTGTTCTGACATCCATCTAAGGCCAGGGTCTTTTTAGGTGCCGTTAAGTATGTTCTTGGTTTCAATAGGGTGGTTGCCCATAATGTTCATTGTAGATGTGGCATGTCATACATTGGTCAGATTATCAGAATACTGGCAGACCGGTTTACTGAGCATCAGCGCAACACACAAATCAGCAAATCAGCTATTGCAGAACGTTGTCTTGGCACCCGTCATCCTACGCCATGTAACACGGAGATTCTGGCGTGCACTTCCGGCTGTTGGGATTGCATTATTGAGGAAGCAGTTGAAATTAAATTGACAAGCAACCTTGTAAACAGAGATGGAAGTTTTGCTTAAAACCTGCTTACACTCCTGCTCACATCATAGTTTAAAAAAAAGGACGGACAGAATTAATGCTACATCGCCCTTGTTTACTACGAGGGTTGACTGAAAAGTAATGCCTCCACCTTAGTAACTCTTCAACAGTTGGCAGAATTGGTAAGCGACAGGTACTGCCTTGTTCCGTAGCCTCTTCTGTACAGCTCCAGTTGGCGAGAAGCCTTAGCATTGAACTTTGTGTTGGTACAGTATAAAGCATGGCACCATGCTCAGACGGTCGTTCAGTGCGATTTAAGCAACGTGCAGTCATTGAATTCTTGACAGCAGAAGGTGTCACCCCGAAGGAGATTCATCAGGGAATGAAAGCAGTTTATGGTGATTGTGTTGATGTGAGTACTGTGCGCTGTTGGACGAGTAAGTTTGAAGATGTTGAGGCGGGAATATCTGACCTGCGTGACAAAGAGTTGGACATCCTGTGACAGCAACTGCCGAGTTTCACAAGCAAAATGTGGACAGATTGACTCAAGACGATCGTCGTATCACTCAGAGAGAAATCGCAATCACAATCGGAATTTCACAAGAACAAACAGAAATCTTTTCCTGTAGCATGACAACGCCAAACCACACACTTCACATGCCATCACAGCAGATCTTCAGAGACTGAATCTCACCACCGTACGGCATCCTCCATACAGTCCAGATTTAACACCGTCTGACTTCCATCTGTTCCTAATAATGAAATGCGATCTGCGGGGACATCATTATGCTTCTGATGAGGACGTTGCGAGAACTGTGAGACTGTGGTTGTGGAAACAGAGTGTCGACTTCTTCCGTGACGGCTTCAGAAAACTTGTTCATCGCTGGCAGAAATGTATCCAATTGGCTGCTGATTATGTGGAAAAGCGAATATTGGTAATGAAAGATCACATTCTAAGGATTAATTCTGCGTTTGATTTATTAAAATATTCCCATCCAAACCAAAGTAACGAAGATGGGGGCATTACTTTTCATTCAAACCTCGTAATTTTCACAATCGATAACTTCTGGCGTCGGGTCATCTTTGGTTGTCCGGTGGTGTCGATGTTCACAGGGTGCTCATCTTTCGAAATAACGGCGGTTGTCGACGACGTCGCCCTTCTGCATTCCCGCAAGTTATTTGAACACTGTATAAGCCGGGAGAAACACAGGTCTCACAACTGTATTTATGTTCAAACATGCATTTCTCGCGGTGCTTGCATATTTCTGTCCAACCGTTGTAGGTAGACCTAATAAGAGCCAACTCTAATATGTCTTGAGATACGTTGTGCTACTCAGATAATAGTTCAGAAATCAAGTGCAGAGCATACATTACGGATAAATTACGGAAAAGAACTGTATCAATCGTTTTATTAGATTTTTCACGTGTAATATGGAGGGAAAACTAAACATTGAAAAAAAATAAAGATTGTACATTGCGGATTAGAGGCCTCAGTTCCTCAGTGCTGTGGGCTCGTACTGCCTTAGACTCGTCCTGGTTAACAATAGCGTAGTTCCTATGATTAGGAGGCCAGGGCGTTTGTGAACTATTTTGCAATATTTTGGTGCTCTTCCAACGCTGCACAACCCGTTGGGCAGAAGTTTCGACAATATGTAATTGTTCTGCAATGACAAAGCAAACAACTGATTTTCGCTAATGTCAAAATAGATCTTATAGTTTTCTTAGAAACGTGACGTAATTTCTCTGGAATAAAATTCTGAATCTTCAAACTGAAATACCAGAACACTTGAGAGTTTCTGTAATTCCCTGATAAGATTAGGATATTGCAAAAAATACAAAGTTACGGCAATATTCGATCCGAAACTGGTGCTCCATTTCACAACGTGCGGAACTGATCGACTGCGCGTTCCATCGTTCAGTAATACATAATTACATACGCTCGTCCGTAAGACGAGAAGGTTTTGTACATCAGTAATGAGAATGAGGCAAGAGTTCTTCACGGAATGTTACGAAGGTACGAAAGGGAATGTATGGATGTTAATTAAGATGTCGTGGAAGAATAACGGAGTAGCGGATCTTTGTTGATCACTAGTACCGATGGAACACGTTTTGCAGATTCCTTGGAGTAGTACAACACTTAGGTAGAGGTCAGAAAACGAGGTAAGTGTAGAATATCGTAACGTCACGCTAAGTTTCTGTCCAAACAAAGCGAAGACGGAAAGCTGCCCATGTAAAATAGCCGTCATCCGTGACATGTCGTTTCTTTTTTTTTCCTGCTGAACATCGACTATCAGAAAAATCTCCAAGAAGAAAACTGTGTGATGTAGATAGAGAACATGTCATTGAAAATATCTCTGAATAATTTATTTAATCAAAATGGCTCTGAGCACTATGCGACTTAACTTCTGAGGTCATCAGTCGCCTAGAACTTAGAACTAACGAAACCTAACTAACCTAAGGACATCACACACATCCATGCCCGAGGCAGGATTCGAACCTGCGACCGTAGCGGTCGCTCGGCTCCAGACTGTAGCGCCTAGAACCGCACGGCCACTCCGGCCGGCTTTATTTAATCAAGCTTTTCATATTACTGGTTCTACCTCATCTATGATTGTACTTTTTCAAAAAAAAATTACTGCAAATGTTCCCGAGTTCTCTGAACAGTAATTTGGGAAGGCCACTTGCGGAGAGCTTTTCAGTAATGACATCACTGTTAAATTTGGTTCTTTTAAATTTGTGGGTCTACTGCTTACTCTAAGTTAGTCTCTCTGAAGAGGTCATGTAAAGAGACACAAAACAACAGGAAAGATGAGACGCTGAAACAGTCTTTTCAGACAGTGGCCCTTAGGGCTCTGAAGAGATGGAAGATTAGAAACAAGTCATGTGATACTGATTAAGTAGTTCCTAGTTCTATGGATCACTTGCACGATATGTCGTAATGCCTGTAAACAAATCACTTTACTGCTTTTATGGTACCGTACTTCAATCGATTAAAACGGAACCCTTGTAAGATCGCTTTGTTGTCCGTGTCTGTCAGTCCTTGTCGTTGAGACTCCTTTTTCTCAGGAACGGTTAGAGATATCGAATTAAAATTTATGTCAAATATAATGTTCTGCGGTCCCTTGGCGGTGTAAAAAATCTAAACTTCTAAGTCACTGTAATCAAAAGATGTGAGATTCATGTCACATATATGTAGATGACCTATTTCTGATTACAGTGAATGACCATGGTCTTTAGATGGGAATCTATAAGTTGCAGGAGACAACCTCAGACCACAACCTAACATTGTCGATAACGCAAGAGATGGAATTTCAGGGCAGTCAATCAATAAGAGCTAGGACAGTTTTGAATAATAAAATCTTGGAGCAAGTAAAACATTTTAAATATCTAGGATGCGATATCGCTTAGGAACATAACTATGACGTGGATCAAAAATTAAATAAATTTGCTTTCATATGTGGAAATATTGTAAAAAGTTTGCAGAATAAAGCCAGGAAAGAAACCCAGCTGAAGTTTCACAAATCAATAGGAGTACCGACCCTTACTTATGGAAGTGAAGCATGTGCAACAATGAGAACCCAAGAAAGTCGAATACTGGCTTAAGAAACGAGATTCCTAAGAAGTTTGGAGGTATGTGCAAGGGAAGATCGAAAAAGAAACGAAGGGATAAGGAAAGCTTTAGGAGTATGGAACCTAAAAGAGAAAATAAACGAAAATGGGAAAATCGAAGGAACATGTAGACAGTATAGGCAGTACAAGTAAAGGAATAATACCCGAAAGCCGCTAATTTGTAATTACATCAGATAACAAACTATTTTTTACCATTCATTGTCTATCTGTCCTTCTTTAAAGACCCCATTTTCTCAGGAATGACTAGATTAAAGCTCCTAAGTCAATGCAGTAAAAAATACGCCGTTTACGTCACATACTTTGATACTCGCATGCTCACTCGCCAAAACCTGTGGATGAACTATCAATATACAGGGCGAACATTAATAATACCGATAAACTGCAGGGACGGATTGCTGACTGGAGATGGAGAAAAACGGTCCAGATCGCTCTGAGCACTATGGGACTGAACATCTGAGGTCATCAGTCCCCTAGAACTTAGAACTACTTCACTCTAACTAACCTAAGGACATCACACACATCCATGCCCGAGGCAGGATTCGAACCTGCGACCGTAGCGGTCGCGCGGTTCCAGGCTGAACCCGGCGGAGATGGAGGAAAAAGGTTCATGAATTTGTGTGTGGAAATGCATCGTTGCCATGGTATATGGAGCAGACGAATGACAGTTCCTCTTACCACGTGCCTTGGTTTCTTTTGTGTTGCAGGCTGTGTGATTGACGCAGCGTACTGTATGCGGCAGAATGGTCCGTCGGTAAAGAGGACTGATGAGAGAAATTTCGTAACTGTGATGGTCTGGTGCCAAAACCATCGACAAAATCCCCATGGAGGGAAATCCTTGCAGTCACTGTAGGTGATAGGGATAGTAGCGATTGTCGTACAGGATACACATAATCACATTTTGGTTTACACTTGCCTGGAGCTTGTACCACGGTTCGTTTCAATGTCCTGTAGAACCTGGTCCGCGAAATCTGATGTACGCATAGTAAGCCGCCTCCCTGCACGTTCGTCTGTCTGAAAGTACCCATGATCACCCAAACGAGAAAGGGTTTGAAATGTTGCGTGATGAGGTTGGTGTTTGTTTTGGTGTAGCCTCTCGACCGTTTTCATCTGCTTGGCAGTAGACAAAAACCATCTCGGCTTGTTCCCGGCATGAACAGTGGACCATTCTGCTGCTTACAGTAAGCTGCGTCAACCACACAGCCTGCAAATCACAAGGAACACACGGCAAGTGGTCAGAGGAACTGTCATTCGTCAGCTCCATACACTATGGTGACGATGCATTTCCAGACACATGTCCATAGGACCCTTTCTCCTCTATTTCCAGTCTGGAATCCTTCCCTGCGGTTTGTAGGTTTTGTTAAAATTCGTCCTGTATATAATTACGTTTGTACAGAAATCTCAGAGTGCGAGTCCTGTTACAACTTGTCTGTTTTTTAACGTGATCTGCATTTATAAACGGGTTTTAACTGATCACTTTCTGATAAGTTTACATAACAAAAAATAATTGAAAGTTTAATACTAAATAAGTATTTTTTTCATCTTTAGGCAAGTATCAATTGGCTGGTGTGTGTACTCAACTAGTTCACTTGCTGTTACTTTTCTTAGACCATAGACTGGTAGGGGGAACTCCCCTATACTTTTCGTCTATTTGTCTGTGTAGTTTATTGTGCCTTCAAGACTTGTTCCGTGTGTGTACGTCTTCGTCGTCAGTTTATTATGCCTTCGAGGCTTCTTCTGTGTGCGCCTGTTCATCATCACTGTCGCTGTCTTCAGCTCTCCTTAATCTCGTCGCTATTCCACCGCCATCGCCGTCGCTGCCGCTGTTGCAGCCGCCTTCGTCGTCGCCGCTGTTGCCGTCCCCTTCGTCGCCGACACCTTCGCCGGCGCCGACATCGTCACCAGTCCATCAGCTGGTAACTTCACTGCCACCATGCGTTCTCCAACCACGACCATTGTTTACACTTTACACCTGCTCGTCTCAATCCCCTACCACCATCACATGGAGCACTTCCTCTTCCATCAGGCCTGTCCCCTCTCCCAGTCCTCCCCTCTCCAGGGACACCATCCTTAGTAGCACGCTCTTCAGATACAGCACAAGGACCACCGTCATCCTTTACATCAACAACACCAGAATTGCCATCCTGATACATCGATCTACATGCACCATCTCCACTGACACAGCAGGTTCCTGGACTGTGATACTGTCTTCATCCAAAACCCCTTCCTAACAATCCCATCACCTGTTACCCCCAGTTGTAACCCCACATCCCATCAGGAAGACCACCAAATGCCTTAGCGCTGATGCTGCCCCTACCCCTGATCGCCCCCCCCCCCCCCCCAAAGAAAAACCACCTAAACAAACGGAAAGCCCAGATTTCATGGACTGTCAGGCCATCTCATCAGCCACCACATCTACAGAACTGCATACCTTCCTCCTCTCTCATTCTGACTCGAACTTCCTCAAATCCAAAACCCTGCTCCTCGAAAAAAGAAAATACATCCCTTCCTGACCTGCCACTCAGATCATCCCTAGAAGAACTCCATCCTCATCGAATCCTCTGATCCAGAATTCCACATCAAACTCCTCCAGAAGATCCCTTATGTCACTTTCAGTCCGTATGCAAATCTCACACCCTTCTCCACAACCACCCGAACAAGCAACAACGACTTCCTTGCTGCTCCCCCCCACCACCCTCACTGCTGATATCAAAGGGATCTACCATGAGACCACTATGGAGAAAAGGGAGTCTGAGCTCACCTCCAAACTTGACTTCAAAGTTCAGAAAGCACTCCGTATCTTTGATGATTCTGGCCCAACCTTCAAAGTCCACATCTTCACTGAATCCCAATCCACAACTGACCACCTTCTCCATCATGGGGCCCTGATGTACAAATGACGACACACCACTGAGCCATCTGAAGCCTGTCCTCAATCCTACCTCTGCCAAAGATGCCTAATGTATAGTCACCACCTAACCACAGAATGAAAAACCGTCCCACATGTCCCCAATTCAAATCCCAACATTTCTTCAAGCACTTTCCTAACCTCACTTCCTCTTCCCCATATGATACCAATGACCTGCTCCATCTGTCCTATTTGTCTAAGTGCAAGGCTCGACTGCAACACATTCCAAACCTGAGATGACAGTTTCAACCCCCTCCAGCCCAACAACTCCCTCTGTCCAACTCCCACATCTGCTGACATCATCTGTTTTATGACTATAGCCCTTCAAAACATTCATCATTTCCAGAGGCCACACACCCTACATCAAATTTCCCTTGCTGCTCTCTCTGTCTTCCACCTCAACACACAAGCCACCTATTCCCACAACCAGGTCTACTATCTTTTCACCCATCTCAACAGCCTAGTTTAAAGCCACCTGGGCCACTCATCCCCACCACTCCTTCTATCCTTAAACCATTTTTCGACAGTAGTAAATAACCTGTTCGGCAATATCTGCTCCTTTCCATCCAAAAATACTTTTTCACACGATATTAAAACGTTTCTCCAACTTCATCATACTATCTAAACTTTGTCGTACATCCTCCATTGAACTGATAATCTGCTCCTCATGGCCTGAGATGGAGTTGCTATTGGGAACCACAAGAACCTCTCTGTTCAGCCACAACCATTCCACAACACTCCTACTGAACACCTTATTCTCACTCTCTTCCTCAAAACCGTAACTGTCACCTAAGCCACTATCTGTATCTGACAACATCAGCCTATTCCAGACGACTTCCTCACGCATATTCAACCTATATTATTGCCGCTGATCTTAACATCCATACCTGCCCTGAAAGCAATTCCATTCCTGATGTTACCTCTCCTAATCTCCTTGGGCACATTACTGCAGCAGTTCTCAATCCCATCAGAAGCGACCATCTCCCTGTCCTGCTCACCATCCCCTACACCACACATCCTACTCATGTACTCACTCGCCCTGCCTCTCCCAAACATGTCAAGGATTACTACCATACTAGCTGGGATGCCTGAAGGGAATTCATTGCTACCGAACTCGGGAGCCATCCCTCATCCTTCCAAGACCCCCTTAACATCCATTCGCTGCCATCTTCCTACAGCAGAACTTGTCAAATGTCATGTTTGGTGCAAAAATGCACAAATTTCAACATCACATTTCCCACAAACTCTTTGAGGCACTGGAAAGTATTTCACCACCTTGCAGCCGGCTCGAGTGGCTGTGCAGTTCTAGACGCTACAGTCTGGAACCACTTGACCACTACGGTCGCAGGTTCGAATCCTGCCTTGGGCATGGATGTGTGTGATGTCCTTAGGTTAGTTAGGTTTAAGTAGTTCTAAGTTTTGGGGGACTTATGACCACTGCAGTTGAGTCCCACAGTGCTCAGAGCCATTTGAACCACCTTGCTAACAACGACCCTGCTCCTTTCTACCCCCTCCTGCACGATAATCACCATTTCCCCAACAACCTATGCAAAGCCAACAACTTTGCGTCCTATCTCTTTGACATATTCATCATACCAGATGAGACCCAGTTCGATTACCCCTTATTCCCGACAGTACACGATTGTACCAATGCCTCCCTTCCATTCCTTGTGTCTAGCCTCCAGTACCTCGACAACATCCAACAGACCGAATTCATTACTTCAGTAACAACACAATACATTTAACAGATACTCCATCACAAACTCAACATGCTCCTGGTCACGACTGCTTCACCTACAGACATATGAAAGAATGCCTCTTCTCCTTCCTGGAAATCCTAGCGATCCTTTACAATGTAATCGTACACACGGATTTCTATCTTGAGCCATAGGTAACTTCTCGAATCCTCCTCTCCCTCCAATGTAATCAACCAGTCATCAACACCTCCTCCTACTGTCCCATCAGCCTCCGTGTTTAGCAAGGTCTTTGAGTCCATTCTATCTCGATGTATCCATAAACACCTACAACAACACTTAACCATTTCTGTCCATCAATGTGGCTTCAACCCCAATTTTTCTTTTAATGACCAACTACTGTACCTTACCCATTTCCTATTCCACCAAATCAACAACCAAAAGTACACCATTTTTGTCTTCTTAGATCTTGAGAAAGTTACGACTGTATGGTATTTCAGGCTCCTCTTTATGCTCCAGAGTTATGCACTTCCCCTAAATTATGGCCGTCTCATTGCCTCCTCTCTATAACCGCGCATCTTATGTCACCATAAACATCACCAACTTCTGTACCTTCTATCCCACTGCACTGCGGGGGTGCCCCAAGGTTCTGTTCTCTCATCTCTCTGTATGTCCTCTCTACTGCTGATATGCTGAAGCCCCCTCCTCTTGTTCATCTCGTCCAGTATGCCAACTGCACTACCTTTCTCGTCCTCTATCCTATCTTCCAGAAATTCCAACGATCCCTCCAGCTCCATCTCAATTCAACCAGTAGCTCCCCAGAATCAACCCTTCCAAAATGTAGGTAGTAATAATTACAGGCTGAACCAACCACAGCTTCCGTCGCCAAAACTTTTATCTTACCATTTACGACCATTCTATCTAGTTAAGTAATACAGTAAAATCCCTAGGACTAACGTTTGATCGCCAACTAACATGGAAGCCTCATCTACTAACCATTCAACTGAAAGCCTACAACAGACTGAAACTACCAAACTACTAACTGGCCAAACATGGGGATTGCACCCTTCCACAATACTTCACACCTATAAACCGTAATCCGAACCATACTCTGCTATGCCAAAGTGGAATGGTCTTCCGCTCCTCCCTCCTTTTATCGCGCTCTACAGATCCTCAAACACCTTGCACTCTGCTTAGCCTTTCAAATCTGCTTACCCTCCTTCACATGAATCCTCTACCCACTTATAAAATTCTCCTCTCTCCTCTTCCATCTTGAACACCTCTGAATATTTTATATTACCCTTAAACGTGACACTACCCACCCCTCAGTCCCCCCCCCCCTCCTCCCCCCTGCTGACCACTCCTGGTACACTGCGCATCTGTACCGCCACATTCCCCAACACTACGCCTCCACACTCTTCACAACCTCTCCCAACTAAACTTTAATCACCTTCCCTTATCCAATCATGAAATATGCCCTGATACATCCTATCAGATCTAAAAGAACCTGACCCACCTCCCCCCAGTCAGGGCTCTTTTACTCTCCTCTCCACCCACATCCTAAGCTGTGGTTTGGTATGGCATTCCTCATCACTCTCCTGAATTCCTGTTCTAAACATCGGCCCACACAAACATCCTCCTGCACACTACCCCGACTGCTAAATTCCTATGGTATCCCTCTTCCCGGCAGTACAGGCCCACTCATCACTTCCCTCACCTGTGTATCCATTTTAATAAGTCAGCACAATGGCTTTTTATTTTTTCAGCTTATGCAACTGTCCCCCTGTCTTATCTTTTGTGAAACACTCATTTGCCATTTCATCTATGTCAATCTTTCAATCCTAATGAATCAACTAATCCGGTTTTTATATTTTAAATTATGCAACTGAATCTATGTCTTTTTATTACGTCGTACATTCATTTTGTCAACTGCCATGTCCAACTTTATACTATGTTTTAAAATTCTTACTCTCATATATATGGTTGAAGAGTGGCGACTTATATCCGCTAACAGCGCCCCCCCCCCCCTCTCTTCCCCCACACACCCATATGCGACTCGAGACGAATGAAATGACAATAAAGAGAAAAAGAGGTAAGTATTAGTATAATAAACAAGTTACAAGTCTTTAAATAAAAATTCTTCTGTGAAGTAGAAGGTGCAAAGGATAAATCTTCTCAGCTTACATGGGCTGAAGAGGACATTGTGCGTGGGTAGGAATGTAGGTTGATGCAGCTTCAGGCAACGTGTCTTGAAGAAAAGTTGCAGTATAACAGGCATGCCAACAGGATTTTGAATTATAATGAGGTCACTTTCTACTTGGGCAAACTTAGGGTCCCAATAGGTCCCACAGTTGGTAATGAACGTTGTGGCTTAGTTGGGGATTTATTGGGAAAGGGATGATTAGACCACCCAGGGTTATCCATCATCACAAGTTGTTGTCTCATTGCTGAACATCGTGACCCTATGAACCAAGCATCTCCATCCCGGATGGTGGCCAGCTTCTCTTAGTGCCTGCTGAAGAGTTAGACCGGAGACCTTCTTGATCTTATCTATCCATCTGCTCGCTGCTCTTCCTCTTGGTCTCGTGCTCACGATATTTCCTTGTAAGATTATTTTCTGTAGATTTTCTCCATCTCTCCTCACAATATGGCCAAGAACTGGAGAATTTTTTCGGTGACTCGGGAAGAAAGGCGTCTGGGGATACCGAGTTTTCAATAATGGACCCATTTGTTCTTCTTTCGGTCCATTTTATGCGTAAAATCACCAAAGCTCAAACGCATCAAGGCGCTGTTTGCCTCTCGCCTTGAGTGGCCACGTTTCGCAACCATAAAAGAAGACAGAAATCACGAGTGTTTCAACTTTCCAGATCTTTGTGCTATTTGTTATTGCTCTGCTATGCCAGATTTTGGTGAGCTTCTTCATAGCCACTCGCCCTAGCGTGATCCGTCTTCTTATCTCATCTTAACAACTTCCCGTGCTGCAGATGGTTGACCCAAGATAGATGAAGGAATGCACCAATTCCAATTCCTTTAATCGACCTGTGAGCTGGATCTGTTCTTCTCGTTCACTAATCATGAGTCTGGACTTGCTGAGGTTGATGTCTAATCCATATGCTAGATTAATGTCCTTTATTCTTGTTAGTAGCTCAGCAAGTTCATCTTCGCTGTTGGCTAAAAGCACAGTGTCATCAGAAAAGTGGAGGTTGTTGATAGTTCTCCCACTAATTGAGATGCCTTTGGTACAACCATCAAGAGCTTTCCTAATGACATGTTCTGCATAGATGTTGTACAGTTGTGGGGACAGGACGCAACCCTGTCTCACACCTTTTGACACTCTGAAGGAATCAGACGTGCCAGCACTTGTCTTTATAACTGAGAAGTGATTATTGTATAGACCTTTGATCAATGCTATCAAGTGGGGTGGGACACCGAACTGCAAGCACCTGCCACAACTTTTCCCAGACAACACAGCCAAAGGCTTTCCTATAGTCAAGGAAGCAGATGAAAACAGGAACACAGAACTCTAGCGATTTTTCTATTATTTGTCTTATGTTGAGGATCTGTTCACGAGTTACTTTCCCTTCAACAAAACCTGCTTGTTCCCTAGATATGTGAGGCTGAATGTACGGCTTCAAACGCTGGTTCAAGATGTAGAGCAAAATTTTACTTGCGTGAGATATGTGGGCAATAGTTCGGTAGTTGGAGCAGTTCCTGATAGGGCCCTTTCTTGTGTAAGGGGATGAAGAGAGACTTTGACCAGTCATCCGGCTACTCCCAAGTTTCCCATATTCTTCTACACAATGAATGCAGCACATCAGTACTTTCCTGTCTCATTTCCTTGATCATTTCTCCAGATATACAGTCTACACCAGAGGCTTTATAATTCTTCAGATGTTGAATCGCATCACTGTGTAAAATTGTAGGTTCCAAAGAAAGTTGTTCAATTGCTTGATTGTCTGTACTGTTGTTAGTTCCAGAATACAGCTCTTCACAGCACTGTTTCCACCTCGCAACACCGTCTTTCTTGTCTCCGACAGATTTACCCTTCTCGTCATCTACCATTCACGTACGAGGATTAAATTCACCGGTGATGCTGCTGATTTTCTTGAAGAGATCATGTACCTGATTGCGATTATGATGCTGTTCTATTTCATTACAGACACCATTAATGAAATGTGCTTTGTCCTTTATACAATTCCGCTGTTTTACTCTGCACAGGTTCTTGTATCTGTCTTGATCCTGGGAAGTGTGGATACCAGTTTTCGTCAGATGGCTTCTCTCTTCAATTAACTGTAGTGTGGACTGCGATATCCAGGAATGTTTCGCACTCTGCGATTGTTTTGATGTCAGAAGTGACGAGAAAACAACATTCTTCATTTGGTCCCATATTTATGATGCTGGTGCTTCCTTATCAAAACTGATCTTGTGAAGTTTTGGTCTTACAAGTTCACCAAATTCGAAAATAGATTCCTTGTTTGTGTGTTTGTGACTCTTAGCTATCTTTCTTCACTCTTCTTCGTAGATTTAAGCTTAATGCGCATTTTAATGGATAGCAGAATGTGATCACTACCACAGTCATCCCCAGGAAAGGTTTTACAATCTAAGACTGAAGTTCTGAAACGTCTTCGCACTAGGATGAAGTAAATTTGGTTTCTAAATCTATCACCAGGTTCAGTCGTCTTGGGTGATATTGAAACATTGTGTTACACATGGACATGTCGTTGCTCAGACAGAAATCCCGTAAGTTCCTGCCTCGTTCATTTCTCTCACCAAGACCATAAAGCCCACCAGGTTCAGTCGTCTTGGGTGATATTGAAACATTGTGTTACACATGGACATGTCGTTGCTCAGACAGAAATCCCGTAAGATCCTGCCTCGTTCATTTCTCTCACCAAGACCATAAAGCCCAACGACGGATCGTAAGTACGAGTCTTGGGTAATATCTCCAACTTCAGCATTGAAGTCGCCTTGGATTATTGTCTGTTCTTTGATGAGGATCTTACTAAGGATTTGCTCCAGTTGGTCATAGAACTTCTTCATCTCCTCATCTGACACTGTAGCTGCAGGAGCATTATCTGAATTACGTTGAGTCTGCACGAGTAAGCTTTCAGTTTGATAGAGACGATCCTGTCATTAATGGGTTCGTAACCTACAACACAGTTGGTCAGATTTCTGGGAACAACTATCGCAACAACGCCGGCCGCGGTGGTCTCGCGGTTCTAGGCGCGCATTCCGGAACCGCGCGACTGCTACGGTCGCAGGTTCGAATCCTGCCTCGGGCGTGGATGTGTGTGATGTCCTTAGGTTAGTTAGGTTTACGTAGTTCTAAGTTCTAGGGGACTGATGACCACAGCTGTTAAGTCCCATAGTGCTCAGAGCCATTTGAACCATATGAACTATCGCAACACCGTTCTTACTTTGGTCACTACTCCCTGAAAAGTACACAGTGTTCCTTCCTTGAGTCATAAAATGGCCACTTCCCCTTCAGTGAGTCTCACTAAGCCCAAGAATATCCAGGCCATGCAGGTCCATTTCTCTTTCTACTACGGCAAGTTTTCCGGTCTGAATTAGCCCACGCACCTTCCATCATGTTGCAATCTTTCTTACAGTTCACAGGGATAATTTGCGCTGTGATGTTGGTCTAGTGACTTCTCTCAATCTCAATCACGGCCCCCCCCCCTCCCCAGAGATCTTGAGCAAAGCCATGGATTTCGTGGTAGTTTCCCGTTGCTGTCCACTGACCAATTCCTGTTTGCCCACAACTCAGTTTCCCACTGGGGTTGGTTATCCAACATTCCTCTGAGTTACTCGGCTTAACAGGGGCGCCACATGTAGACAGGAAGTTGGAGAAGGGTTCTTAGACTTCTAATATTACAAGACCTTTTGCTCCCTGCCGTCGTTGGATAAGCAGCTGCAGCAGCAAGTCGTATACTCCTAGCTCACTCATTTGTTACATAGTTTAATTCTTAATTCTTTGTGTGTTTTTGGTACTTGCATTGTTTAATTCATAAATTTCGGGCGTATTATAGTATTTGAGAGTTGTAGCATCGCGTTTTAGTACCTGAATAGTGTAAAATCGCGTAGTCTCCTTCCGCCGCCGAGCTGTGTGTCAGCAGTGCGCAAGTAGCAGCATTACTGCATTTACTAGGCAATCTTGTATTTTAATAACCGTTTAAATTTTGTGTCGATTTGTTTGCGCTCTCTGTAGATTTGTTCAGACGTTCTTTGCACAACAGTTTTTAGCATGGATAGGGACTGCAACTGCTGTGTTCGGATGCAGGCTGAGTTGGCATCCCTTCGCTCCCAGCTTCAGGCAGTGTTGGCTTCGGTCACACAGCTTGAGGCTGTTGCCAATGGGCATCACTGTGGGGTTCCGGATGGGGGTTTGTCGGGGACGGCCAGCTCGTCCCACGCATC
The DNA here is from genome assembly GCF_021461385.2 of Schistocerca piceifrons. Classification (NCBI taxonomy): domain Eukaryota; kingdom Metazoa; phylum Arthropoda; class Insecta; order Orthoptera; family Acrididae; genus Schistocerca; species Schistocerca piceifrons. The sequence goes on along the minus strand of NC_060138.1, from coordinate 267,374,036 downwards.
CCCCGATCGGACTACGACTGTGGTTGCCCGGGATACTGCCCGCATTGAGGCTGATCCCTCACCTGTGGTAGAGTGGGAGGTCGTCTCAAGGTGTGGCAGGGGGCGAAAGACATTCCGGAGGGCTGAACGGAAGGCCTCCCCAGTTTGTATGACGAACCGGTTTCAAGCTCTGTCTCAGGCTGATACTGATCTTCGGCCTGACATGGCTGCTTGTCCTGTTCCAGAGGTTGCCCCTCAGTCTGCAAGATCCGGGCGGTCGCAGAGGGTGGGCTTACTGGTAGTTGGGAGCTCCAACGTCAGGCGCATAATGGGGCCCCTTAGGGATATGGCAGCAAGAGAGGGGAAGAAAACCAATGTGCACTCCGTGTGCATACCAGGAGGAGTCATTCCAGATGTGGAAAGGGTCCTTCCGGATGCCATGAAGGGTACAGGGTGCACCCATCTGCAGGTGGTCGCTCATGTCGGCACCAATGATGTGTGTCGCTATGGATCCGAGGAAATCCTCTCTGGCTTCCGGCGGCTATCTGATTTGGTGAAGACTGCCAGTCTCACTAGCGGGATGAAAGCAGAGCTCACCATCTGCAGCATCGTCGACAGGACTGACTGCGGACCTTTGGTACAGAGCCGAGTGGAGGGTCTGAATCAGAGGCTGAGACGGTTCTGCGACCGTGTGGGCTGCAGATTCCTCGACTTGCGCCATAGGGTGGTGGGGTTTCGGGTTCCGCTGGATAGGTCAAGAGTCCACTACACGCAACAAGCTGATACACGGGTAGCAGGGGTTTTGTGGCGTGGGCTGGGCCGTTTTTTAGGTTAGATGGCCTCGGGCAAGTACAGAAAGGGCAACAGACTTAACGGGTGCAGGGCAAAGTCAGGACATGCGGGGACCAAGCAGCAATCGGTATTGTAATTGTAAACTGTCGAAGCTGCGTTGGTAAAGTACCGGAATTTCAAGCGCTGATAGAAAGCACCGAAGCCGAAATCGTTATAGGTACGGAAAGCTGGTTGAAACCAGAGATAAATTCTGCCGAAATTTTTGCAAAGGTAGAGACGGTGTTTAGAAAGGATAGATTGCATGCAACCGGTGGTAGAGTGTTCGTCGCTGTTAGTAGTAGTTTATCCTGTAGTGAAATAGAAGTGGATAGTTCCTGTGAATTATTATGGGTGGAGGTTACACTCAACAACCGAGCTAGGTTAATAATTGGCTCCTTTTACCGACCTCCCGACTCAGCAGCATTAGTGGCAGAACAACTGAGAGAAAATTTGGAATACATTTCACATAAATTTTCTCAGCATGTTATAGTCTTAGGTGGAGATTTCAATTTACCAGATATAGGCTGGGACTCTCAGATGTTTAGGACGGGTGGTAGGAACAGAGCATCGAGTGACATTATACTGAGTGCACTATCCGAAAATTACCTCGAGCAATTAAACAGAGAACCGACTCGTGGAGATAACATCTTGGACCTACTGATAACAAACAGACCCGAACTTTTCGACTCTGTATGTACAGAACAGGGAATCAGTGATCATAAGGCCGTTGCAGCATTCCTGAATATGGAAGTTAGTAGGAACATAAAAAAAGGGAGGAAGGTGTATCTGTTTAGCAAGAGTAATAGAAGGCAGATTTCAGACTACCTAACAGATCAAAACGAAAATTTCTGTTCCGACACTGACAATGTTGAGCGTTTATGGAAAAAGTTCAAGGCAATCGTAAAATGCGTTTTAGACAGGTACGTGCCGATTAAAACTGTGAGGGACGGGAAAAACCCACCGTGGTACAACAACAAAGTTAGGAAACTACTGCGAAAGCAAAGAGAGCTTCATTCTAAGTTTAAACGCAGCCAAAACCTCTCAGACAAATAGAAGCTAAACGATGTCAAAGTTAGCGTAAGGAGGGCTATGCGTGAAGCGTTCAGTGAATTCGAAAGTAAAATTCTATGTACCGACTTGACAGAAAATCCTAGGAAGTTCTGGTCTTACGTTAAATCAGTAAGTGGCTCGAAACAGCATATCCAGACACTCCGGGATGATGATGGCATTGAAACAGAGGATGACACGCGTAAAGCTGAAATACTAAACACCTTTTTCCAAAGCTGTTTCACAGAGGAAGACCGCACTGCAGTTCCTTCTCTAAATCCTCGCACAAACGAAAAAATGGCTGACATCGAAATAAGTGTCCAAGGAATAGAAAAGCAACTGGAATCACTCAACAGAGGAAAGTCCACTGGACCTGACGGGATACCAATTCGATTCTACACAGAGTACGCGAAAGAACTTGCCCCCCTTCTAACAGCCGTGTACCGCAAGTCTCTAGAGGAACGGAAGGTTCCAAATGATTGGAAAAGAGCACAGGTAGTCCCAGTCTTCAAGAAGGGTCGTCGAGCAGATGCGCAAAACTATAGACCTATATCTCTGACGTCGATCTGTTGTAGAATTTTAGAACATGTTTTTTGCTCGAGTATCATGTCGTTTTTGGAAACCCAGAATCTACTATGTAGGAATCAACATGGATTCCGGAAACAGCGATCGCGTGAGACCCAACTCGCTTTATTTGTTCATGAGACCCAGAAAATATTAGATACAAGCTCCCAGGTAGATGCTATTTTTCTTGACTTCCGGAAGGCGTTCGATACAGTTCCGCACTGTCGCCTGATAAACAAAGTAAGAGCCTACGGAATATCAGACCAGCTGTGTGGCTGGATTGAAGAGTTTTTAGCAAACAGAACACAGCATGTTGTTATCAATGGAGGGATGTCTACAGACGTTAAAGTAACCTCTGGCGTGCCACAGGGGAGTGTTATGGGACCATTGCTTTTCACAATATATATAAATGACCTAGTAGATAGCGTCGGAAGTCCCATGCGACTTTTCGCGGATGATGCTGTAGTATACAGAGAAGTTGCAGCATTAGAAAATTGTAGCGAAATGCAGGAAGATCTGCAGCGGATAGGCACCTGGTGCAGGGAGTGGCAACTGACCCTTAACATTGACAAATGTAATGTATTGCGAATACATAGAAAGAAGGATCCTTTATTTTATGATTATACGATAGCGGAACAAACACTGGTAGCAGTTACTTCTGTAAAATATCTGGGAGTATGCGTGCGGAACGATTTGAAGTAGAACGATCATATAAAAATAATTGTTGGTAAGGCGGGTACCAGGTTGAGATTCATTGGGAGAGTCCTTAGAAAATGTAGTCCATCAACAAAGGAGGTGGCTTACGAAACACTCGTTCGACCTTTACTTGAGTATTGCTCATCAGTGTGGGATCCGTACCAGATCGGGTTGACGGAGGAGATAGAGAAGATCCAAAGAAGAGCGGCACGTTTCGTCACAGAGTTATTTGGTAGGCGTGATAGCATTACGGAGATGTTTAACAAACTCAAGTGGCAGACTCTGCAAGAGAGGCGCTCTGCATCGCGGTGTAGCTTGCTGGCCAGGTTTCGAGAGGGTGCGTTTCTGGATGAGGTATCGAATATATTGCTTCCCCCTACTTATACCTCCCGAGGAGATCACGAATGTAAAATTAGAGAGATTAGAGTGCGCACGGAGGCTTTCAGACAGTCGTTCTTCCCGCGAACCGTACGCGACTGGAACAGGAAAGGGAGGTAATGACAGTGGCACGTAAAGTGCCCTCCGCCACACACCGTTGGGTGGCTTGCGTAGTATAAATGTAGATGTAGATTAATAATTCTAATGCTGTTTGAGCCTTTGTTTCTGTCACTGTGTACTTCCTTTCTTTCCGCGAGCTACATCATGAATACAATGCCAAGGAACGTCTGGAGTAAAATATAGATGAACGTCGTATGTTGAGAGAGATTTCAATTTGCTGAGTAGCCAACAGGACGATCTTTGGTGGATGCTGTTTACAGCCAAAGTGTGCCAAATGAGAAGAAAAATTTGGAAATTTGTGGTAAGGTCTTATGGGACCAAACTGCTGAGGTCATCGGTCCCTAAGCTTAAGCACTACTTAACCTAACTTAAACTAATTTACGCTAAGGACAACACACACACCCATGCCCGATGGAGGACTCGAACCTCCGACGGGGGAGCCACGTGGACCGTGATAAGGCGCCTAAGACCGCGTGGCTACCCCACGCGGCAAAATGAGATCTCTCAGTATCCTCATTAATAGAAGTGAAATTCTGGACACCACTACACCATGTTCCCTGCGTATTGATATTGAATTAAAGCGTTCGCATACTTAAGAATGTTTCTCCTGTTGAAC